>NC_068937.1:27185960-27548661 GCF_016801865.2 Culex pipiens pallens
TGGTTTTTTACTAAGACACGTTTTTCAGTGATTTGTAGCTCGCAACCGTGAAGAGATAGAAATTTGGTGTCAAAGGGACTTTTGTGATGGCGTACTAAAATTCCGAAAAAACGAATTTTTCATCAAAAAAAAGTTAGAAAATAGTTTTAAAATCGCTGCCATTTCCTGTTACTTTTTGTTATTTGTTTGTTATTTGATTTTAAATATCAAAATTTTTGTTTTTGTCTGCTCTACAATCTTGTAGAACATTGTTACACTCTAAAATGTAACCCTGCAAAGTTAGCATAGCATAGCATAGCATAGCATTGGTGTCTACCCGTAGCTGCTACTTCGTTATTGACCAGGACCCCCAAACATTGCTCCGTGGACCACAGATGAAAAGTAGGAACCAATCATCACCCCTTCGCAATTTTCAAAGGTCTCTATCGTGCTGATCAATACCGACGCCGGCCACGACCAGTGGTAAAGCACGGGGAAGTGGATGGGAATGTTAGCCGATACTTGAGTGATGGGACCGCCAAATCGACTGCGTCTCCGACAAAGTATCACATGAGTTTTGAGGGGTTAGTAAGATGGGTATGAGGTCAGGATTCACTGTGGTAGGTGATGCGACCATGAGCAATTTGTTTATGGGTTGAAATTTAAAAAATCTTAGGCAGCCGGCTGCGGAAAGATACCTATCTAGGGATTTAAATATAGTATTAATTCGACCGCGATTCTCCAGAAATTCTCCGTCGGCGTGCCTTCCGATCAACGGTGATGTAGGAAGGGCTTCATTCATTAAAATTATTTTATATCATAAGCCTTAAAACATATCCGTCGACGTGCCTTCCTATCCTCGATGATATGGAAAGGACTTAATCCAGCAATACGACTTGCTTGTCTCAAAAAACAAAAATCGGATCGTTTCTATCGAAAACTATATAAAGTGAACAAAAATAAAATTCATCGGCCAACGAACGTGCGAACAAAAAATAAATGAAAAAAGAAGAAGAAGAAATCCAATCACCCCATGCACTCAAACAGCGACACAAAAGAGACGAAAAATAGCACGAAAAAACAGGACTGCGCGTCCAAACAGGCACCGCACTATTGATGCCATTATTTAATTATACTGACCAATCACCCCATGCACTCGAACAGCGACACAAAAGAGACGGAAAATAACACGAAAAAACAGGACTGAGCGTCCACACAGGCACCGCACTACTCAAAATGTAACCCTGCAAAGTTAGAAAAAAACACGTAATTTTAAAACGAAAAATTGCGTTCTAAATGAAAAAAATGACCCTTCTGGGTTATTTCAGATTCGAAAAGTACATTAAATTTCCCATAAAATGACATGTCTCACGATTTCTGACAGTTGAGTAACGGTAAATGGCAACGATTTTAAAACTATTTTTTGACTTTTTTTTGATGAAAAAAACGTTTTTTTCGGAATTTTGAGTACGCCTTCAAATCGGGCGTGTAATTTTACACAAAAGTCCCTTTGACACCAAATTTCTATCTCTTCACGGTTGCGAGCTACAAATCACTGAAAAAGGGGTCGTACCGCCCCACCGTCACGAAATATCGAAAAATGGACCTCGGATTCGTGATCAGGAACCAACAAAACCACTTAGAGCAAAGTTTCACGCTAATCGAAGAGGAGTCGGAGCAACATTTTCCGATTTCGTGTGAGTTGGTGGAGAATTACCCAAAAGTATTTTGAAATTTTGTTTGACAGTATTTTACATAAAAAAAACATGACGTCGACACCAAATTTTACACCATCCTAAACTTAAGCGACTCTTAATTAAGTTCTTGCACCTAAAAGTGAATTTTTTTTCGGTCGTAGTATTCCATTTGGCAACACTGCCAAATATGTTTTGCCTTATTGCTGGGCATACCTCGGAAATTGTATTACCATCGGGGTTTGAGTGTACACACAAAAAAAATGTTCTAGACTCACGAATTACGATTATATTATTCACGACTGTTGGAGTATTCATTCCTAAAAATTATAGATCAATAATTTGAAAATCGTGATACTCACGTTTTCTGGGATTCTTACGTGTACACGGAGAAAAATGAGTTCCCAAAATCGCGAACAAGCGTTCATGATATTCGGAACCACGAACAAAGTGTTCAAATTTCATGGCACGTTTTTCAAAACAGGTTTGTTTATTTTTTCACTCTTTGGTTTGACAGTTTAATCTTGGATTTTGGTTTTTCGAAAAAAAAAGCTTCTTTAGGTTTGACCTATTTTCTGCAAAAGTTCACAAAATCGCACATTTATCCACACAGTGCCGAAATTACGTGGTCCCTCTTGATGATCTCCTCGTCTGCCTTGGGGCCAAAAACAATGTCACCGATGTTTACTCACCAGTTCAAACGTGTTCCGCTCGTTTGACTTAACAAGCAGCAGTCTCAGCCTCACACTTAAATTCGCAACCAGAAGAGCAAAAATTTCAAACCTCAGTGTGTCGTGCTCATTTTAATATCTGCATAAAACGTGACATTTGGTTTGCAAACCACATACGCGGCTATTAGAGGGGTTGTGTTCGCGCACGAAACTTTCTCCAGGATCATGGTGGACGGTTTCTGTGGACAAATTTCGCCATTTCATATGTTTATAGTTGCAGTAAAGTGAGGACTGCAAATTTGGTGACCTGTGCTCTTGATTTGGTTTAATTTATCAAGTTAAGATCTTATAACATAATTTTGAAAGACTGATCTCCCTCTGAGTTAAACCAGACGTAATCGCATTTTGTACAGTTACGCGATTGCATTTCTCGACGTGTCGCAATCATACAGATTTCCGATCACGGTAGGCCCCCGGTTAATCACATTTCTACCGGTCGATCAAAACCGCATAAAACAGCTCCAAACAAAGCCCGCAGATTCGCGTCGGAGCGTGCCCCGCAAGGTGACAGATCAATTTCGCGCGCGCACTTTATTGCCACTCATTGTTGGCCATTGCCGGCCATTACTTCATTTTGACGTACTTTTCCTTTTCCTTTCCTTTCCGTTTTCCTACTCAAACCATTCAACTATTATAAGGGGAGGGGGGGTCTTTGTGTTTTGTTTCGCGCCCTCCCTCCCCCGTTTGTGCGGAGAAATTGTACAACCTTGGCGCGCGCACACTTTCCGTCACCGTATGCCAATCAGAGTAGGCGATTCCACGACTCTTTCAACAATGTTCTTTGTCATTCTGGTCATGCCTGTAACATAACCACCTGAACCTTTTTTTTCGTTATTTGCCATGGAACCCCCCTTTTCAAACCACTGGATTGCGATGTCGTCTTTGCGCTCTGATGGTCACGTCGCACCCAGAAGATGATTGTCTCGTCACATCAACCCACCGTGTAACGCCTAACCGGCCTTGTTTACCTAAATGTTCAGTGAAACACATGTAAACACACACGGCATCCCAGTAGGCAAGCAACTTTGTTTTCTTGCTGTGCAAAGACGACCCCCTGGCAATCTGCAAATTGCACAACAGCGCCTCCTACGATACGGCCAGTGCTGCCATCTGCACGTGATAACCTTTTCACGGATGCGTCAAAAGTGTTGTAAAAAGCGCGTGCAAGGGACGTTCATTAACCTCGGCAAGGTGACACTGTTGACAGTTGAGAGAGTAAAGCCCTTTCGATTCCGCATGATTGTACTGTACAACCTCGATAGATTGACAACAATTGTTGTTAGTTCAAAGTTTGACAGTTCCTCACCCTCCATTTTGATGTTGTCAAATTGACGTTTCCATGCATTCACGTATGAGGTGATTGTCGAATGACGACGAACCCGAACATCGCTTAAAGGTATTCAATCACTTTTTCCCCCGATCCTGATGGAGATCTTATCTTTATTTTGATCACGTTTCCTTGGCCATTCAAAGTGCGCCGGAGAGTCGTTTTGTCTTGCATGCAATCAACGCTGGCGAATGTCGCTTTGGTCGTCAAAGTATATTGTTTGTCCTATACGGCGATTCCCCGTCCCATGCGTGTGTATTCCCCGATTGACGGTGGACAGAGTTTGAAATGGCGGGGTTAGTAAATAAAGGTACGATTTTTAGCGATGATGATGTAAACAATGACAAGCAAAACTTTTTTTTACAATTGGTTTCAATAAAATGGTGGACATAATGGTATTATGTCACACCCTTTGCAAAAGGCGGTAACGGGTAGACTTGTTGGCTTCAGAGTTTTAGAAAAACGCATAAAACTGATTGCATTGAGGAAATACTACAAATAATGTAAAATTACATCAATTACATCATGATTCATGAAGTTCCCAGTTGGGTGTAACGTTTTTTTGCTCTTGAATGTTTGATTACTGAAATTATCTTCAAGTCGGTAACGGGTAAATTTGTTGGCTTCAGAGTTGCAGAAAAACGCTTAAAACTGATTACATTGATGAAAGACGACAAAAGCATGTAAAATTACATCGTTTCCATGAAGTTTCCAGTTGGGTGCAGGGTTTTTTTTTAACTTTTTAATGTTTGATTACAGAAATTACATTCAACGGGTAAATTTGTTCACTTCAGAGTTACAGAAAAACGAATAAAACTCATTGCATTGAGAAAGGACGACAAAAGCATGCAAAATTACATCGATTCCATGAAGTTACAAGTTGGGTGTAACGTTTTTTGTATACTTTTGAGTGTTTAATTACTGAAATTATCTTCAATTGAGAGAATTCATGGAATTAATCACAAAAATCTGCCATTTTTTATAAAATATCACAGCAGCAATGACTGCAACTTGAGTGCAATACCGGTTTTATTCTGCAAAGTGCATTGGCGCCAGAAAATGGCGTAGGCTAAGGCCTACAGGTCTAGGCAAAGTGCCTTTTTCTCCCCTCGATAAACCCGTCAATATGAATCAAAACAGAGCGTTGACAAGTTTCTTTCTTCAAATCATTCGTCACCTCACAAACAAAACTGTGAAAATATGCTCTGTGACATCTTCATCTCAGGATGTCAATCGACACTTGAAATTCCAAAATGTATTTTCTATATTTTCAATTATATTGCGAATTGACTTTGAAAAGCAACTTAGTAAGACAACTTTTGACTCAATTTTCGAGATAACTGTTCAAACAATTAATCAAGCTAATAATACTCAAAGCAAATCAGATAAAAATAATCATACTCTCAAATTTCGCTCTAGCCTCAAATTAGACGAAGACGACGACGAGAGAAATAAGCGGAAAAGCCATGGAAGAGCGACTCGTCTCGCTGTATGATTCAAGTTTCTTGTATTCCATTTATAGAATTCTTTTTTTTTGTTTCCCTCAATCACCCAGACTCAGACTTGCTTGTACATTGGAATGGATGGACGCGAAAAAAAAGCACGCGACTTTGGTTGGGGACGACCAGCCGCATACATACGAGCAAACGTAAACAACTACGCACATGTGAGAGAGAGAGAGCGGGAGGGGGGAATGTGGGGTGGGATGGGAATTTAGAGAAAATCTGCATCGAGTTTTTTTTTCTAATTTATTGTAAAAGAAATTTGATGATTGATAACATTGATGTACAATTTTTGTAATTACAAAAAAAAAGTTGCAACCGATGGGGTTCAAACCCAGCACCAACAGTAAGGACTGGCGTCTTAGCCCGCTCGGCTATCAGACCGATGAAAAATGGAAAAGGATAAACACACATTTCGAGCTTGACATTTCGGTCAAGTAGGTTTCCCATACTGATGGCCTACATATTTCTGGGTGTAATATTACATAAAATGTCATAAAATAATGCAAAATTTATTTTATAATTGGTCTTTTACACGCAGTTTGATTACTACTTTATTTTCTGAGAAGAATTTTGCTAAATTGGGATCGGAGCTATGAATTTTCTTTTTAGTTAAAATGTTGTAAAACAAAATTTCATAAATCATTTTTAGATAATAAATAGAGTTAGTGAATTTTCACGATTTCGCGGGCAGCGTGAAATTCGTGAAATTTAAAGATTTCCATGAAATCCCGTGAAATTGATCGATTTTCTCAAATCAATTCTTTAACATAACATCATAATAATTATTTCATTCATAACGACTTTTTAAGTAAATTTTATTAGTTTTTAATTGAAAAGTGTGATATGAACCATTTGAAGAATTGTTAGGAAATTATTTATAAACATGAAATTGATACAGCATTTACTGAGGCCATAGAAGAAAAAAATTTCTTGAAATTTATTTTTAATAAATTTTGTCTTTTTCAACCAAAACTTGTTGAAATTGATTGAATGAGTATACTGTGAAATGTTTTTTAAATTGCACAAATATTTTAAAAACTTTATTGATTAATTTTTAGAAATCAATTAAAAGCTAAATTTCATGAAAAAGTAACATTCTGTGATAATAGTCGTCTCTCCTTCTTCCTCCGGTCAATGATTTAACCAGAGAAGGAGAAAAAAAAACAGATTGAAAAAATTAAAGAAAAATTTGAGAAAAAAGCTTGCTTTTTTCTTGATACTCTATAACAATTTAACTGTTATTTAATTTGAAATTTTAAAGATTTAATTCCAATTTCTTTTGAAAGATTCAAGCTTGGTTCATAGTTTTTATTATCTTTAAAGTCGCATTTTAAGAACATTTCTGATTTTTTTTCTGAGTCCTGTTTAATTCTCACGATATTTGATTATTTGGGTGGATGGTTCCCTTGGAAGTTAAAATAATGTTTATTTTGGTTTCTGTTCTGGTTTTGAATAAAATTTTGAAGATTTCGTTACAGATAAAATAATTATTTTTCTAGTGACCTTAACTCAGTTTTTGAAAAGTAAGATGAAAACCTCAACACTATTTTTACTGGGAAAAAATGTCGAAAAAAAACTTTTTGAAATTGTTAGTAAAGCATAAAAAATAGTTTCTGTAAGTTTAACATCAATTTTTTCATATTTATTTCAAGATTTTTCACGTTCCGCGAAATTTCCGTGAAATTTGATGTTTTGAAATTGAGGTCCCCGTGAAATATGCAATTTTTGAGCGTGAAAAATCACTAAGCCTAATAATAAATCAAATTTGAAATTGAAAATTACCTCAATCATTTTGTTGATTAAGTGCATCGTTTTTAACCTATTAGGAAATTTATTTCATGAAGAAAATTACCTAAATTTTTTTCTAAGTGTCATCTAACTAACTCTCATTTTTCAGTTTGCAATATCACGAAAACTATTGATTTTATACTCAATGTTAAACGTTGGACTTTTAAGAAATTTTCTGCTCTTAATAATAAAAATTTAAAAAAACCTAGGTCTCGAGATGACACGCAGAAAAATATTTTTTACAATTTTTTACAAAACTTTTTTTCATGTGCATTTTTATTTCAATATTAGGCCGTTGCAAATATTTTTCAAAGTTTTGTCGCCCCCCCCTTCTAAATTGGTCCGAAAAATCAGGGGGAAAAAAATATTTTTTCAAAAAAATATCAAAATTTCAATGGAATTAGAAGTCTAATCAACTGAGAACAATCTTCAAGGCCTTTTTCTGCATTGATAATCATATTTAACATGTTTGGACTCGTTTCAAAATATTTTGAATTTTTATGAAGTTACAATGTACAGCACCGCAAAAACTTTTTTTTCTCGCAAAAATAAAATTTTCGTCAGTATTTAAAAATTTTGGAAATCGATGATTGCAAAACAACTGGACAGGTGTATGATGCATTTTAAAACACTTTTTTCATTCAAATGCTGACACCGTGGCCTGTAATTTCAATGCAATTTTTTTTTTCACGGCCACGCCAGCTCGGCGTTTAAAATGATTATTTCAACACAGTCAAAGAATCGCGAATCTTTATTTGAAAACGTGATCAAGTCGAGAAACGCTCTGCATTTACTAATTCTTTTGTAAAATATCCGCAAATTAAAATTAATGTGCAAATGTTAAGTTTTAAAGTGTTTAGAAACAGAATTCTAAATATTTTTAAAATAATTGAATAATTGATATTTTTTTAAGTAGTATTAATTTCTTAGTAAATTGTGAAAACTTTGACATAATGCTTCGATTTCAGTTTAAATGAAAATATAAAATATATCGTTGCTGTAGAAACTTTTCTGAATAATATCTAAAATTTAAAAATGTTATTTTTTTAAAGCGAAAATTGGCATGGGACCATCCATAAACCACGTAGACACTTTAGGGGGGGAGGGGGGTGGTATGGCGATTGTCCACGCTCCATACAAAAAAGTTTTTTTTTGTATGGACTATTGTCCACGAAGGGGGGGGGGGGGGGTTTGAGATTCCCTGAAAAGTGTCCACGTGGTTTTTGAAGCAATTTTCAATAAATGACACTCGCGATATTTGAAACAAAATTTACTACTTGTATTCAAATTCAAATGACAAAATAAAAATAAAAACAAAATAAGATACTTGAAAATAAAAGTTTAAAATATATATATTCAAGAAGTTCATGCAATTCAAGCAACAATATTTTTTTTACACATTTAAAAAATTTAACAAATTTAAAAATTCAAGAGATTGGAAAAAAAACAAGAAATTTGAAAAAAAAAAACCAAAATATGAATAATTAAAGAAATTTGAAAAAATAAAAAAAACAATTTTCAATTTTTTTAAATTTAGGAAATTTTAAAAATTTAATAAACTATAATTAAATTATAAAACAAACAAATTTCACAAAATTCAAGAAATTTAAGAAATTTAAGAAAAATAAGAAATTTAAGAAATTTAAGAAATTTAAGAAATTTAAGAAATTTAAGAAATTTAAGAAATTTAAGAAATTTAAGAAATTTAAGAAATTTAAGAAATTTAAGAAATTTAAGAAATTTAAGAAATTTAAGAAATTTAAGAAATTTAAGAAATTTAAGAAATTTAAGAAATTTAAGAAATTTGAGAAATTTAAGAAATCCAAGAAATTCGAGAAAATCAAGAAAATCAAGAAATTCGACAAATTCAAGAAATTCAAGAAATTCAAGAAATTCAAGAAATTCAAGAAATTCAAGAAAATCAAGAAATTCAAAAAAATCAAGAAATTCAAGAAATTCAAGAAATTCAAGAAATTCAAGAAATTCAAAAAATTCAAGAAATTCAAGAAATTCAAGAAATTCAAGAAATTCAAGAAATTCAAGAAATTCAAGAAATTCAAGAAATTCATGAAATTCAAGAAATTCAAGAAATTCAAGAAATTCAAGAAATTCAAGAAATTCAAGAAATTCAAGAAATTCAAGAAATTCAAGAAATTCAAGAAATTCAAGAAATTCAAGAAATTCAAGAAATTCAAGAAATTCAAGAAATTCAAGAAATTCAAGAAATTCAAGAAATTTAAGAAATTCAAGAAATTCAAGAAATTCAAGAAATTCAAGAAATTCAAGAAATTCAAGAAATTCAAGAAATTCAAGAAATTCAAAAAAATCAAGAAATTCAAAAAAATCAAGAAATTCAAGAAATTCAAGAAATTCAAGAAATTCAAAAAAATCAAGAAGTTTAAGAAATTCAAGAAATTCAAGAAATTCAAGAAATTCATGAAATTCATGAAATTCAAGAAATTCAAGAAATTCAAGAAATTCAAAAAAATCAAGAAGTTTAAGAAATTCAAGAAATTCGAAATTCAAGAAATTCAAGAAATTCAAGAAATTCAAGAAATTCAAGAAATTCAAGAAATTCAAGAAATTCAAGAAATTCAAGAAATTCAAGAAATTCAAGAAATTCAAGAAATTCAAGAAATTCAAGAAATTCAAGAAATTCAAGAAATTCAAGAAATTCAAGAAATTTAAGAAATTCAAGAAATTCAAGAAATTCAAGAAATTCAAGAAATTCAAGAAATTCAAGAAATTCAAGAAATTCAAGAAATTCAAGAAATTCAAGAAATTCAAGAAATTCAAGAAATTCAAGAAATTCAAGAAATTCAAGAAATTCAAGAAATTCAAGAAATTCAAGAAATTCAAGAAATTCAAGAAATTCAAGAAATTCAAGAAATTCAAAAAATTCAAGAAATTAAAGAAATTCAAGAAATTTAAGAAATTTAAGAAATTCAAGAAATTCAAGAAATTCAAGAAATTCAAGAAATTCAAGAAATTCAAGAAATTCAAGAAATTCAAAAAATTCAAGAAATTCAAGAAATTCAAGAAATTCAAGAAATTCAAGAAATTCAAGAAATTCAAGAAATTCAAGAAATTCAAGAAATTCAAGAAATTCAAGAAATTCAAGAAATTCAAGAAATTCAAGAAATTCAAGAAATTCAAGAAATTCAAGAAATTCAAGAAATTCAAGAAATTCAAGAAATTCAAGAAATTCAAGAAATTCAAGAAATTCAAGAAATTCAAGAAATTTAAGAAATTTAAGAAATTCAGGAAATTTAAGAAATTCAAGAAATTCAAGAACTCCAAGAACTTTAAGAAATTCAAGAAATTCAAGAACTCCAAGAACTTTAAGAAATTTAAGAACTTCCAAAATTCAAGAAATTCAAGCAAATCCAAAAACTCCAGAAATTCAAAAAAATCAAATAAAATTGAGAAATTCTTAAAAATCAAGAAATTTAAGATTTAAAAAAAATTAAAAAAATGCAAAAGTTAAAAAAATAATCAAAAAATTTAGAATTCAAGGAATTTAAAAAAATCTTGATTTATATCCATTTTCAACTAGCAAACCGTCGACGTGCCACTCAAGCTATGTTGTTATGGGATGGATCTATATCACTCACTGTGAAGTTTGCTATTTAAATCCAATCAGTGCGTCCTCTTTACCCCACTCACCCCTCCGTTAGTGCCGCTCACTACGTCATTCTCCGGCGTCGCGTCATCGTCGTCGTCGCGATCGCGCCTTCCTTGGCAGACTCGACTTGTGAGTGCCAAGTTCGTTTCTTCCTCTCACCCCGCTGTACGATTCGTTCTATATGGTCGCGGTTTTTCGCCGCCTCAACTCCTCCTGCCCTCATCTCGTTGGTCCGTCAATACCCGCAAGACCCGCGGAGAACTTGAGCCGAACTAGTCACTGTTGCTCGGTCTCGCCGTAAAGTTGTGTGAAGTTGCGAACTGAACTGGGATAGAACGCGCGAAGTTTGTGTTTTTTTTGGTCGCTGAAACTTGATCTCACGATCGCAGTGTTTGAGGTTTGTTTTTTGCTGTGCAAATTACACCCGGAAGTGGTACGACCTTAGCGGCCGATCTTACGGTGAGAATCTTCCGGCTGTGGGAACAACAAATCTCCAGGAATTCTTCGGTCGGTTTTTTCTCGGGGTTCTTCGGGCCAAGAAGCGTGTCTGAATTCGATTCTCAACGCGAGGAGGCGAAAGGGCGTCGTGGGTGCGCTATTTTTGGACTTCCCCCAAATTTGGAAGAAAAACTGTTAAAGATTCGCTCCGGCGGTGGGGTCTTTCCCCTCTCTGAAGGCGAAGGCGACGACATCAACGCCTCGGTGTGATTCAGCGACGCGCAGAAGTTTAGAAGGCTGGCTGGAAGTTGTCGATCAAGAGGGCGAGATCAAATGAGATCACTTTTAATTAAGATCGGGCAGCGAAAATTGTGGTGCCCCTTCGCCGTCTAACGAAGCAAACGTGTTCAGCGGATGAGGAGGATTTGTTCTGCGAGGCGGCTTTTCTACACTCAGTTGGATAAGTGAGGTGAAATTTCGAAAATATTATCAGTAGAATTTGAACAAACGATGATTAAAGCTCTGAGAAGATTCTGATGACTAATTTTCGGCTCACTTCAGCAGCTTCCAAGCACTTCACCATCACCATCGATGGAAGGATCTTTGATGATTTTCACATATTTTTAATTACCAGCTGCAAGATTCTTTGTATTTTAAGACATTTTTAAGCTTAAAATTTAATGCCCGATTTTTATTTTTTAACAATAAGTTTCACAAAATGCTTTATTTACTGTAACAACCACTCAAGTAACATTTTAAGCTATATATCAAAGCTGTCACAACCGCTATAAAAACCTATCAGCCAAAACCAACATTAATACCACTTAGTCGTAACAGCCTCCCCAGAACCTCGATAAACCTCTCTTAAAACCCAAAAGGATCTCCCCAAAAGTTTGTCACGGCCTATTTGTAAAAACTTCTTAGGAGTTCAAGGCTTTACAATTGAATCCTAACAACCTCCTCAAATCTTTAATAAAACCTTTATTAAAACCCAGTCAGGAATTATGGAAAAATGACGTTTCATACGTCTTCAAACGTCTTACGCCAAATAGGTTTTATTCTGGCAACAAATAAGTCTTCGTCTTGCCAAATGATACAATTGAGATGGTTTGCAAAAAAGGCGATGATGAAATACATACATGTAATTTGTATGGGAAGTGATTAAAATAATTTGAAAGAATATTTCTCGCTGTTGGTGGTTTAATTTCACCATATTTTTGAAATTCAATGATTATACTATAGTTATTTTTTTTTTCTACCAAGATGACGGTCAATCACACCCAATCAGACCACGAGTTTAGTGCCATATTTCTGCATTGCTATTTGGCCACTCTTAATGCTTCTTTAGGAGATTATGGTTTTAAGCAAGCTTTTTTCATGCCTAATGGCACTTGACAGCTACAACACCCCTGGTTTAAAAGAAGCATACCAAATGGGTTTATATTTGGCATGAAATTGCCATCGGATTTTCAAGACCCTCTTAAAACTTTCACAAAAACCTTATTGCAAGCCATTTGGCTTTTATTGGCACTGGGTTCTTAGAACCTTTAAATCAGCCCTTGCTTAATGGCTGCTGTGAATGCCAACATAAAACTTCTAAGCAATCAAGATGCTACCATAAAACCTCAATAAAACTAGTTGGTCGAAAAATGTTTATGGGGATAAGCTGAAGTAATTTCAAAATGTCATGTTTTTTTTGTTGTTTTTATGTGTTTGTGAAAATGCATAAATTTACACTTTTTTTGTGAAATCACACATTTTTCTTAAATCTAGATTACTTTTTCAAAACTACCAATGCGCCATGGATTTCCTATGTACATAGAACCTTTTGAAAAAGTAAACGAGAAATAAAAGATTTAACCTTTTCCAAATATAGCCATTTTTACTGTTAAAATTAATCTTTAAATGGATTTTTTTAAGGTTTACCTATTTTTTCAGATTTATTTTTAACAAAGATAAATATTGGGGTTGCTCAAATTATACTTTTCAGCTTCCATTGCCAACATTAGAGGCACGGTGGAGCTAGATACTGTTGCTCTATACCGAAAATGAGATTAATGTATACATTGTTAGAGGTAAAACAACATATTTTTCTGTCATGAAAAAAGTGCACATTCCCAGATTTTTTTTTTCTGTTAAGAATTTATTTTTAAATTCATTAAATAAATAAAAATTTAAAAAAACCTTTATTGTTTTGTGATTTGTGTAAAAAGTAATTTCTAATATTGCTTCTAAAACAGTGTTAACCCTCTACTGCCCAATTTTTATTTTTCCCGTGTTCAGGAGGTCATTTTGAGCAACTTTTGTTCTACGAAAAACTTTGCTTCTCTTGTTTTATGTTATTCTTGTTTTATTTTTATTTTTTTTGCTTTAATCTAATTTAGTTTATGTTTGTTTTTGGTAGTTTTTAGCCGATTGTACCACCTATTATAATTACATTTTGCCTATCTTATTTTTTCACGCTTTTACAGTCACTTTTAAGTTTTTTGCTTGTTTTTTAGATTTTCTGCTTTAGAATGGCACCATCATCAATTCAATTGTAAAAAAATGCGTAGAGACATAGTCTGGGACACTACAAAAATTACTGCATACTTCTTTTTACTGAAAATATAGGAAATATTAGAAAAAAACACAGCCAATGTTGACCCCTAAAAAAATGGCATATTAAAAAAACATTGGCAAAGTCACATAAAACAAGTTAAACTTCCAACCCATAAATTTTCAAAAAAATTAAGAGTTCTTCTTTGCAATTCTTTTTAAAGATTGAAAATTGGTTTAAAAATTCGATTTTTTAGATTGAAGCCCGCCTAAAGGCGGGGTTTGGTTGTAGATGGTTAATTAACAACTTTTACATGAACTTTCGTATATTCCAAATAAAAAATCAAAAAATCAAATTATTCGCTCTACAGCATTGCCTTGGCGTTCCCGATTACGGGATTCCTACTCGAAACTTGATGTCCGAAGGCTTGATTGTTGAGGCAATTGCAAACCTCTTTTTACACCTAAGCTTCCATCCACCCCGGGATTCGAACTGACGACCTTTGGATTGTGAGTCCAACTGCCTACCAGCGACTCCACCGAGGCAGGACTCAGGGAGACGACTCCTACACCTGGACTGAGCTATCGACCTAACCTAACCTCTAGGTTAGACCGGGGCCAACATTTACTTCCCCATCCGACGGAAGGCGTGATCAGACAAATCTCGTCTCAGAATTTGCCACCGGGACCTTCTGGGATCGAACCCAGGCCGAATAAATTGAGATTAAATCACATGGAAAAATATGTAAAACTCAACCATCAAGTTTTTAACGTTTCACATTAGGGGCAAAAAGTGGCTTTAAAAAAAAACTCCTAAATTATAATGGAAATACAAGTCTAATCAACTGTAAACTGTTTGAAATGCTTTCTCCTGCGTGAATAATATTTAGGATGCATGGACCTGTTCAAAATTTATTGGAAATTTCTGATATTCCAAAGTAAAGTAACACACTTTTTTTATTTTGTTAATATTTAGAATTTTGATTTTGCTAATATTTAGGTATCTTAAAAATACATGATTGCAAAAAAAAAAAAAAACTGGACAGGTGTGAAAAGCATTTGAAAAAAAATCATCAAAATAAGAAAATTTTAAATGCTGTTAAACCTATAACAAACTACGTTTCCATTTGATTTGTTTTTTTTTATTCTGCCTAGCGCAGGGCTTATGACACGACCATTCGACATATTTTTAGAGATTGGTGACTGAGCGCTTCGTTTGCTTTCAATATGAAAATCTGATTTCGATATTCTGCTTTTCGTTCACATACAAATGAAGGAGCACCGCTTCGCGCGATTCGGAAAGAGCGAAAAAAAGCTTGAGTGCTTGAGCTCGGGTTTCGTTCGTTGCAACTTCGTGTGCGTTCACTGACGGTCGCTGCGTAATGACGATCAAGACAGAGGAAATCGCTCACGATTTGCTTAAAGTTGTCAATATTCAGATGATTCGATCAGCGCTGAGTGAGTGATTAGTGATAATTTCCTAAAAAAATCAAGTTTCGATGCAAAAATCTTAACTTTTTCAACGCAACTGAGTGTAAATACACCCAAAACAGAACAAGAAGAAGCTGCGCGAACAGCTGAGAGGCAGATTTGTTGAGAGAAGAATAGTGAAGAGAAGGTGGTGAGCCGGAATCTTTGTGCGAACTCCCTAGCTGGATGGCTGGATGACGAATCGGTGAGGTATTTCTCGTGTGTTCGCCAAAGGAATTCGTCGTGGACGGGAAGAAACGTGTGTGTTCTGAGCAGTTTCGGAGACGCATTTCGGCGTCATTTCAATTGAGCTGTGTGAAGTGTTGTGTAGTGTAGTGTGTGCTGGTGCTGATAAGTGAAGGTTGAGTACACAGTTGACCTCATGTGCCAAAGAAGGGAGTGTGCTGTATGTGTGACTTGGGTGTAGGGTTTTGCGCAGAAGTGGTTCAATGTTGGGGAAATTCGTGTTTGCTGTAGTTAAACAGTTATGAGTAACAATGTTTGTGGAGAATTCCCTGAAATGATTGTGAACTACGTTTATGTTTTCTTCAGTGAATTCAGAAAATCTTACTAAAAATCTCACAGAGTATTTGGGTCAATCGAGAGATAAACTTCACCCCGAATGAAATACGCTAATTAAACATTCCAAATCTTCTTAACCCGGTCGGTAATTTACGATCAAAGTGAGAACCAAGCCAAGCAGCTGCTGCTGGAAGTAGGTTCCGGTGCATGGGTTGAAACTAAACACCAATTCTGACCGCACACACACACACACGTGATTCCGAGAACGTAAAAATGTTGTTATTTATAAATTCAGCGTAATTAAACGCTGCTGGACGCGAGTTAAGATAAAACGTATGCTACCCCGACCGGCACATATAAACATAGAAAACTCATTATGGAATTGCTGGTGCGAGCATAGAACTCGAGCATGACTTCGAAAGAGTTGCTAGTTGATTCCCATTAAGTTATGACTCGGATTGACCGACATAGGATCTACCGACCCGTCAGTAAGCAAGGGTTGAGCAATCATAAATATTTATAAAAATCATAGCACCGAGTTACAATAAACAACGATTAGCACACAGAACCCAATGCGTCTGGCGAGGTAGGCTTTGCAATTTATAAAACACAACTTTGACAACTTGTTACCTTGTTGCTTCGAATCAAATCGCGCAAAAGCGTCCTGGCGTCATTCATCGTGACTTCAAACCTTGTTTATGATGTCGCTATACATTGCGTGTGATAGTTGTTCTTGTCTGTCAATTTATGTCGTGCGGAGTCGTGTCTGTTTTCTTACTAATTGGACTGCAAAAGTGCCTCAGTAACCTCCACCGAGTTGTGTTCTTGAACAGGCACACATTTGCACGAAATTAGACTTAAGATCTGGCAACCCTGTTTACTGTTATGAGCGCTTCAGTGGAGTCAATATTAACTTCAAGGTTGGATGTTGTACAATTTAATAACTCCCAGAACAATGTTATGCATACTACATCATTAGATAATTGTACTAAAATAATCTTCATCTTTAATCATCATTTTTAAAATCATCAATCAACCGTTTCAAAAGGTTCCTGCGCTTTAATTTAATTTTTCATTTCATTTAATGATTTTTAAGACTTGATAATGTAATTTAAAGATAATGATAATGTATTTTTAATATCATCTTTATAGAAAATCAATCGTTGCAAAAGGTTTCTGCGCTTAATATTTTTTTATTGGTGGGCTAAATTTGAGGCTCGCATAAGCTTGCGGAAAATTATTTAAACAAAAATGAAATACCACAATTTTCATCTGTGAGACTAGACCACTAAACTAGACAGACTAGACTGCTGATGTTTTTTGAAATTCCAATATTTGTTGGACATTTACATCCTTCAAATATTAGAATATAGAAATTTACAGCAAAGAAAATTAAAAATTTTCAACAGTTTTATAAGCTCGAATTAACTGGTTGAAACTCAATAAAAAAAAACCTAACCAAAAAAATCGGGTTGAAAAATGGGTTTGTAACACATTTTTCGCTCGCTTTGGTCATGGTGGAATAGTAGTTTTAATTTTTGCGATTGAAGCTGTTTTTTTTTTGACAAATGTCATGAATTAAAAAAAAATGTTTTGCAGTTGAGTTTTTGATGAAATTTTTTAGTTTTTTTTATTGTTTGATAGCGGTGACCTTTATTTATTTTAGAATAATATTGTTCAACTATTATTTCTTTAATTTTAATAAATTAGTATACATTTTGTCAGTCAGACTCGTAATCCAAATTTCATCAGTTCAAATTAAAAAAAAAAAAAAAAAAAACAAAAGTATAAAAATGATCTGGAAACACTGTCTGTTAAGTAGGGGAACAGCATCTAATTCCAGCGTGCCTCTAATGTTGGCAGGTCAGAACTTTGACATGCAATTAAAGCTAATTAAAAGCGTTTTTAACTGAAATCGAGTGATAAATAGCTCAATAAGAAGTGAGCAAGCAAGTTTCTACCAAAAGTTTAGCAAAATTAGTTGTTTAAATAGTGAAAATCAGCAAATTGGATGGAGTTAGGAGCGAGAGCTTAACCTGCCAAAGATACGAGAATTTCCCCTAAATAAACGAAATAAGTTTTTTTTAACCCATTCAATGAGCCGTCAATAATCAACCATTCTAGGAACCCTGTCAGGTCTCATCGAAGATTATTTTAAAAATAATTGTGGAGATGTGTTTGGGAATGACAAAGGCGAAATTTAAAATGGACCGAAAATGCAATACTAGGGCCATTTAAAAAGTTAGTCTTGAGTTTATAATTTTTAAATGATTTAACGTAATTTAACGAATGATTATTTTTTGGTATCAAAAAATGACGGAAATTAAGTGTAGTTTGTAACACATAAACAAATTTAATTTTATTATTTATTTCATTCAAGTGGCTGTATTTCAGGAAGAAAAAGACCTATCTAAATGTTTCTTAGACATATTTTTTGAAAGTTTTCTCAGGTTTATTAGATTCTTTTTTTAATTTGACACTCATAGGCACACTATTTTTAAATTGTGGACTTTTTTTGTGAAGGTGGCTAAATCCGAAAACTGCGCAGTTTTTTGAAATGTTTACAGAACTTTTCGATTTCAAATTTGACTTTACATTAAAAATGTTGTGACAAGCATAACAACATATTTTTTTGCAAAATTCAATAAATTTTTCTAAATAATCGGCCAATTTCCTGGAAAACTGTTCAATATATTAATTCAAATTAAGCCACGTGGACACTTTTTGGGAAATTCAAACCCCCCCCCCCCTCCCCTCCGTCCTCTCTTTATGTGTTCACGTGGTTTATGATTGGCCCCAAAGCAAATGACCTTTCTAGATTAAAGTCACGTTAATAAAATATACAACAACAACTTTCGTTAAAAAAAAACTCAAGGCAAAGTATAATCACCAGAAATTGTTGATATAATCTAAAAACCTAAAAAAATCATTAAAACTTGGTACTTCCTGTCATTCTTAAGAAACTTAGGTATTCTTAAGAAACTTAAGTATTTTTTTCTTCAAAATAAAAAAAAAACCGTCTGAAAAATATTTGACAAAAATCCTAAAAAACAGACTGTTCATAAAGATGCCTAAATATGGTGATCTTTTCAGGGCAATTCGAATTCCATTTTATTTTGTTATTGAAATTTGGCAAACACAATTTATGTTTCTAAATTTGGTTTTCGAATATATTTTTCAAACCAGTGTGATTTGAAACGCGATGCGCGAGCAAATTTTTAGATTTTAGGTCAGTTTAGAGGACGCTCTATCTTTTAACAGGAGCTAGATGGCACAATAATTCTCCTGGTAAATTCTAAACATGTCATGTTTATCGATTTCAACATTTGTAAATCAATCGCTTCAAAATTTAGGACAAAGAACCTTGATCAGTTTAGATTTAACCCTCTACTGCCCAAATTATTTTGCGAAATTTTTAAATTTTTCCGTGTTTAGGTGGTCATTTTGGGCAAATTTTGACTTCTCTTGTTTTATGTTTTAGTTTGTTTTTTTTTTTTTTTTGTATTTTAATTTGCATCTGTCTTGTTTTGTTTATGTTTGTTTTTGGTAGTATTTGGCCTTTTCTACCACCTCCTATCATTACATTTTGCCTTTCTAATTTTGTCATGTTTTTACAGTAATTTCATTTAAATTATTTTTTCGAACTCGCTAGGGTTTTTAGCCAAATTTTCCCTAGTTTTGGCTTAATTGCATTTGAAGAACCTTCTGTTACCAAGTGGTTAATGAAAAGGAAATAGTTGCAAGGAACAGCAAATCTCTATGAACCAGCCATTCACACAAGTTGTAAAATTGTTATTTCGGTAAATAAAATGAATTGAATTGAATTTAAATTATTTAAAAAGCGTAGAGGCATAGTTTTTTTTTACTTATATTAAAGGAAAAGTTAGTAAAAAACACAGCCAAAGTTGAACCCTAAAACATGACATTTTTGAAAATATTGAAAGAGTCACATAAAACAAGTCAAACTTCCCCCCTAAAATTTTCCAAAATTTTAAAAGTTCTTATTTGCCTTGCTTTTTAAAGATCAAAAATTGGTTGAAAAATGGATTTTTGGTGATTTTTTTTTTAAAATCGAAGCCCATCTAGAGACATCCAAATTTAAAATACTACAAAAAACCAAAGAGATCAAAAACGCATAGAGTTATTCATTTGACAAAATCAAAATTCCTCAACTAGTAGAGTGGAAAATTCGCTGTCAATTCCAGAAGCATTCGTCGAATGAGTTTAACCAATCTCTAACATTCCTCGGCCAAACCCCAATGCTTCGTGTACGTACACATTCCTGCGTTGCGTATAATTGATCTATTTGCCATCATTTAGCGACGGTTGTCAACATTCGTCAGCTGGCGACCAAATACCTCAGTAGCCCGTCGTCACTCGAAACCAATCACTGCACGATTACAATTTGAACCAGCCCAGGTGACTGGAAACCCGATGAAGTTGAACCATTTGCAGCTGCAAATTCTAACTCCACGAAGATGCTCAATCATGTGGAACGACGCACGTAGAGCAATGGCCACAACGCCGTGCAGATCGGCGGATTTGGCATGGCAAAAATTCATGCTCCAGCGGGCAATTGTGGGACAGTTTTTGAATCAAATCCGTGCTGGTTTGAAGCTTTGCAAGTTGATTCCAGGGCTTTATTTAAATTAAAAATCTTTTTTTTTTATTTTTGCAATCCAAGCAAAACTTAGTTGAGGATATCTTGGATATTTTCCCTTATCCCCTTAAAAAAGTGAAGCATCAAATAACTTCTTAGTGTCCCTGAGTGTACTTCGTTCGTCTAGCATTCTACAAAACACAATAAAACATAAAACCACGACCTCGAGTCATTAAGCGATCGATCGGCTAGATCGAATTGCCAGCAGCAGCGATTGCGGTATGAAGCAATTAAAGTGATACAAACCGATTCTCACAGGTGTTTTGCCACCTTCCTCCTCACGATTCGTCATTGTTCTTCGGTGGATGGGTTGATGGGAAAAGAATTCCTAGTTCTCCGGTAGTGGTAGAATGGAATTCATGAGTAAGCACTAGCAGTCTACCAGATGTCTTCTTCCAGATCTATTAAACTTCTCCAATGATTGATCGATCAACATCACTAACCGAACCTTTTTACTCAACCTTCCAGATTGCGACAGTGCCACGTCCGGCTCGAGCGTCACCATTTCAACGTCCACCCACACCACACCCCGGAACAGTGCGTCCAGCATAACGAGCAATACTGGCGGAAATTGTACCGCGGCGGCGGCCACCACCAACAACTCACCGGCCGGAGGAGGCGGACCCACCGAGAACGGGGGCGGTGACAAGTCCCAGGTGACACCCGGTGCGCCCGGATCGTCCGGCCACAAGGGCAGCATCCGCGGGAATAAGCTGGCCCGGCGGGCGCGCTCCTTCAAGGACGACTTCCTGGAGAAGATCTCCCAGATTCGGACGCCCACCAGCACGATGACGAGGTGAGTTAGATGTCAACTACTTGTTTCGCAAAGGATTTTTTTAAATATCCCAGAAATTAAAAACTTGTTTGTTGTTATATATTGAATTAAAAAAAAAAAGAATAAGACATCGCTAAAATTTTCGAGTTATTACACTCTTAGATTTTATTTCAATTTCTTTTCGTTTCAATGTCGCAAACTACTTGTTTTGATATACTTTATTTCACTTGAAAGTTTAACTTTTTTTTCATAATGATTTTTGTTTTTAACTTTGAATTTCCGTAACAAGCGTAGGGCACTTTATATATATTTGGCAGGTTCCGGATTTGGTCGATCCAAAAAAAATTCGATGATTCGATTCGATAATACATGAAACATTCGTGAAATTTTCCGATCTTCTCGAAAAAATATTTTCAAAATTTTTAAACCAAGACTAACATTTCAAAAGGGCCAAACATTCAATATTACGCCCTTTTAAAATGTTAGTCTTGGTTTAAAAATTTTGAAAATATTTTTTTTCGAAAAGATCGGAAAATTTCACGAATGTTTCATATTTTAACATTGAAAATCGGACCATTAGTTGCTGAGATATCGACATTAGAAAATGGTGTGTTGTTTGGGTGGGACTTAGAAAACATCAATTTTCCTGTTTTTAAACCTTTGCATGGCAATATCTCAGCAACTAAGGGTCGTATCAACAAAGTTCAAAAATGCAAAATATAGAGAATTTTCTCAGCTTTTCAAAAATATTTTTTTCAAAAGTGGGCAAACATGTGCACTAATTTAAAAAAAAATGAAAAACTGCGACTATTTTCAAAAAAGTCACCTAAAAATGGATTTAACTTGAAAACGGTGCACTTTATCAAAATTTCACTGAAGTACTTTTTGATTGCAAATTTGATTTTACATCGAAAAATGAAGTTGAAAAATTTTTGCGACCAATTTTTCGATTTTTTGAAAAAAAAAAACAGTATTGATTCAAACATTCATAACTCGCTCAAAGATTTTTTGCACAACCTGGAAATTTCTGAAAAGTTAGCATTTGATGTCCTCTAAAACATACAAAAAAAAGTTTAAGTGACAAAATAGTAGTTTATGCAACAAGTTGCAAAAAGAGGATTTTTTCAGTACGAGTCGTACATTTATCCAACGAGGTTCACCGAGTTGGATAAATACGAAGAGTGCTGAAAAAATCAAGTTTTGCAACGAGTTCCATACAACATTTTTTGCAATTCCAAAAAACACACACTGAGTGAAATTTTATGTCAAATTTTCAAGTATTTTGTCAATAAATCGTTTAAATTATAAAAAATGTTGAAAAGTTTTACTTTTCGAAACAAGTGCTGAAAAGTTCAACTTTTCAGCACACATTTGAGTGCTGAAAAGTAGAACTTTTCAGCATTTATTTTGAAAAGTGTTGCTATTAGATTCTGTTATTTCTGGTACAGAAAAGTAGGCTATTTCGTCGTTCAAGAATGACAGGAAAAGTAAGTAGTTTCACGACGGAATTGCAAAAAGTTAAATAAAAAATCACCAAATTTTTTTAAACCGTGTATCATTTTTTTCCAGTGTAGTCCATATCCATACCTACAACTTTGTCGAAGACACCGACTCGATCAAAAAAATCCTTCAAAAGATACAGATTTTTGAATTTTCATACATCATTTTTGTATGGCCAGCTGTCAAATTTGTATGGAAAATTTTATGGACAAACTAATGATGCAAAATGGCTTTTTTGGGCATACCGAAGGCACCAAAAAAGTTTCAGTCGGATTAAAAAATTCAAAAATTAAAATTTAAGAAAAAAGACCGATTTCGTAGAGAACTGCTCAAGTCACTTAAGGTAATATTTGGGCTCATTAACGACAGGAAACAAGTTAACGAAAAAAAACCTTTATTTCTCGGGTGAGTTTTCAAAAAGCCGTAAGAGCCACCGTGACCTCTTGCACAAATTTTCAGTTTTCTCGAAAATGAGTCAAAATTCCATTTATTTTTAGTTTGAGGCACTTGAAGGAAGTGTAGATGAACAATCTCGAGCGTTTTTGATATTAATTTTTTATAAGTAGGTCGAATACCGATGTAAAAAGGACTTTGTTTACCAATGGCTCTTACGGCTTTTTGAAAACTAATCCGAGATTTTATGTAATTTGATTACTCTTAGTGGTTTTTTTTTTCGAGTACATCGGATAATCGATTGTATATTGTAAATTCGGAATATATTTTCTTTTCTTTTATTTTGAATTAGGACAGTTCAAAAAAATCTGCTTGAGCAAATAATTTCCAAGAAAGCAGCATTCTTTGAAAATTAAGAATTTCAAAACAAATTTTGAATAAAATAATATTTGTGGTTTTTGTCTTGTTAGAAATTAGAAGTTCTATTATAAAAAGTTTTTGGGATTTTGATTTTTTATTGTAACAAAAAATTCCTTTGATTTTAGGTCCAGTCATTTTTTATAATTTAAACTTTATTAATATAAACTTGAAATAAGTAATGCATTTTAAACCAGGGCGACCAAAAAAATTTACTTAAAATAAAAAAACAGTTATTTTTTACCATTTCTTACTATTTAGTGGAAATTGCCATGAAATTATCTGTAGTTTTTAGATAATCCTTAATTGATGAAACATTTTTTTACGAATATTTTATTTTGAAAATCAATCACATTTAAGTTTGTTTTACTTTTTAAATGTCTCAATTATTTGGTATTTGAAATAGTTATTTTAAGAATTTTCAAAAAAAATACGTTCTAAAAGTGTTGAGTATTTTGATTATTTATGTAAAAAATATGAAAAATAATCTTAATAAAAAAATTTCTCCAGTTAAAAGTACTTTAAAAATTTCATTAAAAATTTTCAGGACTTTTTTCATTTTCAATAAATCTATTTTTGAAGTTGGTCAAGCATGATCATAAGTTCTACTGGTAAAAAAGTCACTTTTTATAAAAACTATACCTTTTTCGGTGGGTACATTATAAAAGGAAAATGAAAAATAGTTTAAAACATTGCTTAATCCACCTTTAGGTGGTTGGTGCCTAACATTCATATAGTGAATATCTTAATTCAGAATTGCATCATTCCCTCTTAACATCATTTCTTTCGATAGGGTTTTCAGATCTTCAATCTTTTTGGCTCATCGGTAAGGTCTTTTGATAACCTAACTAACGATAGTTCGCATGATAGATCCGGACTCTGATAAGTGTTATAATAACACTTAAGTGCTAATAACTTTTGATAGCGTTGTCATATCTTCAAATTTTTGGACGCATTGGAATGGTCATTTGATTACCCATCTATCGATGGGTCGCATGATAGATCCGGACAGCGATTTTATCAAAATATCTGAGAACCGGCCTCTAAAAAGTGTTTAAATAACACTTAAGTGGTCATAACATTTGATAGGGTTATCAGATCATCGATGTTTTATGCTCATTTGAAAGGTGTTTCAATCATCTAACTGATGACAGGTTGCGTGATGGATCCGGACATCATTTTAATCTAAATATCTGAGATCCGGCCTCTGAAAAGCGTATAAATATCACTTAAGTGCTAATAACTTTTGATAGGGTTATCAGATAGGTTAGGCTCGTTGGAAAGGTCTTTTAAAAACCTTTCTAAAAATGCATAACATGACGGGTTTTCTTACAAAAACCACCCTTTTTACAATCTTCCGGACTTTTGCTAAAATCGTTTTTTAGGATAACTTTTGAAGTACTCGGTCCAAATCGGTTCAGCCATTCCGGAGATAATTGTATGCATTTTTTGTGGAAGGCAAAAATGGTTTGTAACTGAAAATATCAAAAATATGATTATTTTGCACATTTAAAGTTAAATGTGAAAAAATGTATAATGCTGGTTCTTTTTATATGATTGCTTCTTTTTTAACTTTTTTCCTAAGATATAAATTCGGTCAGAAAAAATTGTATCGACTTTTGATTTTTTGAAGCATTTTTAAGGACAGCTGCCAAAATGACGTACAAGTTTGTATGGAAAGACTAAGGATGCAAACGGCTTTTTTGGTATTGTTTTGTCCTGGTTTTAATTGTTAATGAATAATTATTTAGATTGGAAATAATTTCAAAAACATTCAAAAACAACACAGTTTTATTGATTTTTAATGTGGAAAAATTTTATAGCAGAAAGATGAAAAATCTCAAGCTTCATCGATTTGGAATTTGCATTAAAACTCTAACAAAAACGGATTCATTTACAACTAGTGTACGACCTTTTTCAAGCTATCCTGAAAAATATAAATATTATTTAAAAGTTTAAATGATATTACCAGTTCCAAATTTATGCACTTAATAGTAGTTTATGCAACAAGTTGCAAAAAGAGGATTTTTTCAGTACGAGTCGTACATTTATCCAACGAGGTTCATCGAGTTGGATAAATACGAAGAGTGCTGAAAAAATCAAGTTTTGCAACGAGTTCCATACAACATGTTTTGCAATTCCAAAAAACACACACTGAGTGAAATTTTATGTCAAATTTTCAAGTATTTTGTCAATAAATCGTTTAAATTATAAAAAATGTTGAAAAGTTTTACTTTTCGAAACAAGTGCTGAAAAGTTCAACTTTTCAGCACACATTTGAGTGGGTGGGTCTCGTGGCGCAGGGGTAGCGGCTTCGGCTGCCGATCCCGATGATGCTATGAGACGCGGGTTCGATTCCCGCCTTATCCACTGAGCTTCTATCGGATGGTGAAGTAAAACGTCGGTCCCGGTTTCTCCTGTCTCGTCAGAGGCGCTGGAGCAGAAATCCCACGTTAGAGGAAGGCCATGCCCCGGGGGGCGTAGTGCCAATAGTTTCGTTTTTTTGAGTGCTGAAAAGTAGAACTTTTCAGCATTTATTTTGAAAAGTGTTGCTATTAGATTCTGTTATTTTTGGTACAGCAAAGTAGGCTATTTCGTCGTTCAAGAATGACAGGAAAAGTAAGTACGTAAGTAGTTTCACGACGGAATTGCAAAATAGTAGTTTATGCAACATGTTGCAAAAAGAGGATTTTTTCAGCACGAGTCGTACATTTATCCAACGAGGTTCACCGAGTTGGATAAATACGAAGAGTGCTGAAAAAATCAAGTTTTGCAACGAGTTCCATACAACATTTTTTGCAATTCCAAAAAACACACACTGAGTGAAATTTTTTGTCAAATTTTCATGTATTTTGTCAATAAATCGTTTAAATCAAAAAAATGTTGAAAAGTGTTACTTTTCGAAACAAGTGCTGAAAATTGCAACTTTTCAGCACCCATTTGAGTGCTGAAAAGTAGAACTTTTCAGCATTTATTTTGAAAAGTGTTGCTATTCGATTCTGTTATTTTTGGTATAGAAAAGTAGGCTATTTCGTCGTTCAAGAATGACAGGAAAAGTAAATAGTTTCACGACGGAATTGCAAAAAAAATATTTCAATACGGTTTTATTATTTTGTTATTCGAATAAATCCTACATATTCAAAAATTCGGTTAAAACTTAATTTTCAAAATGTTTAGCTTTTTGCAACCTTCTATTTTTTCTCCTTAAGGTTGCCCAGAAAAAACACCGTGGGGGCAAGTGTAACAAGCTAAGAAAACACCCATAAAAACGAAAAAATATCAGTCGGATATTTGGATAATCATCTTATTTCAGGTCTTGACTATGACTTTGTCAAAACGAGTTTTAAAAACTGGTTTTACACCATAAAAAAAACATTGTTAAAACCATTGTTTTTCAGCACATTCTACAGCTAGGTGGGGCAAGACGAACAATGCATGAAAAATCATTTATATTTGCTAACAATGGGATAGTTATCACTTAGCAACATAAGATTGTATTGTATTTGAATCATTTCTTTAGTTTTTAAAAGCACTAATACAATCTTACGATTAATTTAAACATTTTTTTACCGAAGTTTAGTAAAGTTTAGATCGGTAAACCATCTGTCAAAATGAACAGTTTTCAGTTTACCGAACTATTCAGCAGTTGAAAATTTGGTAAACTTTACCGAATTCGGTAAAATCAATCTATGTTTGTACACAATTTTATGTTGGCAAAATTTGAAAAACCAGAGAAGTACTCACAAACGGAACAAAAACCGACATTATGATATTTTGTGATATTAATTTTAATGTGGTATTGCTGTGTAGAGCCTAAGGGCGTACTGCAAACTTTACCAAGTATTCACACCGCCCATAACATCACTGATAACAACCCGTTCCGCTGTAATGATTTGATAAGATAAAACAATACTGACGATTTCTTGTTGGGGGTTTTAACTTGGCTTCCTTAAATTGTTCAAAATTCTTTCTTTTCCCTGCAATCAACAATGTTAATAGAGAGTGCATTTTGAGTTTGATCTGCAACACTTCCACTTTGCTCCGCCAAGTTTATTCAATCAAACGGCGTGGGGAAGATGTGCAGCAGCACGTTGATGATGATGATATTGTCGCCGCGGCACTAAACCGAATTGAGCAGGTTTAACTCTCGCTACGATTTTCTGTCGCGAAATATCTGTCAAGCATGTTTCGGTGATTTTGAATCAGTGTGTTCGCTTTTTTTGTTTTGACGGCTTCGGATGTTGAGAAAAACGAGGCTGTTTTTTCTGATTTGCCGAGGGAATGGAACGCTTTAGATTACATTATTGTTTAAAATCTTGGTGTTTAGTTCTGCTACCACTAAAACTGTTTCAATTGGGGTAATTTTTGAAGGTCAGTCGGTTTTCAGCTTCAGAAAAAGACGCAGAATGGAAAAAAGTCTTGGTTAACTTGCTGATTGCAGATGGATTCCGTCTGAATAAAACAAAAACAAGTGGCCATCATTGTCGAGGGCCTCAATCCGGTCCGTTGTGTCCTACCACCGGGAGAGTTTAGCTGATGCGGGTTGTTGCGGGTGCCGATTGAGTAAGTTCTACAGTCAAAATGGGAAGACCTAGCCACCAGTTTGAAAACCAAAAGCGCCGTAATTGTCCTCTCCAAGTTAGACATCATGAAATGGTCCATCTGGTTTATCGAATCCACGCTACAGAACGCTTTCCAGTAGATCTTCGTGATCGATTCGGTGCTCCGTGTAAGTCGCGGCGCGAGTCTTTTCGCAGCTCAACTGGCGACATTTCAGTTTGGTGCCGCGGCGAAATTTTGTTTTGGTTTTGCGTGTGACATTTGAGATACACTCAGAAAAGATCAACAGAAAACTGCTTCGCAAGATGAAAAGCACTCGCGCTGTTATTTCGATTTATTTCAAAAACCACAATAAAATTGCTCCCGACGACGACGACACACACATGTCGTCTTAATTTGTTCTCACACATATCGGGGCGCGCTCTTCAAAGTTCGCTTACCTATAGAGACTTACCGCGACACAAGGTAGATTGACAAATATCGCGATGTGTGTGCGAACTGAACTCTCGCGCTCGCTCGACACAGCACAACAAGACTTAGTCATCGCCGTCGTATCGTCCGACGAAGAAGAACTTTTTTTTCTATCTTTTTGCTAAACTATGTACAATTTTCTTTCCAAACGGCCCAAATCGCTGACATCCTCTGGACGACGGTGCAAATCCCAACGCATCATCCGCAGGTCACACTCGCCAAACAGTCCGCGGAGTGGCAGCGCCGGAGGTGGGGGCGCAGGCGGCGGCGTCGGCGGTAATCGCAAGTCCGATGATCTGCTGGCCTCGAGCAAGCCGGTGCAGGACCTGAACTATCACGTGCGCCAGGTCAAGAACGCGCTCACGCACTTTAAGGATGTGATACTGAAGAACAAGCTGGAGATGCTGCCGGGCAACGGGACGGTCGTGCTGGAGCTGGTCGCCAATGTTCACACAGGTGAGGAGGAGAGGGGTGTTTGAGGAGTACTTTGATACATTAGATAAAATGTGGTTGTTTTTACTTCCCTTTTTGCAGCTCTCCAGTCGTACACGTTGAACGAAAACAGCAGCGCCCTGATCAACGCCACCAACCACGTGTACATGTCGCTCGGGAACCTGCTGAAGCTGTGCGACGAGGTCCTGCTGACCGCCGACAACGAAAACTGTCCCTCGCTGAGCAAGGAGAACGTCAAGGAGATCGTCGAGCTGGTCGAGAACGCCGTCAACAATCTGGTCAACCTGGCGAACGAAAAGATTTCCGACAAAGCTGCGGGCAGCGGTTCGGGCAATCACCACTCTTCAAACACCCTGCAGCGACCCGCGGTGGACATCGCCGGCCAGCGAACCTCCCTCCCAGATATCCCGCTCACACCCCGCGAACGGGACATCCTCGAGCAGACGTCCCTCAAAACGGTGCGAGCCTCGCACAGTACCGAAAGTATTCTCCGCGACTCTAGTCCTCCCCCGAAACCCCCACTCCCGGACCGGGCCCAGGATCCGCCCCCGCTCCCCCCAAAACGGAAAAGTCAACACTCGAAGAACCACTCGTTCCACGAAACGTCCGACGCGGACTCGACCTTTCTGGGCGGTGGCTGCGGCGGGGCCCTGGACCGGATGTCACTGCGGTCCCGGTCGCCCGAAGATAACTCTAGTCTGCTGAGTGCCAGCGCGGGTTCGCTGGACTCGGCACTGAACCACTCGCGCGAGGAGGACGAACTCCGAGCGCTCACCAACACCAGCTCCAGCGCCATCACCACCGCCACCATCCATGACAAGGCGTCGCTGCTCGGACTCGGGCCGGCCTGCAGGAACAACAGCAATGTGAGTAGAACGTAGAGGTATTTGGGTGTTAGCTCTTGCCCTGCTTCCATTCCAGAATGAACAGGGACGTTGCCAATCTTTTCGGCTCTCCAAATATGCTGCCGGATCTTTTCCCGGAGCTATTCCGGATCATCAACTTTGTACTGGTTTGACGAAGGGCGCCGCCAAATTCCGCTATTTTCTCAGCCCGAAGAATATGTAACTGGAATCTTAGCTCCCGTTTCGGACAAAGCAACAACCGAATAAAAAAAAGTCACCCTGGCAGGTTTCGGACTTTTTTATAGAATTAGCTAATTTTAAAGCAAGATCATTAAAAAGCTGCCAAATTTCTAATCTAATCTAATCTAATCTAACCCTAGCGCAGCCAGTCTTTCGAGGGCATCCTGGAAAATGCCTTAGGTTGATTAACGCCTAGCATCCTCTTGTCATTATTAACAATTGCAGTGCCCAATGCAATAAATTGCTTTGAAACATCACAAACGTTAAAGCGGCCAGGCCAACTGCGTAAAGTTTACCGCAAAGATGATTCGTTGAATTGGATTGAGTTTGAGCACGAATGTTCAAACAACAACACATTTCTGAATCTACAGGGGAGGAAGAAACGTGGGGATCCCCCGCTCACGTTCCTGTTTGTTTAGGCAATTCGTTGGGAGCCACCATGCTAAGAAGTTTTGGTGCTCCGGGACCCTCTAGGGATGGGACACTGTATTTCCACAAATGCCCTGGACACTACTTGCCGTGGTTATAGCGCCACAACTCGCTTCCTGTGAATAGAAAAATATATGGGTAATTTATAACAAATAAAAACATGAGTAATATTGGCAACCCATTTAACCCCACTCTGAATTTTTATGTTCTCTGTTTTTTAATGAATGAAGTATATCTTAGCTTACCTTTTGATGTAGTCGAACACCTGCATTCGCAGGAACGGACTTACCTAGCACCACAAACCTTGTTTCACCAACACCGACTCACCAAAGTCGGTCGACACTAGAGTACCGTTGAAAGAGAAGCAAATACATGTAGATCTCGATGTAGATCCTCGTGAATGACGAAACGACCATCTTCCTGTCGTTGTATGCGTATGCGTGTGCTGCTATCAGTTGTGGCAACCAGCTATCGTTGAAGCACGCGGTAGCAGGATTACAGATGGAGTGATCTTCGCGATGATGGCAGCCGATTTTCCCAAAATTTTAACTCCGGAAATCATGCGCACGAAACCCGTTTATTTTCACCATTGAAGAAACCAAAAATTCGATCACGAAATGTAAACAATAACAAACACGTTTTGTTTGGCTGACCGTTCTGTGCATTGTTCCGAGGTTTGGTTGAATTTGGTTGCCGGAGTAACGAGCTAGTATTCAAAATGCTTACAGCAGTCGGGCATGTACGTGTGTCAAACGCGTTCTGACCAAAAATCCCTTTGGTCAATATGTCGCACCTGCAGCAATTTTCAGGGTTTTTTTTTTTTTAATATCTCAGAATTGAAATCTCATTTTAGGGATCTGTGAAGGTCAAAAAGTGAGGCATAAGGAGCTGCACTAAATATCGTCATCAACTCAATTTGGCCCAGAATCGACTTGCAACAAGATAGCACAATCACGATGATTTTTACTCTTTATTCTGAATGTTTCTTGTTTTTGGCCACCAAAAACCGGTTCTTGAGTAACGAACTGACCTCAATATGTAACATCTTCTCAAGAAGATTCAAAGAACATTAGTCTGACCATAGATTGTCATATCTATCTACAGTCATGCCCGGTTTTGCACTGCCCCGGTTTTGATTCGCTTAACTGAAGCACAGAGCTTATGGGATGTTGGCTATATGGGAGACATTGGCTGTAATCGTATGAAAAAATCTACCAACATCAAAAAATTATAGTGTTTTGGAATCGGGATGATGTCAGCTATCGATTGCACTTATAATTACATGAAAATTTTCACAAAAATACGTATTTTTCCTGTATTTTGAAAATGCAATGTTTCTGGAAAAAAAACACTCAAAATTATTGTTATTGCAATATGGGTTTAAAAAAATCGGGATTTTTCATACATTTCGAATGTATTTTTTTTGTTGAAAATACTAGAAAATTTCACAAACCTACGTATTTTTTGAAAAAAAATACTCCAAATTTTAGTTTTCAACAATATGAGTATCAAACGATCGGAAGTTTTTCATACATTTCGAAAGTTATTACAAAAATTTTAGAAAGTACTAAAATTTTCACAAACTACGTATTTTTGAAAAATACCCAAAATTAATTTTTTTCACAATATATTTATCAAATGATCGAATTTTTTTTATACATTTCGAAAAAACAACAAATTTTTTGAAGATTAAAAAAAAACTCAAAACTACGTATTTTCGAAAAATATACTCAAAGTTTCAATATTTTTTCGATATGCGTATTAAATGATTGAGATTTTTTCATACATTTCGAATATAGTTTTATTTTTTTGAAATACTAAAATTTTCTAGAAACTACATATTTTCGAAAAAAAAACACTCAAAACTTCAGTTTTTTACAATATGGATATCAAACGATTGGGATTTTTTTCATACATTTAGAAAGTTGCATCATATTTTTTTAAATGCTTAATTTTTTCACAAAACTTTTTTTTTTGAAAAAAAAACGCTCAAAATTTCAGCTTTTTCACAATATGGGTGACAAATAATCGAGATATTTTAATAAATTTCGAAAGCTACAACTTCGTATTTTCTGAAAAATACCCAAAATTTATTTTTTTCACAATATATTTATCAAATGATCGAATTTTTTTATACATTTCGAATAAACAACAATTTTTTTGAACATTAAAAAAATCTGAAAACTACGTATTTTTGAAAAAAAAAATACTCAAGGTTTCAGTTTTTTTCGATATGCGTATTAAATGATTGAGATTTTTTCATACATTTCGAATATAGTTTTATTTTTTTGAAATACCAAAATTTTCTAGAAACTACATATTTTCGAAAAAAAACACTCAAAATTTCAGTTTTTTACAATATGGATGTCAAACGATCGCGATTTTTTCATACATTTAGAAAGTTGCATCATATTTTTTTAAATGCTTAATTTTTTCAGAAAACTTTTTTTTTGAAAAAAACGCTCAAAATTTCAGCTTTTTCACAATATGGGTGACAAATAATCGAGATATTTTAATAAATTTCGAAAGCTACAACTTCGTATTTTCTGAAAAATACCCAAAATTTATTTTTTTCACAATATATTTATCAAATGATCGAATTTTTTTATACATTTCGAATAAACAACAATTTTTTTGAACATTAAAAAAATCTGAAAACTACGTATTTTTGAAAAAAAAAAATACTCAAGGTTTCAGTTTTTTTGATATGCGTATTAAATGATTGAGATTTTTTCATACATTTCGAATATAGTTTTATTTTTTTGAAATACCAAAATTTTCTAGAAACTACATATTTTCGAAAAAAAACACTCAAAATTTCAGTTTTTTACAATATGGATGTCAAACGATCGCGATTTTTTCATACATTTAGAAAGTTGCATCATATTTTTTAAAATACTTAATTTTTTCACAAAACTTTTTTTTTTGAAAAAAAAACGCTCAAAATTTCAGCTTTTTCACAATATCGAGATATTTTAATAAATTTCGAAAGCTACAACTACGTATTTTCTGAAAAATACTCAAAATTTAATACATTCGAAATGTTTGAAAAAAAAATACGATCATCTGTTACCCAACTGAAATTTTTACTGTTTTTTTTTCTAAAATACGTAAAAAAAAACAAACCATCCACATTAACGACCCCCGGGTCTTTTGTGGTCTCTATTGCAAGTTTCTGCTCGAACCTAGGAGTCCGAAGGCTTGAATGGGGAGAGCACCCAAACCTCTTTCTACTCCAAGGAACCTTCCACCCCAGTGTTTGAACTGACGACCTTCGGATTGCGAGTCCAACCGCCGCCAGCGATTCCACCGGAGTAGGCTTGGTTTGGTGTGTTGTTTGTAATTATGGCATGGAGACAACTCCTACACCTGGAATGACTTAACGGCCTAACAACCAAGGCCGGACCGACATTTTACTTCCTCATCCGATGGAAGGTTGCAGCAGATGGGAATCGAACCCAGAATCATCCGCTTACAAAGCGGAAAGCGTAACCATTCGGCCACGCACTGCCACCACATAGTTTTGTCAAAATTTTGAGTATTTTTCAAAAAGGTGTTATTACATTCGAAATGTATGAAAAAATCCGATCATTTGATATCCATAGGGTTTGTTCAAATATTACGACCAGAGATTTTCGGGATTTGAGAACAAGTGAACCAGATTTGGCCAAACAGTTTTTGGCGATTTTTTAAAGTTTGGGATCTAAAAGGACCCCAGTAAGCAAAAGTGCCCACCTGCAGTTGCTACTCGGTTATTGACCAGGACCTCTAAAAGTTACATCTTCCCTTGTTTCGCATCGTTTCATGCTGATCAATACCGGCGCCGGCTACGACCAGAGGTAGAGCCACTGCACAGTGGTCTAAATTGCAAAAAATAGAGAATAGATTTTCCGAAAAATTGTGAAGTTTTGGAGCTTGGGTGTCTTCAGAAGAGTTAGCAACTTTTGGTTTGGTTGAAAAATAGGGTGGTTCACAATTAGGGTGATTTTGAAAATCTATTCTTTCAATAATATTTTTGGGATTTTTTTATATTCTAGGAAGTTGTTGGGCTAAAAAACTAACGATTAATTCCATCCAGAAGAACAACCCTAGCTTAACCTATTATCTGTTCTTCTTCTCCCCTTTTCAAGATTTGGGACGAAGCGGACTGCAGCGGCATGCAGCTGCTGAGCGGTGGCGGTCCCATCCCGACCGACATCGCCGCCCTGAACAACCGCAACTCGAACGAGTCCGGCTTCGAGTCGATGTACTCGCTGCGCATCAGCCGGGACCACCAAACCAGCAGCAGCACGTCGTACAAATCGTCAAACACGTACAGTAGCAGCAGCACAACTAACTCCCAACTCCACAAGTCAGAATCTATCCTGGATGCCATGGGTTCGTTGGGGGGCGGTGGCAAGCTCATCTCGCTGATCACAACCGGGCAGCAGCATCTCCAACAGCAGCAGCAACAACACCAAAAGATCGATACCTTCGTGACGCAGGCCAGCGGTGAAAGCGGGGACATTGTGCTGACGACGGCGACCACCGAGGTGTGCTCGTCGCGGGTACAAAAGGCCAGCCTGTCCAAAGTGATACAGTACGGTAGTATCGAAGCGAACGACGAGGTGTTTGGCGGCATCGAGCTGAACGACAAACCGCCGGCGCTTCCGGTCAAGACGCGATCGCACAGTATTAGACGGGAACGACACCCGTCCCAGTATGACAACGTGGACGACGCGGAACTGGAGCGCGGGTAAGACTTTATTCAGCTTCACCCGCAATATCCCCCTCTCTAATACCGTTTGCATAACTCTTTTTAGCTCCCAGGACACGTTCAACTGCGCGCTTCATCAGACGGGCTACCAGAGCCGGCAGCAGATGATCAACAATCTGCCCAGCAAACACATCAGCTTGATCGAGCCCCGCCACATGAACCACTTTAGCGAGGAGCCACCGCCTCTGCCGATGAAGAAAAAGCACAGTAAGTACTACACAGCTTCCAACTGTCAGAGAGTTTGCCCCCGGTTCCCCTCCTTCGGTATTGTTTGGTTAACACCCGCCATCACCTCGTCCACCCGAGATTCCTCCGAATTTGTGGTATCATTTGCTCCCGTAACATGAAAATTATGGAAACGGATTGGTCATTTGCACACCCCTTAAGTTCAACTTGTACCTTGACATCACCACATTTGGTCGTAATTACCATTCTTGTATAACCAGCTTAGAGCGGATCCTAGAAATAAATATCCCGGTTCCCATTCCCCGTTGTCGTATTTTCTTCTAACGTTATTCCCTGATCAAAGATTGAAAAGTTTGCTATCATGCCAATGTAAGGGCATCTCCACCGCACGGACCTAGTTGGGAGTCAAAGCTAAATAATTTTTCGTCAGCACGTGTTGTTTTTTCTTCGTAAATGCTTGTTGGATGAAAAAATATGCTATGTTCTAGAAAGTTGTCCGGAATTCAATATTTGATCATTTTGAAATGTTTGTCTTGATTTCACAGTTTTAAAAATATTTTTTTTTGAAAGGATCAGAAAATGCCAAAAATGATTATTTTTTTTTATTTGAAAAAAAAATATTTGAGTCAAATTTCCATTTTTTTTTAATCATAACTCTGCGGCAAAATGTGTGTCCATACTTTTCTATGGTTCAGAAGTTGCGGTAATTTGTCCCCTAAAACATTAAAAAAAACAAAAATTCAAAAAATATTTATTTCTAGAATTTAAATTTTTGTTACAAAATACCGTCTACCATTTCTTTTCTCAATGGTCCTTATTACTTGAAACAAATTTAAAAAAAAAAACAATTTTTAGTCGAACAAATTTATACGTAAATGTCAAATCATTTCTATTGAAGATTGGTTTGCTGACAACAGATATAAAAAATGGGGTTAAAATGATTTTTTAGCTTTAGTTTTTTTTTGTAATTTTGTGACATTTACTAAAAATTATACTGAATTTATAAAATATTACTAACCTTAGTTAAACAAACATTAAATTGAGATTTATACACATAAAGCAACCTTGCCAATTTGTGATCTGATTTTCTTTAAGAAACACAAAGACTTATCAATCACCTTGGATTTAAAATAACAATTTCCTATGCAACTAATAAAGCATTATTTTTAATTTTGATTGCAAAATGTTCGTTTCACAATCCCAGTTTATTCTTATTTTTTATTTTTTAATAATTCCTTTTCAATGTTTTTTTTTTTTTTTTTGTTTGAAATGAGTATTTGGATGTAATTTGATAATTATTTTAATTTTGCTTAATTTGATTTCGCTACCTTTTCAATATTTTTTTTAATAATGTCCTGTCCTGGTAATTCTTTTTAAGGCTGGTACAAATTTTATATAAAGTTTTTGTCTCCCCCCCTTCAAAGTTGGCCCAAAAAATCAGAAGCAGATTTTTTTTCAAAAAACTTCAAAATTTCAATGGAAATTTAGGTACAATCAGCTGAAATCAATTTAAAATGCGTTTCCCTGCGTTTAAATTTACTTTTAAGTATGTTTGAGTTGATTTAAAAATCTCTTGAATTTTTTTTAAAATTTTCGATATTCGAATTTGTTTTTCGCTAAAAATTTAGTTTTTGTCAAATCTTTCATTTTTTGAAAATTAATGATTACAAAACAACTGAACTAGTGTTAAAACACTAGCATGCAAATGCTGAAACTATGGCTTGTTATTACAACATTTATATTTTTTATCTTTTGGTAAATTATGCGTTTAGTTTCACTGTTTAACTTTACTTTATTATTGTTTTGTTTTTACTACACATTAGTTTTGCTAATATTTGTTTCAAAATATATTTTTTAACCTTGGGGTTTACAGTATAATTTTGTTTTTTTTTTTTGTCAAAATATGGTCGTTGCAATTATTTTTTGAAGTTTATATCGCACTCTGACCAAAGTCGATGGAGGGGGAGGGGGGATAAAAAAGTATAAAAAATGGAATAACGAGCCATGGTTTCATTTTTTTTTCTGCGAAAAAGTTTGGAAATTCGAATTCGTTTATTTAACCTTATATGTTTTTTCCTGTTTGAAATTAGATTTTTGATTAAGTATAAATTTATCTAAAAACGAATTAGTCTTTCATTTGAGGTGTATTTAAACTTTGCTAAAATATTTATTTACTAAGTAAACACAGTTAAGCAACAGAGATAAGCAATAACGAAGTCTGATACAAATTATACTTTCCCATAATTTCGCTGCCGGTCAGCGCATATTTGATTGAAAACAAACACTTTACTAGATTATAAATTTAGAACTTTGTGGTGAAGATGCCCCAATATCATTGACCAAAACTCGAGTTAAGTTTGAAATATATTTCAGTTGTTGGCAATTTTGATCGGGTTTCGTCTTTTTGATGAACGATTTAACTAAATAATCCTTATTCTTAACGTTTAAACAACGGAAAATAATACTATTTACTGTTTCTTTGTAACTACGTGTCCAATTGTTTTGGGTTTCTCCAACATATTTTCCGTCACGTGTGTTCTAATTTCCCATTTTTGGATCTCCACTCCTTGGCTCATCATTCCTTCGTAAATCTAAAAATATCTGAAAAATAAATAGTAATAATCATCCCGCAAAGCCGACATCTCTCACACTCAGTATCTAATCCACTTTTGTATGTGTTGTTACACACTTTAGTGTTTCAAAGTGTGGCCTATTCAGGTAAGTCGCCGCGTGTATCAGTCCTGGTAAAGGCAAGAGAGTGTCTGCGTGTGTGCAAAGCCGAGTGTCTTGAATCTGTGTTGTTTTACTCTTTTTTCTGGCTGGTGTAATAGTTTTGTCTATTTTTTTATTTTTTTTGCTGATCTATAAACGAGGGATAATCTTCTTTTTTCTTCATTCTTGGGGGTTCCACACGAATACCATATGCTCATCACAGTTACAAACTTATACTGAACAACAAACAACACAGATACAAACCATTGTGCACATACACTAGAAAAAAATTGTTTTACTCGTAGGATGCTGATACAATCTATAGAGATGCCTGTCTGAACAAACAACAAACCACAATTCGGCCACACTTACCCCTTAAAAAACTGATCGATCTTAAACAAAATGTACCTACCACAATCATAAATGTTTTAGTTCTCCTCCTCGACTGTGTATTCTTTCCGTGTTCCTCTAACTCTCTCTCTCTCTGTATCTCTCTGCTACCAAAACCTACCAAACACTGTTGCGTTGCTTTTGGACCGCTTCCGACCCTCCTCGCGCTGCTATTTTGCGTTTTGTGACCAACTCTTCTCTCTTACTTCCTGTTTATTCGTTCGAGGTTGCGTCACAAAACCTGTTTGAAATCCTTCTACCGTATCTAGATCTGATACTATCCCCAACTCTCTACTTTGAAAAAATACTCACAAAACTCGATCCTTCTTTCCCTCCCACAGTTATGGCTTACATGGAGATCTTCGGTAGTGCCACCCAGAACCACCAGGAGTTTATGCGCCACTCGGTGCACACGTACAACCTGTCACATCACAGCAGCGGCGGGGAGCAGCACCTGTCGCAGCAGACGCTTCATCACCACCATCAGCAGCAGCAGCACACGACGATGTCCATGACGAGTGGGTCCAGCAATCACAGCATCAGCCACAGTCAGACGATGAGGTGAGTTTCAGTTTAAACGGCATGTTGGCGTTTTTAGACACCAGGTTTGCACCTTGCGGTGGTGATGCTCTTAATGACAGTTATAGTTTTTTTTCTTATTGTACGGACAGTTCTTTACTGGATCACCGCCCAACGACCGTCGAAATATGCGGCGGGTCAGATTCGGGATTACAAATGTCAATCCCTAATATTAAAAAATATTTAATTAATTGATGGAATGCTAAAAAACTCGAAAAAAATTAAAAAAATGCATTTTTTATATCTTGTCTCTACTACTAAAAATTCTGACATGTTACAACACTGTTACATACAATGACACAATTGATATCATAAATATTCCCATATCTTTTTCCCAAACAGATTTGAATAGAAAAAAAAAACAATTTGAAATCAGTAAGTTAATTTCGTCTAATCTTGAGGCAGATTGTATCAAAGCATATTTTGTATATTAATTATTAAACTGTATCAAACTTCCAAACTAATTTAAACATGTTGAAACATGAAATTTCAGAGATTTTTTTATATGTTTTAAAGTTTTGAAAATTAGCAGTTCTCTAGGATTTCGATCATTCGATTTTTTTGTATTTTTTAATCCGACTGAAACTTTTTTGGTGCCTTCGGTATGCCTAAAGAAGCCATTTTGCATCATTAGTTTGTCCATAAAATTTTCCATACAAATTTGGCAGCTGTCCATACAAAAATGATGTATGAAAATTCAAAAATCTGTATCTTTTGAAGGAATTTTTTGATCGATTTGGTGTCTTCGGCAAAGTTGTAGGTATGGATACAGACTACACTGAAAAAAAAATGATACACTGTAAAAAAATTTGGTGATTTTTTTATTTAACTTTTTATCACTAAAACTTGATTTGCAAAAAAACACTATTTTTCATTTTTTTTTTTTATATGTTTTAGAGGACATAAAATGCCAACTTTTCAGAAATTTCCAGGTTGTGCAAAAAATCTTTGACCGAGTTATGAATTTTTTAATCAATACTGATTTTTTCAAAAAATCGAAAAATTGGTCGCAAAAATTTTTCAACTTCATTTTTCGATGTAAAATCAAATTTGCAATCAAAATGTACTTTAGTGAAATTTTGATAAAGTGCATCGTTTTCAAGTTAAATCCATTTTAAGTTGACTTTTTTTGAAAATGGTCGCAGTTTTTCATTTTTTTTTAAATTAGTGCACATGTTTGCCCATCTTTAAAAAAAATATTTTTGAAAAGCTGAGAAAATTCTCTATATTTTGCACTTTTGAACATTGTTGATACGACCCTTAGTTGCTGAGATATTGCCGTGCAAAGGTTAAAAAACAGGAAAATTGATGTTTTCTAAGTCCCACCCAAACAACACACCATTTTCCATTGTCGATATCTCAGCAAGTAATGGTCCGATTTTCAATGTTAAACCAAGACTAACATTTAAAAAGTGCGTAATATTGAATGTTTGGCCCTTTTGAAATGTTAGTCTTGGTTTAAAAATTTTGAAAATATTTTTTTCGAAAAGATCGAAAAATTTCACAAATATTTCATATTTTAACATTGAAAATCGGACCATTAGTTGCTGAGATATCGACATTAGAAAATGGTGTGTTGTTTGGGTGGGACGTAAAAAAATCAATTTTCCTGTTTTTAAACCTTTGCATGGCAATATCTCAGCAACTAAGGGTCGTATCAACAAAGTTCAAAAATGCAAAATATAGAGAATTTTCTCAGCTTTTCAAAAATATTTTTTTCAAAAGTGGGCAAACATGTGCACTAATTTTAAAAAATGAAAAACTGCGACTATTTTCAAAAAAAGTCACCTAAAAATGGATTTAACTTGAAAACGGTGCACTTTATCAAAATTTCACTAAAGTACATTTTGATTGCAAATTTGATTTTACATCGAAAAATGAAGTTGACAAATTTTTGCGACCAATATTTCGATTTTTTGAAAAAATCAGTATTGATTCAAAAATTCATAACTCGCTCAAAGATTTTTTGCACAACCTGGAAATTTCTGAAAAGTTGGCATTTGATGTCCTCTAAAACATATAAAAAAATAAAAAAAAATTAAAATAGTGTTTTTTTGCAAATCAAGTTTTAGTGACAAAAAGTTAAATAAAAAATCACCAATTTTTTTTTACCGTGCATCATTTTTTTTCAGTGTAGTCCATATCCATACCTACAACTTTGCCGAAGACACCAAATCGATCAAAAAATTTCATCAAAAGATACAGATTTTTGAATTTTCATACATCATTTTTTGCCAAATTTGTATAGAAAATTATATGGACAAACTAATGATGCAAAATGGCTTCTTTGGGCATACCGAAGGCACCAAAAAAGTTTCAGTCGGATTAAAAAATACAAAAAAAAAATCGAATGACCGAAATCTGAGAGAATTGCTCATGTAAAGAAAAAAATCGTGACATCACCTTAAAATTTAACTTTTAAGCTTAAAAATTTAAAATTCTTATAAAATTTGTGTGTATTTTTTTTTTTTCAGAAAGCCCATTAAATTTCCTATAAGTTTGTCTTTGATCACTTGTTTATACGATGCAACGGCTTTGAGTTACAGTAATTTATAAACTACAAAATACAAAAATATTTAAATAACTTACGCCCTTCTCATTATCGAGTACAATTGGCTCCATATACGCAAAAATGGCTTATATAGGCCTAGGATAATATGTCTTAAAAGTTTCATTGAAATCGGAGAGGGTCGGGTACAAAAGTACCAGAAAAATTTCTGATTTGAGCTAGAATTGCTCTATGAAATAGTTTTTAAAATTACATAAATTTCTAAATTTCTGTATTACTTTTTCAATAGGGTGAATCCGTAGATATAAACAAGCAGCATTTCCCTTTCATACTCAACGTGAACTGTCAACATTTACAGATTCGCCCTGTTGAAAAGTTAATACGGATTTCTTAAAATCTCGGAAATTCCTAAAACTCTCGAAATACAAAAAAAAACATCTAGAAATTTATTATTCAAAAACTGCAGAAATTTCTAAACTAATGTAACCTAATCTAATCGAACACAAGCGCAGCCAGTCCGAAGAAAGCATCCTGGAAGAACTTGGGGTTAGATTACGCCTCAAGTTCTTTCTTGTCAATATTAATTATTGCAGTACACTTGAGTAACCCCGAAGATGTATTGCATACATTAAAGCGGCCAGGCCTACTGCGTTGCATTAACCGCAGAGACAGATTCTGTGAACGGAGCACATTTAACAGAATCTACAGGGGAGGAAGGATGCGTGGACATACCGTACCAAACGCTTCTGTTTACAGTTTCATATGTGTTTTGTATAATGTGTTAAGTGTAAAATATAGTGTGGTTATATAATCAATTAAATATAATAATGCAATATAATGATCATTTAATAAAATCCCTTCACCTATATATAATAACCACGCACCCAAGCACACAAACAGCGACACAAAAGAAATGAAAATGAGCATGCTAAAACAAGACAGCGCGTCCCCGTGGTCAGCGCACTGATCTTAAAATCTGCAGAAATTTCTAAACTAAAAACTCCTAAAACACCAGATTTTTTTAAAATTCTCAATTTCCACAAATTCCAACATTTCTAAATACCCTTAAATCTCTAAAAACTCCACAAAATAAAAAAAAAATATGAATTTTTGAAATTCTAATATTCCATGAACCTGAAGTTCTTCAAATATTCTTAAAATAATAAAATTTAAAAAGTATTATGGAATTTGAAAAAAATATATTCTTTTATTGATTGGTATTTTAAGGAAATAAATTTGAGGAATTTCTGTAATTTTAGTATTTTATTGAATTTTAGTAGTGGAAATTCATATTTTTATGAAAATTTGTTTTTCTTTAGTTTTTTTTTAAATTAAGATTGTTTTTAAATTCTGCAATGAAAGTACTTAAAAAATCTGGGATTTAATTTTTTTTAAAAGTATTAGAAATTCAATTTTTTTAGGGATTTTGTTATTTTTGGAATTTGAGGATTCCAGAAATCGCCAAAATTTTCAAATTCCTGAAATTACCAACGTAGTCAAATTTCACAAATCCAGAAATTCCTCAAATTCCACAAATTTCTGAATTTACAAAAATACTTTAAGTTTAAAAATTTGAAAATCTGTAATTCCTAAAATATCTGAAATTCCAAAATCTCTCAAAGATTTTTTTAATATCAAAGATTTTTTAATATAAAAAATCAAAAAAAAAAAACATTAAAATTTCCAAAAGGTTTAAATTCTTGAAGATTTTAAAATTCTTAAAAAATTATAAAAACTTTACAATAAAAAAAAATCTACCTCAAAGAAATCCAGCAAAATACTTAAGTACAAAAATTCGAAAATTACATTTTTCTTACATTTCTGGAGTTTTTTTTTTTTTTGAAATGGTCCAATAAATCAAATTTTCAGTTTTTGCTTTTTAGGTGTTTTTTTAATACCCCTGACTCAAGGCGGTTTCAAAAACACCCATAAAGCAAAAACTGGAAATTTGGTTTATTGAACCTTTAAAAAAAATCCAGATTTCTTTCAAAAATTTTTAAAATTCCAGAAGTTTTAAAAAAATCTCGAATTCCAGTTTTTTAAGGTATTTCTGGTAATCATAGATTTTTTTTTAAATATCAGGTATTTTAACATTTTTATTATTTTTGGAATATCATAATTATAAGAGTTTAATTCAATTTCAGGATTTTTTAAATTAGTTTGAGAATTTGAGGAATTTCTGAAGTTTTTGGAATTCTAGGAATTTTAGGAAATCTAGACATTTTAGAAATATGAAGAATTTCACCTATTTCTTAATATAGGAATTTGAATAGGTTAAGGAATTAAAATAATTTCTGTTATTTTAGAATTTCATTTTTTTTTGTTTTTGGTATTGAGTTTCATTTAAGAAATTTTTAGGATTTATAAATAACTAGAAGCTTTAGCTTTTTTTAAATTCAAGGAATTTTTAAAGTTTAAAGAATTTGAGATATTGTAGGAATTTTAAAAAACCTAAATAATTCAGATTTTTTGGAAATTATGGAATTTCAGAAATATTAAGAAACTGAAATTTTGAGTTTTTTTTGGACACTTTTTGTTCAGCACTTGTTACGAAAAGTTGAACTTTTCAGCACTTGTTACGAAAAGTTGGACTTTTCAGCACTTGTTACGAAAAGTTATACTTTTCAACATTTTTTTGAATCAATGCATGGGCATTTGTCTAATCATCCTGTTCAAAGGGTGTTTTTTCGGAATTGCAAAAACGTTGTATGGAACTCGTTGCAAAACTTGATTTTTTCATCACTCGTCGTATTTATCTAACTCGTTGAACCTCGTTTGATAAATGTATGACTCATGCCGAAAAAAACCCTCTTCCAACTTGTTGCATTAACTACTATTTAAATTTGATCAATTCCTAACCATTTATCGCCCCAAATCTCCTTCCAGCCTATCTCCCTCGCGCATCACGCCGCTCCCGGTGTCACCCCCGAGCTCGCCCGGGCTCAGCGTGAAACCTCCGGCGCTCCCCCCGAAGCGCCAACGCATCAACAGCAAAACTCCGAGCATCACATCGACACCGCCCGCCAGTCCCAAAGTGTTTGGCAACAACGGTGACCCGCAGCTGCCGTCTTCGCCGTCACCGGTCCAGCATCACAACTGTTCATCCCCCTCTCCGTCGTCGACGTCCTCGGTCGGAACGTTGCTTCCGACGCCCCCACCAAAGAATCACCCCCACTCGGCGGCCGAAGCAGGGTTGGCGACCGCGACGACCACCAAAATCAAGGTATCGCCCGTGGCCGGAGAAGAGCGGAACCACCACCAACACCTTCTAGCGTCTAACTCTAGTACTTCCCTGAACGCCTCTACTACTTCTCCCAACTCTCCGCATCACCACAACACGCAGTTTAACAACAGTTTCAACAGTAGTAGCGCTAACAACCATAATCTCGAGCAGGAGAGGCCCTCCGACGAGGACTACCTGCACCTGTGTGACGCCACGACGACGACGACGATCTTGGGCAGCGATGGCCAAAAGCAGCATTCGCGGACTCCCTCGGACGTGGGAGCTCCGACGACGACGAATCTCAATAGTCCTAGTATTAATAATGTTCTAGTCAACAACAACAACAACAGCAATAACAGTAGCGGAGCGAAAGCCGGCCAGAACGCTTCCAGCCGGATATCGGACGACGACGAGGTTGAAGTGGTTCTTAGGCGCAATAATAAGGTGCTTAGCGTTGATCTCTAACATAGTTTGAAGGGTGTTTTACTAGCAATTGGTTGAGGTTTCTTTGAGTGGTTTCTTGAAAAAAATGAGTTAAACACCACGCGTCTCCACGGAGACACAGTGTTTGCGGTGGAGACGCCTGATGTTTCACTACTATTTTTTCATGAAACCACTCGATTGCTTGTGCTTGCATGCATGTTCTAACAGATTTCTGAACTTTTTCCATGCATGTTTAAAAAAAAACGCGTTTGTGTTCCAATTTCTTCCATTTCAAAACCTTAAGCAATATTCTAACCTCAAAACTTTATTCTAAAAAAAACATTAGAACGGCATCACCGCCCTCGAGCAGCAGCAGTCGATCAACCTGATGGAGGAGCTGGACGTGGGCAGCTTTCTGGTGCTCAAGAAGGAAAACGAGGACGGGCCGGACGTGAAGGGGGGCCACACGGACGCGCTCATCATTCACGCCACCCGCGTGCAGAAGATTTCCGACGGTAAGTTGGCTTGAGAGGAGTTATCTTTTTTTTCTTTCCACAATTGTATAAAAATATGTTTTTGTTTTACGTCTCACACCTTCGCAAACGAATAACCCTTTGGCTCGTTTCTGAGTTGCGCATTGCGTTTAATATCCACTGACAGTTTGGGCGAGTTTCGTGAAGCTTTGGTTTCGTACTTACAGAGAAAAAAGCTTTAAAGTCATGTGAATTGAGTCTAAATATGTTTTTTTTTCTAAAGACATCTTATAAACCCTTTCAAACTACAATAACGGTTACGTAAATATTATCGTCATCGTCAAGTTCTCAGTATTTTCTTCACCAAATACTTTTAGTTAAGTTGAAACGGTACACAGAAAAAAGTGATGATGGTAATATTCATCAGGAAATGGTGCCAGATTTGGTGAATTTTAACCAGTTTCTGATGAATATTCATCAGGTTCACATTTTTACACATTTTTTGAGTAATATTACTCAAAAAATAAGTAATATTCAACCAACCAAATTTTCAACATTCCAAAAATCAACTTTTTTTTGCTGTGTAACTTCAACTCGCACAACTATACCAATCGGGACATTTTTTTTATCGAGTGAATTGTAAGGCTGTCTGGATGATTCCAGAATTTTGCAGAACGCAACTTGATCAAATCTGTTATTTTTGCGAAAAAAAATCTTTTTTAGTTTTGTTTGCGAGTTTGCCGCTAACAAGTTTGCAATTTTTTTTGTCATAGTCTAATACCTCCTTAAGTTTACAATACGTCGTAATAGCCATCTCGACCTCTCGACACTTATGTGGTATTTTCTCTAAATCAAACCAAATTTTCATTATTTTTCATTAAGAAGCATTTAAAAGTTGAACAGTTCAAGCTTTTTTTAATTTGGTAATTCGTAACCTCGAAGAAAACACTTTTTTTTGTAAAAAGTTAAGCATTTTATTTAAAAAAAACATGACATCACCTTTGTGAAAGTCGTTGTCAAAATTCATGGGCTTCACTTTTTTTTTATTGTGAAAACAAAATTTTGTGAAAGTATATAATTTTGGGATAAAAAACATAATGCAAATTTGTTATCAAATTACATCACCATTGCAACAATTGATGCAACATTAGGCTCCATTTTAAACCCCTTATAATTGTTTTTTTTTAAATAAACTATTTTATAAAAAATACATAATTTGGTAAAAATACATACATTTTGTGAAAAATAACAAAATATAAAAAAAAGTATCTTAAAAAATAACATTACCGTTGTTAAAATTCATGGGCTTGTTTTGAGAAAACAAAATTTTGTGAAAGTACATAATTTTGTAAAAACACATAATTTTGTTAAAAAAAACATAATATAGTGAAAAAATAAAAAAATATTTACATCAGCGTTGCAACAATTCATGTAATTTTAGACTTTACTTGAAATCCAAATTGCAAATACCATAAATTTAAGTATTTTCCATTAAAATATTTTTTTTTTTAAATTAGAGTGCTTTGGTAAAGAAAACTTCATTGTTGAATAAATTCATGCATTCTTTGGCTTCGTTGAATTCCATATAATAAACAACAAAAAAAATATTTTTTTTCAAATTTGAGTACTTTTTAAAAAATATGGTATTTGCAGGCCAAGTGCGAATGATGCTGATGATACCTCTTCAGTTGACGCTCAGGCGAGGAACATCCTGGAAGGAGCGTCACTGACTACGTCCGTAGTCCTGTTAGATCATACTTGATCAAGACAGTATAGCTCTGGTTCCTTGCAAGTGTCCTATTTTCTTACCTCCACGTTGGCTTGGTTTTCATGATGACCTAGCTGGTGGCCTGTGGAAACGGATCGTAAACCTTTGACCACCGTGGGTCAAAGTCGAGACGGCTAAAAGAAAGGGGCGCGACAATGTGGGAAAGGGAAGTAATTTGTGATTGTAGACGGTATTGTTTTTGATTCGCAGTATGTTGAGTCAACTGCTGTGGATGTACCTGAAACATCGCACAACGGGGTTTCTCTTCTTTCCATTTCATCTACCACCTATCTTCTGTTTATTTTGTTTCACTGATTTTCTAACGCGGCTCTGTTTACTATCCTCCATTTCGATTGTACTCATTTGATTCTCTTATTTCTCAACGCTTTTTCACTCTATTTTACCAATTGATGCTGCTGTAACATACTTTCTGCTTTCCCTGCTTTCCCCCTTCCCAACCAATCAATCAATCAATCCTTAATTTGGCAGTCAATTTTGTTTATCATGTGCCTTTTCTTTATTTGTCTATTTGAATAATTCAATATTCTTTTTGGGCCAATATTCAAATTTGGGCCTATAAATTGCCCTCAATACAATCTAAGCTTGTTTTTTTTACCTCTATTTATTAATTATTGTTAATTTCTTTATCTACTTCATAAATTACTATCTTTCTTTTACTATTGATTCTTCAAATAGTATATTTCTTTCACTGTCCATTGTTTTCAATCTTTACCCTTTTCTTCAAACAAATGAGGTTCGAGCCCTTACTCATTTTTTGGAGTGATCAAAGAATTAACACAAATATTACTATTGTACTTTTGAAAAACTTTTATAAAATGCTTAGGACCAAAATTGTAACAAAACACCGCGACAAAAGAAATAGCAACATAAAAACACGACTCAACACTAGGAAAGATTTCAGGAGAAAACAAAACACAGTAAAATAACAACTAGTTTTTGAATTCAAACTAAAAATAAAACAGTTTTTGCTTTAATGAAAGTTGTTAGGCACACTATAAATGGTTAGGCGCTTATACTTACATCAAACCCTACGTAATGTACCACCCCCGGCCGAGTTAAAATGCGTAACCGGAAAAGAAGGTGTGCATGCCTGGCACGAACACTCAAAGCGTGTTCTAGCGTGCTGCTCGTACTGACTCAGAGCAAGGGTGAGATGTAGGTGTAAGGGCAGTGCGTGTTCGTTGGGAACCTTGTGCATAAGATCGGTCAAGGCCCGTTCTTACACTGAAAATTGCGAATTGCGAATTTTTAAAAAATATGGTATTTTCTAAAAATAACAGTACCTTGCACAAAAAAAATAGAGTAAACAAATTCATGCAAATCAGGATTTGTTGACACCCAAATTAAAAAAAAATCTATAAAATATGGTATTTTCAGAAAATAAGACTACTTCGTAAAAAAACATCACTGTTTAAGGGGTTACATACATGCAGAAAATCACAAAATTTCATATTACAGAAAATTTATTAAATCCACTTGATTTTCAACCACTCCTGAAAGTTTCATGAAGATATTTCATGATTTAACTGAGTTAGAGACGATTTAAGCTCAGAATTTTGCGCAAAGCAAACTGTCTAACTTTCTGTGCGTTTTTCTCTGATCACCAAGTTGATTTACAATAATATCTCGAGATGGGACAGACCAAATTGGCTTTGACCAAATTTTGGATGAAGACTACCAAGACATATCTCGTGTGAATGACGAAGCCCGATTTTGAAATTTGAAATTTGAAAAAAAATACAAAAATTAAAAAAAAAACTGGCGTTTTTTTATATGAAAGACAGAAAAATATTTTTGTCTTTTTTTTAAATAAACTTTTTGAAAATTGGCCTCCGTCATGCATACGGGACCGGTTTAACGAAAGACTATCATAATTTTGAGCCGATTTGGTCAAAGCAATGTTGAGAAATCGTGCCCCCCCTTTTTGTTAAACTGCTAACTTCAAATAGCTATAGCTCGGCAATGATACAACCAAATGTCTTCAAATTTGTTTTGTCAATAGATGAAAATGTACAAAATGCCCTGAAAACAGATTTTGAAAAAAGTTTTATTGTGTGCTCAAACCAACCTCTGACATTTTTGCCGATTTACATGTATGTAACCCCTTAACATATTTATGTGAAATTTTCCACAGTTGACACTCATATTATATTTTTTTTTGTTAAATGGGTGTTTGAAAAAATCGTGGAAAAAAAACAATTTTGGAAGAAATACATAATTTTGTAAAACAAATGCCATCTTAAAAAACAAATCAACGTTTTAAAAAATCTTTAAATGTTTAAAATAACTAGTAAATGTCTAAACTGAATAATATTTTTTGTTTTTCTGTTTACATTTTTGACCAAGGGCAATTTGGCATTTTTTCTAATCCTATTGCAAATCTTTCTGTAAAAACAAAACAAAAATCGGTCAAGACAAACGTGTAGGAAATTTGACGAGCTTTCTGAAAAATACACTGAACGAAAAAAACACGCCATTTCTATGAGATTTTTAGATTTTTTAAGGTAAAATGTAAGGGTGATTTTTCTAGAATAGATTCATGCTGTCGTTTTTTTTTTAAATTTTGTCGTTTAGACAGCTTTAAAAAAAACGTTTTGATAAGTGATTTTTGTTTTAAGGCATAGAATTTGTGTGTTTTTTCGAATTCGGCCCTTCAAAAATAATAACTTTTTTTGTCAGTGCGAAACGCAAATCTTCACGAAACCCCCAATGCAATCGTTTTATTTTCACCTTTTTTAAAATCTAATTGGATTCCACATGATTGTTTTTCCCTTTTCTCTCTCGTTTCTCCCCGTTGTTTTGTCGCTCACACCTCGTTAATGTCACCAAAACCTTAACGCGAACACCACCACCATCACCACCCCAAAATATAAAAATTTTAACACCACTTGGCGCACTTTTAAATGTTTTTGAATAAATCGGCACATTTTGTAATAAAAATAACAGTAACTGATGAGTTTTTAGAAGATGGTAAGAGCTCCACGATTAACATCAGTCAGTGTCGTTGTTTTCAGAAGAAAAAAAAAATGCCAGTGCAATTTTCACTGAAATCGATAGTGTTGATCATATTGTAGAATGTTTCAGTTTTCATAAAATCATGATTTTGAGTTTTAAGCTTGAAATGCTTTTTTAAATTTTGGTTTGAATTTGCTTTGAACATATTTAATTTGCAAACTATCGCATTTGACAATTTGTTTTTTTTTTTGCTTTTTATTGCAATTGTTAACTTTATTATTATGCTTTGCCACTAACATTAGATAAATAATTATTTATTTCAATTGTTTTTCGGCGATTGCTTTTGCAGCAAATAACGTTAACTCTCTTCATCAGAATTGTTTTCCTGTACTCTTCGGTTCTATTTTAACCTCTCTTTTGAGAAGACTCTCTCGCTCTCTCTCTTTTTGGTTTTACTCTCTCGTAGCAATCTTATGAAAAGAAAATTAAAGAGACATTGTAAAGAGAGCGCCTAACACGTTTCTGATTATTTTTTTTTTCATTATTTTTTTTTACAAATAGTAAAACCATTGATTTTTTGAGCTTTTGTAGCTTAGATAATTTTACTTTCATCGACACATTACGCCGCAACAGTTAAGCATGAACTATTTTTCGATGAATTCGTATTTTTGACGGCAAAAACGCTTTTTTATTATATATATTTTTTTTAATTTTTACGCTTCGTTTCAAAACTCTGCACGCTCCTAAAATAAATGGTGTTAGTTATAAAAAAAATATTAAGGGATAACCATTGCATTATAATAATCATTCTCATTTTACTACTTTCCATAAATAACCAACTCAACAACAAATAATCAACGTAACTCACCCAGCTTACGGAGAGGCGTTCATCACGACGTTCCGCACGTTCATCTCGCCGCTGGAGCTGATCCAGAAGCTGACCCACCGGTACTCGCTGTTCCACTGTCAGATGATCGACGCCAAGCAAAAGGCCGCGAAGGAGTCCTTCTCGCTGCTGGTGCGCGTGGTCAACGATCTGACGTAAGTACCAGTTCCATTTTCTCGAAGTTACCGAACCTAATCCTACCGTGAACCTTCGCAGGAGTCCCGACCTGTCGCTCCGGCTGCTCGAGATCCTGATGAACTTTGTGTACCAGCTGGTCTGCGCCGGCCACCTCACGATGGCCAAACTTCTGCGCGTCAAATACATCGAGAAGGTGCGCCTCTACAAGGCGAAACACCTGAAGGAGCCCAGCCTGGTGACGCTGTCGTCGCGGGCCGTCATGACCTCGCCCCCCACGCTGCTGGACCTCAAGTCGGCGGAGATCGCCGAACAGATGACGCTGCTGGACGCCGAGCTGTTCCACAAGATCGAGATCCCCGAGGTGCTGATCTGGGCCCAGGAACAGAACGAGGAGCGCTCGCCCAATCTGACGACCTTTACCGAGCATTTCAACAAGATGTCCTACTGGTAAGATGACTTCTTTGCGAACTTCAAACTAGAATCTTCAAATTTCGTTTATTCCGACAGGGCTCGATCGCAAATTTTAAGACAAGAGGATGCCAAAGATAGGGAAAAGCATGTGATCAAATTTATTAAGATAATGAAGCATTTACGGAAGATCAACAACTACAACTCGTATCTGGCACTGTTGTCGGCGCTGGATTCCGCACCGATTAGGAGGTAAGATTAATCTCTAAAACTTCTTGAAGCTGAGAAAATTAATATGTTTCTGTCAACAGGCTCGAATGGCACCGGACGATCACCGAGGGGCTGAAGGAGTACTGCGCACTCATTGACTCCAGCTCCAGCTTCCGGGCGTACCGGCAGGCACTGGGCGAAACGAATCCGCCGTGCATACCGTACATGTGAGTAAATCATTTGTTTTTTAAGGTCCAGGTGGTTATGTTCAGTGTTGGAATTCGAGCGGGAAGAACGAAAGCATTTCTCGCTCGCGAACGAGGGAGAGAATACTATTTAGGCTATAAACTTACCAGCAACAGCACCGCCTCGAGTAAGCACGCAAATGTATGTCACTCACTGGCCAAAAAGAACAAATTTAATGCACCTTTGATCATAATTTCTATCTTGCGAGACCATTTCTCATCATTTTGGTGGCACACACATCCACACGCAAGATGAGAAGTCGCCATCAATATCTTTTCACTTGTGCTAACGTTTTCTAAGCGCTTAAGATATGCAATTGCTTCCAACTACCGGCAACGTGCTCTTTTGAACATTAGTTAGTCACTTACTAAAAAAAATAATCCCGAAACAGGTAAATAATTAGCAAGCGCCATCAAAAAAACAAACGCGTTAAGTCTTTTGACGTTTCAATTTTGACTACCTATTCCAATCGAAGGCTGAAGAAAACCGAGCGAGAAGCGAAGGCAAATAAAGAACAAAGGGTGGTCACCAACACCACCAACATGCTAGTGCAGCACCTGTTAGAGTGAGCCAGTGATGTCAGGAAACTTTCTCTATAAATGCTACTTTTCGTGAGTGTTCGCTTACAATTTCATCAATTTTGGCAACACTAAGCAGTCCCAAAAGAGCGCTGGAAGAAAAAAAGAACTAAGCTGAAAATAGAAAAATGGGCATTGCCCAATGCGCTCGACTGATTAGAATGCATTTTGGAAATATGTTTTTAAAATGCTTGTAATAGGAATAGCATAACTATTATTGAAAGTGAAAAAAAAACAGAAATGTTCACAAAAACTTGCTCTACTCGTTGGTGTACTTGGTTTAGTAAATTTCAAGGAACACTCCAGATTATCCAGCATCATTCAAACACGACCGCTTATTAGGCTTAAAATGGACATATTTCCTCTACTTTTTTCTTCTCTCTCGCGCTCGCATTTTCGTTTGCGCCTCGTGCTAGCCGTTCGTCCCAAGCTAGCAACTTGTTTATTAGGCTTATTAATGCGAACCAGGCGATGGTACAGAGGTGTAACTTCAATCGCTGTGTTGTTTTTTGTTCGTTTCTAACACGTTCAACTTCTCGCGAACGGGAAATTCTGGCTCGCGAGAAAGCCCGTTCGCGAGAGGAGGAGAGCACGGGCAATCGGTGAGTTTCTCTCGGCAGCTCGAGACTCGTGGCGAGAACTCGAGAGAGAGAGAGAGAGAGAGAGAGAGAGAGAGAGGAATTTTTCTCGCGAGAGCGCGAAAATACCAACACTGGTTATGTTACAGTCATGACCGGAATGACAAACAATTGTTATTTCGGTTTAATAACGCAAATTGTTATTTGACACTCAAACGCTCGGGATGTCATTTGACCCCTATTATTTTTCTTTAAAAAATGTTATAACTTTTGGTAGAATAAACCAAATTAGATGCTTCCGGTTGCAAAAGATCCAGATTTGTCTATTTGTTCAACTGTCAGATGGGTGCAAATATGGCCCATTTTTACCGTAGACATTCCGGATTACGTCGGCCTCCCAATATGGGTATTTGGTCAAATATATCAATTTACAGAAGAAGAAATCCATCAGAAATTGCGTTTTAAGCATTTGAAGACTAACAAGGTATGTTTCGATTGATATTTTTACAAATTAATAATTTAATGAAGTTTGTTTAAAGTCTGGGCATGTCAAAAAATGTCTGACACACGCTCAAATGTCTGTGAAACACAGACAAATCTGTGCATCTGGCATCATTGAGAACAATGTCGGAAATGTTACAAAACTTCAAGGAATCATCCTGATACATCATCCTGCAAAAATAATAGGCATGGTCCAGACCTTCGGAACCCCTGAACAGGTTTCCAACAGGAAACGGTGCACCGAGCTCAATTGGTGGCAAAAAAAACTACATTCGATTATAATCGTTCATTTTAATCATATTTTTTCTGAACTGGTAGAAAATGAAAAATCTGGCAAAATTTGTTAAAATATGACTGTCAATGATGGTTCTGAATTCGGGGTCCAGAAATAGTAAATTGAAATGAAAAAATAAATCTAAAGCAAGATTTTAATGTTTTTCTAAAACAAACATGGCCGCCAAATGGCCGATCGGGAATGATGCCTTTGAGAGTTTTAATCTGGCTGAAACTTTAAAAAATCTGGGATTTCCAGATTTGTCTGGCAACTTGGCAACTCTGGTCATTACTCACAAATCTAGAGTTTGTTTTAATACGTCCTATAAGGCTTTCTAGGCCCAGTGAAAAAAATATAATTTAACTCAAAAATGACGAACTCCTCGTCACAGTGTCCTGATGCAAACAATGATCGAGCTGTAGCTGATGTTATAGTATTGGTGTCATGTGATTGTTTACATCTAGGGCGTCAAATTTTCCCGGGTTTTAAATTTCCCGGGAAACTAGAATTTTTATTTTGGAATCCCGGGAAAATGTTCAAACAGGTATAAAATCTATCTTTTCATTATTTTTGTTATGTTTTTGAAAGTTAAATCATAGTATTAACTTAATAGATCAGTAGTGCGGTGCCTGTGGGGACGCGCAGTCCTGTTTTTTACCTTCTTCTTATTTCATTGTTTTTTTTCCGCGTTCGTTGGCCGATGAGTTTTTTTGTGTTGTTCACTTTTTATAGTTTCTATAAAAACGTACCTTTTTTTTTAGACTAGCAAGTTGTTTTGCTGGATCAAGTCCATTCCATATCATCGATGATCGGAAGGCACGCCGTCGAATATGTTTAAAGGCCTTTGATATAAAATCATTTTAATAAATGAAGCCCATCTTACTAACCGAGACGCAGCCGATATAGCGGTCCCATCACTCAAGTATCGGCTAACATTCCCGTCCACTTCCCCGTGTCTTACCTCTGGTCGTGGCCGGCGTCGGTATTGATCAGCACGATAGGGACCTTTGAAAATTGCGAAGGGGTGATGATTGGTTCCTACTTTTCATCTGTGGTCCACGGAGCAATGTTTGGGGGTCCTGGTCAATAACGAAGTAGCAGCTACGGGTAGACACCAATGCTATGCTATGCTATGCTAAATCAAGGACGACAGTTGTTAAATAACTTACTAGAAATTAAAATTGATTTTTGTTGTTCTTTGTTGTGCTTTGGATTTTAAATGAACTACAACTTTTTACCCAATGTGATTCAAGTTTAATAAGTCTTTTATAAATATTTTTCTCCTATATATTTTTGTATGTGACATGACTAGCTTGCATTATTTTTTGAAAATTAAAAAAAAACAAGAAGTGACAACAAATGGAATAATACTAGTAAAACTTTAAATAATTCTAGTGTTAGGGGGCTGAGAAAAAATCGTCAAAATCGAGAAAAAGTCGGGAATGTGATTCATACCCATTTCATGATTTAACTTTTTTTTTCAGTAAAGCTTAGATTGCCAAAGTACATGTTTTTTACAATTTTTTATGGAACTCAAAACGACATACTTTAAGCCATAGTGTATGGTGGTGCAAAAAAGCGTTGCAGGGATATGATTTTTTTTAAACTATCGAAACTGTAGTCGAAAAATTCGAAACTAAATCAAATTCTTTCTATGAAAATGAGTTTTCTAAAGGAGGTATTAGACTATGGCAAACAAACAAACAATCTTGCATTTTTTGCCGCAAACAAGTTTGCGCGTTTGACAAACTGCCAAACTGGAAAAGGGTGAGTTTGTTTGTTATCTATCACAGCAAATTCTGATGTTCGTTTTTAGTTAATATTTACTGAAAACTGCACTACTCAAATTTTTCAAAAAAAATTGAAAGTGAAAGTTTCTGATCTTTTCAATAAAAAAGTTTGGTATACAATATGAAATGAGGAAATTTTTTATATTTGTTGATCTTTAAAAAATTATGTTATATTTATTTAGTATTGGAAAGTATCATAAAGTATTTATTGTTAAACTTTTGCTAACATTAAAAAAATTATTAATTACGAAGGAAATTAATAGACTAATTACAATGCAAATTTAGTTACCATCTTGTATTATAACATCAATACAAATAATTTTGCTGGAGATACATGAAGCTCAAAAATTCGGAAACGATTTTGAATAGTTTTATAACATTATTGTATTTTTCAAAGTAAAAAAATAGTTAATTTGAGAAAATAAATTAAATGCTATTTCTTGGAAGAAAAATTATATGAAATTATGTTCAAATAATTGATAAAACAATATAAGATGTCCGGATTTGGAAGCGACCCGAAATTCGAAGCATGACATCGTTTGCAATTGCTTACCAATATTTGTCCGAAAGTGTTACTTCTGAATGCGATCATTTGTCCAATATACTTAATTTATAAAAGTGCCCCATCTGATCAATCAATTGTGATTTGAAAATTACTCTTACACAAAAACCAACTTTGGATTTGGAAGCCGGAAACAGTTGATACTTCGCTTTTTCAGGGGATAAGGGAAATTCTCCCCGATCTCTCCAAGTTGATTTCGCTCGTATTTGGATGGTTTTTTTGGGAAGGTGTGTTATAATTTCTGATAAAAAGTTCTAAAATTCATTTTTAAATAAAAAAAAACTTATTTTCCTCTGCTTTTTCGTTGCAACAGTGGCCTGGTGCTGCAGGATCTCACGTTCGTGCACATTGGCAACCCGGACACGCTGCAGGACGGCTCGATAAACTTCTCCAAACGCTGGCAGCAGTACCACATCGTGGTAAACATGAAGCGTTTCAAGAAGGGGTAAGTTTTTGTTGTTGCTTAAAAGCAAAGTAGAAACATTTTAGTAAATTTTCCCCTCCCCCTCACAGGTCGTACCAGTTTAAGAAAAACGAGAAAATCATCGGCTTTTTCGACAACTTTGAAAACTACCTGGACGAGGACGCCATGTGGCAGATTTCGGAGAGCATAAAGCCGCGGGGCGGTCGCAAACCGAACGTCACCAGCAATTAGTATAAGCTAAACTGTCTCAAGGGCAGCGACGAGCACGAGCAGGTGATGCTTCAGCAGCTGGAGCAGCAAAAGAGAAGTCAGCAGCAGTAGACGGAGGACGCACGGCCGCTGAGGTATCACACTCAAATACCAAAAATTCTTTTATCACGGTTAAGTTAGGTTGTTTTTAGTTACATTTTTTTCTGTTTCCCTCCCTCATTTCTTCCTCTTTGCGAGAGGGACAATTTGTTGGTTGACTTTGCTTTCTGAATTTGGCGCGAAATGGAGAACGAAATTCTCAACTGTGGCAAATGTGTTTTATTTTAGCAAGCAAAATATCAAAAAATAACATTTCACCGAGATTAGAGAGCCGTTGAGCTGTGTTATTAAATTTATTTTTTTAGCGGCGTAAAATGTTAGCACACTTAAGCATCGAGAGGAACGGTGGTGATTGCTTTATTTATAACGAAAGATACAGCTTCTGCAAGTTGAATTTCAATGCAAATTGTACATAAAATAAACAAGCAAAAAATTACGTGTTTTAAGTTAGGAAAAAAAACAACAAGCAAGCAAGTGAAATAACCAAAATATCAAACAATAATAGAAGATAGCAAAAGCAACACATACAACTTATTCACAGTCCGACGGAACTGTCAAAGAATCTAAATAAATTTCATTTCAAGCGTATTACTCTATTCTCAGTTTTATGGTTTTCTTTATTTCATATCAGAAATTTCCCTTTCTTCTCCTTAGTTTCTTTCTAGGTCTAATTTTCCTGTACTTTTTCAATTTTGTTTCTTTTAAAATATTTCCACTTTTTTGAAATAACAATAAAATAAAGTTTTTGAGAAAGCCGTCTTTACATGAAAACATGAGCACTACAACGAATAAACAGAATCAAACTGCAAACATTTTTCTTTTTATAGCTTGAAAAAGTGTCAAAATTTATACACACAAAACCATACTGCTGCAATATTACTTGGTAGTGTGTACTACTAGTGCAGTAATCTGTTATTAAACCATTAAAAGTTATTATTGCAGTTTTTGTACCTTTTTCAAAAACATTTCCTTTTTCTCGTTAAATAAATACTTCTATTTTTGAGTGTCCTGTCTGGTCTGGTTGTGGATCTTCGTTGTCTCAATATAGCTCCGTCTATCGATGGTTTCTTCCAGTCCCTTCAAATTTCATACTTCCATGCTCTTCCTGTCTCGAAATTATTCCTAGCTCGTTGAATCCCTCCCTCCTCTTGTCTCTCCATTTGTCAATATTTTCTCTTTCTCATGGCTTGGCTGGACATGTTTTGAAGCTTTTGGAAGGGGTTTGACAATCATTTGATTTGTTTTCTGATCGTTGCCATGATTCTCTCCCATAGCTGCAGGTCAGACAAATATTTTGAATATAATTTTCAATTTGCATCGTTCTGTAAACACCCGCGATTGTCCCTTCGATATTGACAGTTGTAGAAAAATATTTGTCTCGATGACTTTTTCTGGGATTTCAATTTTTCATCAAAGGAGGCGATTTTGGGGGTTAAAATATGGCCCTGGTTAAAGTTTCAGCGAAATTGGGGTGTTATTCATAACAAAATGATTTTTTGGTTGTGATTTCCCAAAAAAAAACGGTTTAAATCAAAAATTTTATTTAAAAAAAAAACCATCACAAAACTGTACCGGATTCGCTGAAATTTGTTTCACCACGTCACCATCTTCACGGATGATTTTACAACGGTTCGATGGTTCCCAGTTTGTTTACATTGAAAAGAAGCTCAGTATGGAGCTCGGAAGGAACGCCCCTGCGAAGTATGTTGGCTGACATATCGAGCGGTCAGTCAAAGAATCCAACTAGAAGTCGCATGACAAAGAACTTTTGCTTGAAAGAGATAGGAAACCTGATGCAAACAAACCTCCAGCTGCCATGTAAACATACTTTGAATGTGATGGTAAATTTCTGACTAGAAAGCCTCATGTGGAAATTGGAAATTTACAAAATTAAAATTTTGAAGAAATTTGAAAAAATTATGATTGATTTTCAAAACTTGCTTTAACTCTTAAATTTTCAATTTTATTTCGGTTTTATTGGTGAATAGTCAAGATACAATAAGTGTTTTTGTGCAGTTCAAAACAAATTTTTGCTGTGTGTTGCATCGTAATCCATTTTGGAACAATTATTTCTTTAACGAAGGCACTAACAAGAATAAGAAAAGTTTTACAAAAAACTTTCAAAATTCCTAAATCAAATAACTTTGGAGCATTTTTGAGTAAAAACATTTCCGTGAATGGTCGACCCGGAGTGAAATTTTGGCACGGACTTCAGAAAATCAAGTACGAACAGCATTTAAAGTTTCGAATCCCCGGATATTTAAACTTCTGATTTATTAAACTTTTATATTCCAGATTATAAGTTTTTTTAAATCAATTGAATTTTTTTTATATTTTTGCCGTAATCTTTAATTACACAAAATCAAATAACTTCGGAGCATTTTTGGAGTCATATTTCAGGACCCAAAATTTGAGAAAAATGAAAATTACGTGATTTGATTATCCGGAGAGCAATTTTGGCGAGGACTTCGGTAAATCGAGTACGATATGTATTAATTAGTCTAGATCTCTAATTTTTTTTAATCATATTTCAGAATTCTTGATATTGTTTTGATTTTTGGCATTTTTAAATTTTTAAATTTTTAATTTTGGAAGTCTGTTTTTTAATTTTTGAATTTTATTTTTCGAAATTTTTGAATTCATGAATAATTTAATTTAGAAATTTCAGATTTTTTAATTTTGAAATTGTCGATTTTTTTAATTTTTGGATTCATAAACTTATGAATTTCTTAAATCTTCAATTAATACTTTTTTTAAACACAGTAGTTGTTCGGTAACTGGGCTGAGAACGTAATCCAGTCACCGAATGTTGCTCGTTAACTGGGCTGAACAAAAAATAACGAGGGGACCACCGATTTATAATATTTTCCAGATGAAATATAAAAATAAAAGTTACTCAAATTTATTTACAATGCTTATTTTTCATATTTCTTTAATTGTAACTTGAAATTAAACAAAAGTTTGAAAAAAGTTTTTTTATTTATTGAATGTGATTTTTGCATCCATTAATCCCTCGGTCATTTTGGTTTGTTTTGGTTTTTTGACGTTTGTCTGCTTTTTAACTGGGCTACGGCCCAGTTATCGAGCGCCCAGTTAAAAAGCAGCCCAGTTAAACAACGCCCAGTTACCGAACAACTACTGTATTTGTATTTAAATTTCTGGCCAGTGCAATTATTTTTCAAAGTTTATGTCGCTCTCCAAAATCGTCCCAAAAAATCAAAATCATCAAAATTGATGTTAATAAAATAACAGTTTCAAATTCATTTTCCTGCGTCATCATTTTTAATATGTTTGAACTAGTTGAAAAAATTATTTTGAATTTTTGTGAAATCTTTTTAATAGATTACCAGTGTAGTATGATATTTTTTTCGCTTTTTTTTCGTTTATACTTCGATATTTTCAAGATATTTTAGAAACTTATGTTGCTAAAACAACTGTACCTGGACTGGTGTTAAATGCATTTAAATATTTTTTTTTTGTAATTCCGCTGTGAAACTGTCAACTCAAATTGTATGGAAAATTAAAACCTTTTAATAAATTTCAAAAATGGGTGCCGAAAAGTTGAACTTTTCAACACTAGTATCGAAAAGTAACATTTTTCAATATTTTTTGTTTTTTGTTTTGTTTTGAAATTCCGTTCAAGAAGCGTTTTTCGGAAACTTGATTTTTTCAGCACTCGTCGTATTTATCCAACTCGGTAAACCTCGTTGAATAAATGTACGACTCCTGCTGAAAAAATCTTCTTTTTTCAACTTGTTGCAAAAACAACAAAATCGAATTGAAACCCCTTTTAAAACAAATGCTGAAACGTTCTACTACTTGTTTAACAAATTTCGGAATCGCAAAAAAAATTGTATGGAACTCGTTGCAAAACTTGTTTTTTTTAGCTCTCGACGTATTTATTCATAAATGCACGATTTGTGCTGAAAAACTTTTTGTTTTGCAACTTGTTGCATAAACGACTGTTTTCATTCAAATGTTGTCCATTACAATGCATTGTTTGGGCGTTTTTTTATGGAGTATTCGTTTTTTCCGAGCTCCGTACTAGTCTAAAAGGAGGCTGTTCAAGCACTAGCATGACATTTTGGTTGTGCTTGAGTGAACTTTTTTTCTTCTAGTTTTTGACACAAAATTAAGTTTATTGCGAGTACATGGTCAAAAGATCTCGAAAGGAAAAAAAAAACTGGAAATGGAAATCTTATCTTCAAAGCAATGAATCATAATTTGTTGAATATTGTATTGTCAAATTTTACCTTTTATTTGCAGATATGGTTTTGAATCAGTTTTTAATTTTTCAAATAGTGCTTCTCTTCCTCTCAACCACTATGATAAAACAAATAGTAACAAATAGCACAGCAAAAAAAAATATACAAACACAAGAGCAACGATTTAGTACGTGTCTACTGGCTAGAGCAAACTGTGGGTGATGTTTGTGTGTGAAGTAAACAAACAAAAATGAGACTAAGTAGAATTCTTATTGGTGCGCTGGACCAAATACGTGTTACCAACAAGCATTACTAAGATTAACACACACAACAACAACAAACAAAAAAAAAAGCAAATAAGCAAACAAACAAAACTATAAGCTATTTAGGCGTGTAGCGTTTCTATACGAGCAAAAGTTGCCATTTTTACCTTTAAACACAAGCCACAAGCAACAACAAATCGACTAACTTTAAACACACATATCAAAAGCTAATCGAGAGAACCCGCGCGCGCTGCTGTCTAGCATACTTCCTAGCAAATAGAACAATAGTATGGGAAAAGGATTGCGAACGATCTATCCTGGAAGTGACGTTGGGTGCAAGAGCATGTTTAGAAGCGCATACTTCATACAATATTTTTAACCCGCGATAGTTCATTCTCTTAAGCAGTAACATTTTAAAGGCCCAAATTTGCGAATATTCCCAACAGTAGCTGCTTTCGACATAATCAATGTGAATGTGCTAACCAAAAACAAAACAAAAAAAAACAAGCTTAAATCGTGATTAGAGCAAGGAATAGATGAAATTGTAAGTTTAACCAACAACACACACACGATTGACTCGTACGGTGGGCGAGCAGCCTGTTTAACAGTGAGATTAAATGCAATTAACTATTTATAAACTTAACTAATTTAAAAAAGAAAAACGAACGAATAATAAAAGGGTAAAGTCGACAAAACTCGATGGAAAGCGAACACATGACATGTGGTGGGAAAATATTATTTTTTTCAATTTTAGGAAAAAAAAATACACATACAATTTATAAATAAGTATTTAAATGTGACAAACCTATAATATTGAAATAAAAAAGTTTGGCGAGAAACAATGCTGCAACAAACATGTGATGATGGACTTCAAAATGGAAAGGTTTTCCCAGTTTTCTGCGAAAATGATGTGAGCTAGTGTAACACAATATTATTGAAACATTATAAATAAAATGTACTATCGAAAACTCCTACACTATACTCACAAACAAATATTTATGAAGACCTTTGATAAGTATGAATTGATGTGATACAATACTTTTACTGTAACGACGTGTACTAAAACGTAAAACATCTATTAATGAATAAAACGTACATACTTATAGTCCTACAAAACATTGTTTTTAAAATTTCAATTCGGATGACCAACTCCTACAATGAAGTCAATTTTTGCCCACAACGAAAAAAAATCAAAAACGCAACAACAGAAAAAAAAATCTCAAAACAATTTTATCTTGAGTATCTACTTTTGGTTGCTTTTTTTTGGCATTTTTGTCATTTTTGTTATTTTTGTCATTTTTGTTATTTTTGTCATTTTTGTCAGTTTTGTCATTTTTGTCATTTTTGTCATTTTTGTCATTTTTGTTATTTTTGTTATTTTTGTCATTTTTGTCATTTTTGTAATTTTTGTCATTTTTGTCATTTTTGTCATTTTTGTCATTTTTGTCATTTTTGTCATTTTTGTCATTTTTGTCATTTTTGTCATTTTTGTCATTTTTGTCATTTTTGTCATGTTCGTCATTTTTGTCATTTTTGTCATTTTTGTCATTTTTGTCATTTTTGTCATTTTTGTCATTTTTGTCATTTTTGTCATTTTTGTCATTTTTGTCATTTTTGTCATTTTTGTCATTTTTGTCATTTTTGTATTTTTTTTTCAATTTTGTCATTTTTGTCATTTTTGTTATTTTTGTCATTTTTGTCATTTTTGTCATTTTTGTCATTTTTGTCATTTTTGTCATTTTTGTCATTTTTGTCATTTTTGTCATTTTTGTCATTTTTGTCATTTTTGTCATTTTTGTCATTTTTGTCATTTTTGTCATTTTTGTCATTTTTGTCATTTTTGTCATTTTTGTCATTTTTGTCATTTTTGTCATTTTTGTCATTTTTGTCATTTTTGTCATTTTTGTAATTTTTGTTATTTTTGTAATTTTTGTAATTTTTGTAATTTTTGTAATTTTTGTAATTTTTGTAATTTTTGTAATTTTTGTAATTTTTGTAATTTTTGTAATTTTTGTAATTTTTGTAATTTTTGTAATTTTTGTAATTTTTGTAATTTTTGTAATTTTTGTAACTTTTGTAATTTTTGTAATTTTTGTAATTTTTGTAATTTTTGTAATTTTTGTAATTTTTGTAACTTTTGTAATTTTTGTAATTTTTGTAATTTTTGTAATTTTTGTCATTTTTGTCATTTTTGTCATTTTTTGTCATTTTTTGTCATTTTTTGTCATTTTTGTCATATTTGTCATATTTGTCATTTTTGTTATTTTTGTCATGTTTGTCATTTTTGTCATTTTTGTCATTTTTGTCATTTTTGTCATTTTTGTCATTTTTGTCATTTTTGTCATTTTTGTCATTTTTGTCATTTTTGTCATTTTTGTCATTTTTGTCATTTTTGTCATTTTTGTCATTTTTGTCATTTTTGTCATTTTTGTCATTTTTGTCATTTTTGTCATTTTTGTCATTTTTGTCATTTTTGTCATTTTTGTCATTTTTGTCATTTTTGTCATTTTTGTCATTTTTGTCATTTTTGTCATTTTTGTCATTTTTGTCATTTTTGTCATTTTTGTCATTTTTGTCATTTTTGTCATTTTTGTCATTTTTGTCATTTTTGTCATTTTTGTCATTTTTGTCATTTTTGTCATTTTTGTCATTTTTGTCATTTTTGTCATTTTTGTCATTTTTGTCATTTTTGTCATTTTTGTCATTTTTGTCATTTTTGTCATTTTTGTCATTTTTGTCATTTTTGTCATTTTTGTCATTTTTGTCATTTTTGTCATTTTTGTCATTTTTGTCATTTTTTGTATTTTTTTCAATTTTTTTTCTTCATTTCACACAGCTAAAAAAAAGGTTTTATTTTGGTAGGTTTAAAATCTGGTTGGCCGAGGAATTTGAGTAATTCCTTCTATAAGCAATTCAACCTAAAATAATGTATAATAATTTCAATTTCAGCAGCCAATTCTGAAAATAGGGTCCTTAAGCCCTATGTAAATTTTGATGTAACGATTAAACCACCAACCACCAAACAATTTCTGATCACTTTTCAACAATTTTTTCGATGGATCAAATATGGTCCCCTCGAAACGAGCTGTCAATAGAGATATCCACGCGCGAGAGTGTGTGGGTTTGTAACAATATTTACACGCAGACATAAGCAAATCGAGTAGAATGATTCGTCTGTCAAAATCAGCTGTGTCCTTTGTTCTACCACGAGTACGTGGTAAACAGCTGTTTTTTACAGACGATTGATCTACTCGATTTGCCTATGTCTGCGTAAAAAAAGTGTAAACAAAATCAGCTGCTTGGAATTCAGCCAATCACAATCGTTCAAAACCAAAACAATACTTCAAATACAAATACTAACACAGAATCATGGTGTGCGTGAGAGAAACCGTGGAGATCTCTATTAGGACCTTTTCTGTCAAGAAGGGTGTAGGGTTGTCGTCCATCAAAATGATGTAAACAATATAAATCAAGCAAAACAATGTAAAAGGACCTAAGTCGAAAATCAAAACAAACGAGATTTTTCATGCAAATGATGCACTAAGTCTTCAACTATCGCTATATATCGAGAAAAGTTCAAAAAGTTGATTTTTTTATTAATAAATCCTAATTTTACTAAGGGCCAAAGTAATTTAGATTGGGCTTGTTTTCAACATCCACATAGCTCCTTTACTATAAAGGACCAATGTGAAAACTGGAGGTGTTTTGTTTTGAAATCGTGTTAGCTCAAGGGACAAACAAGATGTTGTTTATAAACAAAATTGAAATCAATTTGGCCCTTTGCTTCAAATTATGTTTTTTATATCGATTTCTGCTTCAAATAAAAGAAAATCCCGGTCATTTTTACAAATCTCGTTAATTTACACGGTACGAATCAGCTCCGACGTGGTGCGACTTGCAGCGATAAAGTGGCGGAGAGCGTCCGGCGGCGGTGAGAAGTCTGCTGTAGGAACGAGCTCATTGGTACCTGTGTCGGGAGTGTCCGCTCCAGGAAAGGGAGCGGCTTGGAGTAATGGCCATTCGCGGAAGAGACACTTCATACAACATAAGACGTGATAATAGTAATATTCGTCACAATTGAAATAAACGTAACCCAACAATGTTTGCAAATAGATTTTATTTATTCGGTAACTTCATTTTTCCTTCGATCTGCAGTCTTCGGATCCAATCTTCGGTTGGATAATGATAGAAACTCCATCGTGGAACATTAGCCATCGGATTTTCGATCTTTCCTGAAGCCATTTCTCACATTAGTTTGCATTCCCGTGTCTTACTGTCGCCATCTCGTTCCGATGAAACTCTCCGTTGCTAGTGATCCGCTTTTTTCTTGGGAGTTGCTCATGACCGTCCACCGACCCAGTAGCTTTTTACGAACGGCCTAGCGATATTGTGGCCTGGTTCCATCGACAATTTCAGCAGCTTGATTCACACAAGTTCGTCCACGATAAGTATATGAAAATCCAGAGAATGCTAGAAGCACCAGCCGAAGCGATCATCTGGATTATGAACACTAAGTGAATTTGTCTGTAAAATAGAAACTTATCTAAGTATTACCATTTTAAAAACCTTAAAAAGTTACTGACCTTGACAAATGCAGAAGGAACATAACACGGCAGCCACGGCAACTTCCCAACCTTATTGCAGAATAAACAACTTTTTCCACTGTAAAATTCTATTTTTCACATCACAATATCTCGATTTGCCCTCAATTACTCAAAATTCTGTCGAATTGGCCGCGAAAATAAAATAAAAAACCCCTTTCAAAATTAAAACAAAAGTTTGATTGAAAAGGCCCCAACACGAAAGCAGACTCTGTTTTGGTTTGGCCTGCCAGGCCAAAACAAAAGAACAACATAAACAAACCGTCATCGTGTTTGGCCTAGGGTCCAACTGGAAAACGAAACTGTCACTGTTTACAAAGGTGCTATCACGCAAAGGGCCCAGCTCGATCCCGCACTGGTAAAACTTTCGCACGCGGCCTAATTATTTTTTTCATTGATTTTCTTGGGGAAAAAAACTTTTCCCGTAAATTTGAATTTAGCGAAGCTTAAGCACACTAGTTTTACGCTCTTTGAGTGAATAATCATAGTAAATTGCTCATTTTTCTTAAAATAGGAATTGAATTACTAGTTGCAAATTTCATTCTCGTTTTTCTCAATGTTTTGAAAAATGACAAAGGCCGTTTTACAATGTTTTGCTTGAAATATATTGACCGGTTAATAATAACCCGAAACAGACTATTCCTTACTGAACTTACTGAAGCGTGTACTTGGTTTTGACAGCGCATGTTTGTGTTTACGCTGTGGACAGTTGAGAGTAAACGTTTGGCGCGGAAGTGTGAGTGTGATTGAATAGAGATATCCACGCGCGAGAGTGTGTTAGTTTGTAATAATATTTACACGCAGACATAAGCAAATCGAGTAGAATGATTCGTCTGTCAAAATCAGCTGTGTCCTTTGTTCTACCACGAGCACGTGGTAAACAGCTGTTTTTACAGACGATTGATCTACTCGATTTGCCTATGTCTGCGTAAAAAAAGTGTAAACAAAATCAGCTGCTTGGAATTCAGCCAATCACAATCGTTCAAAACCAAAACAATGCTTCAAATACAAATACTAACACAGAATCATGGTGTGCGTGAGAGAAACCGTGGAGATCTCTATAGAGATATCCACGCGCGAGAGTGTGTTAGTTTGTAACAAAATTTACACGCAGACATAGGCAAATCGAGTAGAATGATTCGTCTGTCAAAATCAGCTGTGTCCTTTGTTATACCACGAGCACGTGGAAAACAGCTGGTTTTTACAGGCGGGTTGTCTACTCGATTTGCCTATGTCTGCGTGAAAATAGTGTAAACAAAATCAGCTGCTTGGAATTCAGCCAATCACAACCGTTCAAAACCAAAACAATACTTCAAATACAAATACTAACACAGAATGATGGTGTGCGTGAGAGAAACCGTGGAGATCTCTATAGAGTTATCTACGTGCGCATGTATTGCGTGTACGTACACGAAAAAAAGTGAGGTTAAATTTTGTACCAGCCAGCAAAACAAATGGTGTGCTAGTGTGTGTGAGATCGGGCTTAGATAGCTCTATATAGTTCGACGCCAACATTTGAAAAAGCATCATGTACAAACCATGCGTTTTGAGAAAACCGCATTTGAATGTTGAGCATCCATTTTCAATTCCCATTTTAATATAAAAGCAAAACAAGATGTTCTACTAATAACAAACGATGAAAAACGTTGCTTTTATTGATACTTAATCATCCAAATTCAATAAAACATCATTTCCGTAATTTTATTTGAGAAAAATAAACATAACTCCTTTTGAAATCACCAACTTCTATATCACCCTGCTGTCATTGAGGGGGGCGCTTTGTTATGATTCGTTTTTCTTCGCCGAATGTACATGGCGCTTTATTCATGTTGCTTTTTTTTCGTCACGAGGTTCATGTAGTCTTTTGTTTGACAGGTTGACAGGGCTATATAAACAGGGACTGCTGATGGCAGAGATTTTGTTTATGTTACTTTATTTAAAATCATGATTAAACAGACTTAACTGAAGTAACTTTTGCTCATTTTTGGTGGTGAGATAGCTTTTTAGGAGTACTTTCAGAATATGCAATAACCCAGAAAGTGTCAAAATGTACATGATGCTTTTTGAAATGTTACCGTCGAGTTATCTAAGACCGATCTCACGCACACTAGCACGCCATTTGTTTTGCTGGCCGGTACAAAATTTAACCTCAATCTTTTTCGTGTACGTACACGCAATACATGCGCACGTAGATAACTCTATTGTGCTGGAACCGGTTGGAGGAATCCGGAGCAGGACACGACGGAAGCGGACATGAGGTCAGTGGGTGGTTGGGAGGTAAATGATCGGCAGCGTTGGTGCTGCGTCCGGAACGTCGTGTCTCAAGGAGTCCCGGTTGGGACTCTACAAAGGGCCGCTAAGTTAAATTTTCAAAATTGATTTAAAAATCCATTTTAAATCCTTTGCGGTCGTACAAAGGTGTTCCGTAAAATAAACTTTATCGTTCTGGTTCTAGGACCCAATTCACAATTGAACAAATGAAATCACAAAGATTGAACTTAGGACAATGGTCAATATGGAGATTTTCGATTATGTACCACTGTTTAGAACACCATCCTGCATGTTTCGTGAGGCTTTTTGCAACATCTTAAGCAATCCTCACATTTTTATTTTTAAATCGAAAAATCTCATAGAAGTGGCTTGAATTTTCTTATTTTTAGTGTATTTTTTTCAGAATACCCATCCAAACAAAATTCCTGTGTTGGGCTGAAATTGAACATAAAAAAAGTAAAGTAAAATAATAAATCTAATATCGACCCACGTGCATCGTCCACATCGTCCCATGCTTCCCCTACGCATCGGACTTGCGCGCGTGACGTTGGTGACTGTTGTGAAGTTTGTGAATGAATACGGAAGAAAACGTCAGAAGTCAGAAGAACCTTGAACTATCGAGAAAAACACAGTCACTAATCATTGAGGGAATACATTCAACTGACTAAATCGGATAAGGAAAAGAAGTTTCGAAGTTTGCAGCCCCCAAAAACCACAATCGTCGTAACTTAACTTCCTCCGCCATGGTTTGCGTGCCTTGCTTCATCATTCCGGTTCTGCTGTACCTGTGGCACAAGTTTATTCAGCCGATTGTCCTGCGCTACTGGAACCCGTGGGAGAAAAAGGACAAGGACGGAAACGTAATCAAGGCCGGACCGGAGTTCCCGTTCCAGTGCAAGGGCGGTGTTTGTCCGTTCCCCGGCAAGAGCAACAAGGTTCAGCAGGAAGGAGGTACGACAGGAGAAGAAGTTCCAGCTGCGGCGGCAGCAGCTGTGGCAGAAACATCAGCTGATGGGGAAACCAAAAAGAGTCTGTGAAGAAGGACGGGCAGCAGAGAGCTTACAAGAAGAGTATTCCGGTTTGGTTTGTAATAGTTAATAAAAATTGTAACTTAAAAATTTAATTATGTATAAATAAAAAAATTTATTCTGACCCAATAACCTCAAAACATTTATTTTTTGTGATTTCTGGAGTTTTTTAAATAACCAATAAGCAAAGTTAATATGGAACTTTTAAAAATTTACTATGAGTATTTATCACTTTTTAACTCTGCTTAGAGGAAGTTTCCCAAAACGCTATTATTTTTCCTATTCTTGAGTTTTTTTTTATAGATTTTGATTCGGAGAACAATTTTGTAAAACATAGCAAAGCGCTAGGATATAGGTAATTTTTTAGAGAACGTTATATTTTTTTCCATACTCCAAAAATATTTACCTATAAGAAGCTTTAATTTGTGAAAATGTCATTAAGTGTAGGAAAACTTCCTCGAAGAAAAGTTAAAAAGAGATTTTTTAAAATTGTAGTTCCATTATAACTTTAGGCCAAGGGTGGAACAATAAAACCTTAACCAAATGCGCTCAAATTTTCAGGCTAGCTTCTGGGGCAATGATGCTTGAGAATTCGGGTTGAAGCACTCGGAATCAAACACTTTTTTTCTTTTTCCTATTATATCCGTGAACCACGCTACCCTACACTCAGAAAGCAATGATTTAAAATTTTGTTCATGCAGATTTGTTTTATTGATTGATTGTTGTTTGTTTATTTTTGATCAATTTTCCTTGGACAGGAAAAGCCACTAGAATGCTGGCATAAAAACCTGCTTCTTTTCGGTTAAAAAAATACAATAAATAAATACAATTATAAAGTAAATAATGAACTGCGGCTGAAGACAGAACTCCATCGGTGGAAACCTTTACAGGAGTTCGGAACTGGCTGTTACGGGCTGGAAAGAAAATAAAAGAAAAAAAGAACCTACGAGATGAATGTGGCAAATGAAAATATAGAATGGACAACTGTATCGGAACAATAAAGGAAACATGAAGTAATAGTTATAAAATATTGTTTAACTTAAAATGTCAATGGATTTAATAAGTTTCTCAACTATTTCAGGTTGAGCTAGATACAATTTCAAACGATCTTTGAAAATGCTTAGGGATGAACATAAGCCAAATTTATTAAAAAAGAAATTGAAGTAATTAGCACCTTTGAAGGTTATACTACGTTCACCAGACAAAGTGGAAACATTTGGACGTTTAAGCAGATTATGATTTCTTGTACCATGTTGGTGAGAAGAAAGTTCGAATTTTGTATTTGTATGAGTTTGGTTAGATAAACTTTTATATATAAAAGAACAAACTTGAATAATGTAAATTCCTCTGACAGGCATAATGTTTTTCTCTTTAGTAGGGGAACTATACCCTTTCTCAGCCTATTTCTATTATCGGCCTATCAGCACTTTGATCATGAATTACAGCTTATATACAGTGTTTTCGACTGTTCCAAAGTAATAAATAGCTCAAATAAAAGTGAGCAAGCAACTCTCCATTGTTGAAACATCTGAAAATGTTGATTTAATAGCAGAAACGGCAAAAGTGATGAGAATTGGTCGAACGGCTTAGTGTGATTAAAATGGGTATATTTCCCCTATATAGATCAACGGTATGACTTCTAAGTGGAAGGTTGAAAATCGATTTAAGAAATTTGTTTTGTACTATTTGAAGTTTATTTAGAAGATAATCGTAAGTATTCACCCAGACGGCAGTTAAGTAAGACAGTAAAGAGTTGAATAAAGAATGATAGATCAGAATAAGAACATTTCTTGGAAGCTTATGCTTTATTTTAAAAACAATACCGGTTATTTTATTAAGTTTTAGAATTAACGAGTTAACATGTGAAGACCAATTAAGCCTGCTGTCCAAAAGAATACCCAAATATTTAAATTCAGATACAATATCAATATCTGGAAACTCAATTTTAGTTTTAATTAATGGGTTAGGTGTTGAAAGGCTGGAATTTTTGATATTGATGATATTTGTTTTATTAATGTTCAATGTAAGTTTATTTATTCTAAAATATTCAGAAACAATCAAATCATTTACAGAATTTAGTCTACTGTTATAAAATAAAGAAGAATCGTCGGCAAATAATCTAAGATCCCCTTTAAGAGGTAAACGAGAAAAGTCATTAAGATAAATAATAAAAAACAAAGGACCAAGTACAGAACCTTGAGGGACTCCAACATCAATTAAATTCATTAAACTACTTATTCCGTTTTAAAAAACAAACAAATTGAGAACGATTTGTAAGATAACTTTTGAACAAGTCTAAAGCAACACCGTGAATACCTGCAAATTTAAGTTTTTCAAACAAAATACGTCTATCTACCGTGTCGAACGCTTTGGACAAGTCCAAAAACAGTCCCAACACGTCGTCACGATTATCAAGATCATGTTGAATTTTATTAACAAGATCAACAACAGCATTAAAAGTTGATGATCTTTCCCTAAATCCATATTGCTGATGGCAGAAAAAATTATTACTGAATCTATGACATTTCCCCGAAACCCATATTACCGAAGGGACATTTCCCCGAATGCCACTTTCCCGAAAAGACACTTCCCCTAATAGTCATTTCCCCGAATTCCATTTACCCGAATTTCCCATTTCCCCTAATCGTCCACATCCCCGAAAGTCATTTTCCCGAATAGGCCACAATCCCGAATTCCACTTACCCGATTAGTCATATCCCTGAATAGTCATTTCCCTGAATGCCATTTCCCCGAACGCGGTCAAGCGGAAATGCCCGGTGCCCCGGAGCGCGCGCGCTCCTGGGCACCGGGCATTTCCGCTTGACCGCGTTCGGGGAAATAGCATTTTATAAGAAAAAAATGATGGCAATTTTTATCACATTAAACCACATATAATATTTCTTGAAAGGTTCGTATTGGCCTTGAATGATCAACTTTCTTTTTTGATTCACTCAGAACAGACGTAGCATTTTAGGGGGGAAAGAGTGTTGAAAGGATTGGTAACTATTCATTCATATACAATGAATATTGTTACAGACTTTTTGTTATATATTCTCAAACCAAATACTTTTTACTTATAGACATGATAATAATAATGCAATAGAAGTTTTGTTATTTTTTATGATTCAGAAAACATACCGTGCGATTTTCGTAGTACAGAACCCCGTTCACACTGATCATTTTATTCACATTGCTAGTTTTGGATTTGGCGAAAAGTATAATCAACAAAAACTTTAAATAAAATTTGTACCAGCCTGAACCTATTTGTTCGATTTTTGGGTTCTTGAACACACAACAACTCGATTATCCGAAGGCCTCGGAAAAATTTCACTTCGGATAATCGAACTTCGGATAATCGAAACTTCGGATAATCGAGGCTTCGGATAATCAAGTCTGGACTGTAATAGGGTCCTAAAATTAAGCTGATATTAGTGTTCACAATGATAAAGCTTATTTTTAAAGTACAATGACCCTTTTAACGACCGCAAAGGATTTAACATGGATTTTTAATTCAATTTTTAAAAATTCACTTCCCGGCCCTTCTTGGCAGAAAAGCTACCCAATTTACAACATTTAATAAACAGAATACCCGAAAAATCTGTTTGTTCGGTAAAATTGAGAGAGAAAATAACTGTTAGTCATGGAAAAAGGTTTTAGCGAAAATAAAGATTAGGGAATATGAAAATTCGGGAAAATTTAAATTTAAATGAACGGCAATTAGCGTAAGTGTCACATCGGGGAAATGGCATTCGGGGATATAGCCGATTAGGGGAAATGATATTCGGGGAAATGGCATTCGGGGATGTGGCTGATTAGGGGAAGTGGTATTCGGGGATGTGACCAATTAGGAGAAATGATTTTCGGGGAAATGGCATTCGGGGAAATGTCATTCGGGGAAATGAGCTAGACCCAAATAGGTCTATAGTTGTTGAATGAGGAAGTGGAACCAGATTTATGAATTGGGGTCACTTTCGCAACTTTTAGTTTGTCAGGGTAAACAACCGAGTGTCCGAGTAATCCGAATGTTCATTCACTTGAGCTTCCCAAAACAGAAAAGACAGAAAGGCGGTCAAAGACAAAATTACGCGAAAATGGACGATCTTTCCGTTATCAATATTTTCAAGAAGAATCAAGTAAGTAAAAATTATTATAAACCACCCAAAAATGGCCACAACAACTGATTTTAAACATTTTCAAAAATGTGGTTGCAACAAAGTTGTCTTAGAATAGGTTACGTTATCCATTAGTGGACCCTTTTCCTATAGTGGACCCTCTGAAGGGTTTTTGATGAAAAAATCAATAAAATCCCAATTTAAAGAGTGTTTTTGCCTGCAAATCTATTATTTGGCATGTTCAGCCTCATTTAAAACAATTTTGACTGACATTGAATTGTCCTTTTTGCCAAAATAAGTGCTTTAAGTTCGACTTCTTAAATCAGCCATGGCCACTAGCATTTTCACAACAAAACTGCATTTATATTTTATGATTGAATTAACTATCCAACCACTTTTGACTGGTTATTTAACTTCAGTAAGTCGAAATAATGTAAGTTTAATTAACTATACTAAAATAAAGCGAAGAACTGCTCATTTTCAAGCAAAAATTAGGGGGGTCCAATACAGAACAACGAAAATCCTAACTTTTCCAAAAGTTGATCCCTGTTAATTTAACCTTCAAAAATGAAGAAAACTGTGTATTTAAGCAAAAGTTTCTCCTAAACATACAATAAATGATTGTTGTAATCAACCAAATTGCATTTTTTTTCAATTATGAGTATAAACATGGCTGTTTTCATGTTAAAAGTATCAAAAATGCTGAAGCCTTAAGAATTTATAATTAATAAAAAACTATAGTTAATGGTACTTAAATGAAGCATCACAATCATAGTTTTAAATGATATTTTATAATAATTAATCAATAACAAAACATTTTTTTAAAATAAACATGCGTATTCAAGTGCATAGTTTTATCAGCAGCTGTAAACAATTCTATTGTTTTGTTTTGGTCAACTGTTTATGTAGTTTATATGGAAAAATGTGCATCAAAATTACTTTTTTTAATCTTTTTAATGTTTACAGTTGCTTTTGAAACGTTTTCTTTGATCTTTTTCCGAAATAAATGTGTTTAAATGTCTGTTAGGTTTTTTGTTGTTTTAAGCATAATTTGTTAACAAAACAAATTTGTTTATGATGGAAAATCCATCCTTTATTCATTATATCTATCATAAGACCTCCACCATGCACCAAAACACCAAATATCGGTTAAATTTGGTATAAAAATAATAGTTTTCCTATAGTGGACCCGGGTCCACAATCGGATTATGGACCCGGGTCCACTATAGGAAAAGGGGGTCCATAACAGGCAAAAAAACTTTTTTTTTTCAAATAACTATTTTTCTGCTCAAAAATAAATTACTGATGAAACAAATAGTCAAAATTGTTCAAAAGACTTCAGATTTCATTGTTTTGTACAAAGGGTTATGAAAAAGTGCTTAAAATATTGAAAAAAATGTGAAAAATGCGCGTCGGCTCTACTAGGGGGTCGACTAATGGTTAAAATACCCTATTTAATTCAATACTTTAATGACATCTTACAATATGTCCACAATAAAGCGCAAACAAATCATTTCCTCTTTCTGAATCACATTTGTAATTATTTGCTTAGGTATATTGGCAATTTGCTGCGAGAAATATTAAGCTAACCTAGGACAGAAAGAGGAGAGACAGAATTGAAGATCGCGACAACAGTTTTTTTCAAACCTTTTGTCACATGGTGGATAGATCCAGACAGGGCGCTGGCAGTTATAAGGGGAAAGGAGGTGAAGAAGCTAAGGGCCATTCATTCTAAGTGTAATATTTGGTTGAACTAGCTTTTTAGGGGTCTTCCATTAACCGACACAGAAGGTGTCGGAGAATGTCCCACATAGTTGACACACGATAATTTCTTTTCGTGTTTCGTCATCTGTGGGACGACCCCCAAAAAGCTAGCTCAACCAAATTCGCTATATACTCTTAGTGGCGCACTTCGATTCTACCGATGGATTTCTTTTTTCAGATATTATCTACCGAAATGTTGCTGCTTGTGAGCACTCTGTACCGATAGTTCCTACTTTCGAACAAATACCGATAGATGAGTTTATTGTATATAGCGAGTTTGGTTGAGCTAGCTTTTTGGGGGTCGTCCCATAGATGACGAAACACGAAAAGAAATTATCGTGTGTCAACTATGTGGGACATTCTCCGACACCTTCTGTGTCGGTTAATGGAAGACCCCTAAAAAGCTAGTTCAACCAAATATTACACTTAGAATGAATGGCCCTTAGCTTCTTCACCTCCTTTCCCCTTATAACTGCCAGCGCCCTGTCTGGATCTATCCACCATGTGACAAAAGGTTTGAAAAAAACTGTTGTCGCGATCTTCAATTCTGTCTCTCCTCTTTCTGTCCTAGGTTAGCTTAATATTTCTCGCCGCAAATTGCCAATATAAGCAAATAATTATAATTGACCTCCGGTGATCCAAAACAATATTGTGAATCACATTTGTGATAAAAAAAAAATACTTTATATAAGCCCGACAAACTGAAACATTTGTTGTCCCTATTTTGGGTCTATTGCTCCTAGGAGCCGACCTTTAATGTGACTATTTTCGACCTTCTGATGGGTTGAAATCTCGAAGAACGTGGCGAACATTTTTGACGCACGGTTCAGCCACGTTCAGCTCCAAAAATTCGGTCTACTAACAATTATCGAATTCAAACTAAAATGCTGCCTAAGTGCCGGTGGAGTTGGTAGTTTCCTGCCACGATGGGCGATGGGTGTTTCGTTGACAAAAGTGACAAAGACAAAAGTGATGTCTAGCCCATCGGCAGCCGCTTACGTGTACTGTGCACACTTTGTAAGGACACTTGTAAGAAAGGTCAAAACACGCGATTTCCCGAAGGCTAGTGAATGTCTGGAAGATATCAACATAAAATCGCATGTCTGCGATAAAATATCCAATGTACCTAAAATATTGACTGGTTTGTAACGGGTTAGAATCTGGGACTCGCCTTAAGCAAGTGATACGACCACGGGTACGACCATATTGGCATAAATGAGTTTATAGGGTAAGATCTAGGGGCTGGACAGATAGGTTAATACATTATCAATAGACTAAGATAATTGGTCAACGCATCGACATTTCGTTAATATATTGACGAAATCCCACCATGAGCTAAGAAGCGTGGCCAGTCAAAATGTCATCAAAATCAAAACAAAACAAGTTCCCAATGAAACAGAAAAACAATTTTCACCGGGTTTTTGGTCGCAACGGTGGATTCGATCCAGAATACAGCCAATAAACCTCACAGAATCGGTGGCTACATGGGTGACCATCTTCTTTTCAGATCTGGGAATGTTCCGGACTCGGTTTTGTTGAACCGGGAGAAGGAGATTCGCTAGAGAGAAAGCAATAGCGGGTGATAATATAGTGGGTCCGGAATCTGGTACTCGAGGGCAAGCGATAATAGAGGGGATTACGTAAAACCTGTGATAGATTCGAGAAGAAGTGACACTTGCGAAGATTGAACATCAAGAAGAACACTTTTGGGCAAACTGCCTGTGCGTGTAGAACTCTTGCTGGACACCGGAGATCGGCATGCTGCTGGACGTTCTGTCAACGAGCAACAAGTTTTTTACTAACTTAGAGATGAAGGAAGTCGAGTGACGGCAACTGTGTGGGGCACCGTATTGGCGTTTGTGAATGAACCCCGAATAGTCCCGCCTGTCAGGTGACAGACAGGCGGGCTCAGTGACAGCTGGAAGGAAACACAAGCTCACGCGTGTGTCAACGTGGATCAGCCTCTTCCTGGCACATCATTTGGACGGAGCAGACGTGCTCCCTCGGTGGCCCGACTTGGGGCAATTCCCCCGGACGGTGGCTGAGTTCCCACATTGGCGATCCTGCCAGGAGTACCACAATTGATGGTACTACTGGAAGAGGAAAATAACGACGTTGGAATTGCCCCAAGTTTGGCCAAAGCATTTCGTTTGTTTTCTCAAGTGGCCGAAGGAACTGTAGTCGATTTTGTGTGTGCTTTTCTGGTGTGACTGGAATTTGTAAGTGCTTTGTTTTGATTAAAACTTTTTTTATTCAGAGCCGTGCGGCGAGAGTGGACCTCCGCAAAAAAAAAATGTTTTAATAGGAACCGATGGTGTTCAGGCGTGGTGTTCCGCCGGAGTTTGTTTTCTTCAGGACGAGGTCTGACAGATCAACTTGCTACTTCGCCGCGTGTGTGTACTGGCGAGAGTGAATATCCGCCAAAGTTTGTTTTGATTGGAACCGTTCGTGTTCCGGCGTGAGGGGACCTCCGCCAGAGTTTGTTTTGATTGGAACCACGAGCGTTCCGGCGCGATGGAACTTCCGCCTGGATTTGGAACCGTTTGTGTTCCGGCGCGAGGGGACCTCCGCCAGGATTGGTTTGATGGGAACCGATAGCGTTCCGGCGCGATGGAACTTCCGCCTGGGTTTGTTTTGCTTGTAACCGTGTGTGTTCTGGCGAGAGTGGACCTCCGCCAAAGTTTATTCTGATTGGAACCGTTTGTGTTCCGGCGCGAGGGGACCTCCGCCAGGGTTTGTTTTGATGGGAACCGATAGCGTTCCGGCGCGATGGAACTTCCGCCTGGATTTGTTATGTTCGGAACCGTACTAGTTCTGGCGAGAGTGGACTTCCGCCTATTTTTTTGTTTTGATTAGAACCGTTCGTGTTCCGGCGCGAGGGGACCTCCGCCAGGGTTTGTTTTGATGGGAACCGATAGCGTTCCGGCGCGATGGAACTTCCGCCTGGGTTTGTTTTGCTTGGAACCGTTTGTGTTCTGGCGAGAGTGGACCTCCGCCAAAAGTTTATTCTGAATGGAACCGTTCGTGTTCCGGCGCGAGGGGACCTCCGCCAGGATTTGTTTTGATGGGAACCGATAGCGTTCCGGCGCGATGGAACTTCCGCCTGGATTTGTTTTGTTCGGAACTGTACGAGTTCTGGCGAGAGTGGATCTCCGCCAGGGTTTGTTCTGATTAGAACTGTTGGTGTTCCGGCGCGAGGGGACCTCCGCCAGGATTTGTTTTGATGGGAACCGATAGCGTTCCGGCGCGATGGAACTTCCGCCTGGATTTGTTTTGTTCGGAACCGTACGAGTTCTGGCGCGAGTGGACCTCCGCTAAGGTTTGTTTTGATTGGAACCGTTTGTGTTCCAGCGCGAGGGGACCTCCGCCAGGGTTTGTTTTGTTCGGAACCGCGTGTGTGTAATGGCGAGAGTGGACCTTCGCCAATGTTCGTTTTGATTGGAACCGATAGCGTTCCGGCGCGATGGAACTTCCGCCTGGATTTGTTTTGTTCGGAACCGTAAGAGTTCTGGCGCGAGTGGACCTCCGCCAGGGTTAGTTTTGATTGGAACCGTTTGTGTTCCGGCGAGAGTGGACCTCCGCTAATGTTTGTTTTGATTGAGACCGATAGCGTTTCGGCGCCTGGATTTGTTTTGATTGGATCGTTAGTGTTTGGGTGCAAGGGAACCTCCACCAGGATTTGGTCGGAACCTTGTATGTTTTGGCGAGAGTGGACCTCCGCCAAAGTTTGTTTTGATTGGAAGCATTCGTGGGCCGGCGTGAGGGTTTGTTTTGTCCCGGGACTGCTGTTGAGATGTTTGTGTGGATTGTTTTGGTTTGCTAGGGCAGCGACCGAGACATTTGTTTACACCCCGGCTTCCTGCTCCGTGGCTCCACCATCTCGGGAGCCACTGCTTCCTTTGCTGCTTTCTGCGGGTCGAAAGCGATCCTTTGATTTTCCGTCCGGAACTGCGCCCGGCAGCGGAGGGAACTCCGCCGGCGTGAACGCCGGAACTGCTGGACTCTGCTTCTCCGCCTTCCTTGCCGGCGGGTTCGGTTTCGACGCCTGCTGGCGCCTTCGGATGAAGTCCGCACGCTTGAGGCAGCTGCGGTCCGTGGCTTCGTGGGCTCCAGAGCAGTTGGCACACCGCTTCGGCTCGGCTTCTTGGACTTAGCACTCGTCCGTCTTGTGGGGACCCACACAGTTGTTGCACCTCCCCTTGAGGTGATAGTTCCTGGTTCCATGACCCAGCTGCAAGCAGTTCCTGCACTGGGTCACTTTCGGCCGCTTGTTCCGGTAGGCCTCCCACCGGATATGAAATCTCCTTAAGCGCTTGATTTTACTCAGCTGCTTCAGGTTGGGGGAATGTAACAATGTACGGGGTTTCCTCTGACGAGGCGAACTCTCCCTTCCTCTTGATGGCAGGTACCTCCACAGCATCCAGGTTTTGCGCTTCATTGAGGTTCTTCTTGACGTATTCGGGAGAAGCCGGTGGAAGTCCTCTCAAAACGACGCGGAGTTGCCGCTCGCTTCGTTTCTCGTGGGTATAGAACTCCACGTTGTTCGCAATTAAGTGGGCTCCCGCGGTTTCAAAACGCTTCTCGGAGATACACAGCAATTTGATCCCAAACGGAATTAGCTTGTAAGTTGACTTTGTTGAAAAAAAAACAACCGCTGTCGTCGGCTGTCAGACGAAAACTGTGTACGAGATGTTCTTGGAGATAATCTGGTAGATTGCCGTAATATCCTCGTTTAATGATGTAGCCTAAGGTTGTACACGAAGCGCACCGCCGATTTAAAGCAGCGATTCAGCTGCTCTTCCAGCGCCGCGGAGAGGTCGTGATGGTACACAACGTCACAGTATTTGAAGATGGGCATCACGACGGCTTGAACCAGCTTGCGTCGAGTCGCCGTAGAAAGAACTGTAGCGAGGCGCCGTAATGTTCTCAACGTGTTGAAGGCTTTTTGCCCCACGCTGTTCACTTCAGATGCCCACGTCATGTTCCTGTCCATCTGGAAGCCGTGATTAGTCACCGACTGGATAGGTGCATAGTTCTCCGCTAAAGACAATGTCTTCTTGTGACTCAACCGTCCCATTCCAACAATTGCTTGTGTTTTCTTAAGATTAGGATAGAGGCAGAGGTCCTTTCGACCAGCGTGTGATGGTTTCAAGGTCTTCGTTGATCTTTTTCACCAGCTCGTTGATTTCGGACACCGGCCCAGATGTGTATATCTGCAGATCGTCTTCGTACGGCTGATAACTGCAACGCAGAACGAAGACTGTTAATATACAGGCTGAACAAAACCGCGCTCATGCAGGAGCCTTGAGGGATACCGCATCTGACCGCAAGAACGGCAAGAACCTAGGATACGGTATCCCGGTGGCACACGGATTGTGATATCTGCACGAGAAATGACGAGACAAGTCTACAAGCCGATCTTGAGAAGTGGAATTTTCCATTGAGCTTCTGCCCCAGCAGGCGATGGTCAACACAGGGCATGTACAGTTCGATGGTCAACACAGGACATGTACAAACAGGTTATCTTCGCCAGGGCTGTTGTGGTCCCATATCCTTTTCTAAAACCAGATAGGTGACGAACCAGTAGGCGGTCGTTTGAGTTGTCCAGGTGGTCGGTTATCTGATCCAGCAAGATCTCCCCAGAACTTTCGAGATTGCAGGAAGGACGCTAATGGGGCTAGAGTCCTTCAGCAAAATTGGGCTGAAATCTTGGGGATGCGCGTGGCTATGTTTTTCCACGAGGCTGGAAAGGCTCGGGTTGAGATGATGGCGTTGAAGAGAAAGGGGCACAGCAATTTAACGAACGAGATCGGGATGCCGTCTGAACCCGCGGCATTTGTTTGTATGAATATCTTCAGGCAGACTTCGCCAACGTTTGTGCGTCGGGAATTAAACTCGTTCGCTCCGTGATTGACCACTATCCGGTAACTCGGTTTTCTTGGTGGTGCGGTGCTGTCGCGGCCTGCGTCGCCGGTGACCTTCTGCGAAAAAAAGCCGTTGAGTTTGTCCGCATCGATCTCGTCAGCGGAAGAACACACTGCTCGAACGAACTTTGGGTGCCTTCTCGCTTGAGATTACTCCACAGTTCCTTGGCGGAGAGATCGTGGCCTGATCGTCACCTATTCACCTGTTGGTATTACTTGAGTAGAGCTTGAAGGCTAGATCTCTCAGTTCGGTTGCTTGTTTGATTTATGGTGTTATCCACGGAGCACGCTCCTCGCGCAAGGGATAGGGTGTATCCAACTGATTGGTAATCTTAGTGGTTATCAGATCAATTTTGTTGTTGCCGTCCACGGCTTAAAAAAAAGAACGGTCGAAAATCTTGTTTGATTGTTTGATAGCGATTGGACACTGAAAGACACCCGAATAGCAGTTTTGATATACTGACGTGCTGTTAAGAGTAAGACAAGCATGGCCGAATGGTTATGCTGTTCGCATTGTGAGCGGATGATCATGGGTTTGATTTTCATCTGCTTCAGTCTCCATAGGATAGGGAAGTAAAACGTTGGTTAAGTGGCCGTTAAGTCAATCATGATGTAGGAGTCGTCTCTCCCGTATAAGTACAAACACCACACCAAACCTAGTCTGCCCTGGTGGAGTCGTTTGTCGGTAGTTGGACTAACAATCCAATGGTTGCTAGTTCGAATCCCGGGGTAGAAGGGAACTAGGTGCAAAAAGAGTTTTGGGTGCTCTCCCCTTCTCAGTCTTCGGACGCCTAAGTACGAGTAGAAATCTCGCCATAGAGACTGCAAAGACGTGGACCTTTTGCAAACTAACTCTAAAGTAGTTGAATAGTGAAAATCAGCAAATTGAATGGAGCGCGTGCTTAACCAACCTAACATATGAGAATTCCTCCTAACATTTGATAATTCCTGCGCCAAAATATCAAAGAATGTTAAGACTGTCACTAAAGCTTGCGCGATCTCTTCCTTTGTCTCGTGATTCAATTATTCCTATCACTTTGGAACCGACTACGCAATACGTTTTGTCAAACTGCGCTGGCAAAATTGGTTTTGCGGTTAAAAAAACTGTTGAAAGAGGATGATTGTGATTGCTGGAAGGAGAGAGAATAGGAGAATGTCAAACCATGTAGCTAAGAACAGATAGTTTGAAATGTTTATAACTCTGATCCATAATAAGTAAATTTGTGGGATTTTTTTGGTGCGAAGTTTCATCAAGGTCGGAGATGGAGACACAGCAAAGCTGGGGAAAATGAAATCTTTACATTCCCAGAATAGTTGATAGTAAAGTGTTTGCAAACTTGTTTTTTTTTCACTTGTTCATTCCAGAGGTGTGAGATTTTTTTTTTTTTTCTTGTTTTTTCCCGAGAGGAGAAGGGAGATGTGGGGCACCGTATTGGCGTTTGTGAATGAACCCCGAATAGTCCCGCCTGTCAGGTGACAGACAGGCGGGCTCAGTGACAGCTGGAAGGAAACACAAGCTCACGCGTGTGTCAACGTGGATCAGCCTCTTCCTGGCACATCATTTGGACGGAGCAGACGTGCTCCCTCGGTGGCCCGACTTGGGGCAATTCCCCCGGACGGTGGCTGAGTTCCCACAAACTGGTACTGTGTCAAGATAATTTCCCTTCAGGCACGAAGATTTGAAGGTCCTGAAGCTAAAGCTGGAGCTCGGAGATTGCCGAGCTGAGCGGCGAGCACTTCGTCCATCGCTTCCTTCGAGAAACCATGGCGCCAAGAATTTCGATGAACTTGCCCAGTGAATGGAGAAGTTGGATTTTACGTCCAGAGATTCGCTCGCAGTTGTACGGACTTTGTAGTGGAAGTAGAACTTAAACATGGGCAGGGAGAACTGTTTTTGCTTTTTCCGATGGCGAGGGCGTCGTGGAACCCGTAACTGGTCGATCTGCAGAGCGGTCCCATCCGAATTTTGATAAAAAAATTTACACAACATTCTTAGAAGTGACAAATGCCAATGACGTTTAGAAACGTCAAAACCCACACTAATCAAAATTTCCTTTAACATTTTCTCGTCACTCTTCGTGCATCCATATTTACCTCGATATTTACGGTATTTACGTAAATTTACCGGAGTTGCTCCAAATGCGCTACGGATGAAGCATGTGCCCAACCCCGTGGCATTATTACACGGACCACCTTTTCGTCGTGGTTTGCAAAACCATTCTTTAGCTCACGGGCGTAGCAAATCAACATTTTGCAATCCGACGCCTTCTTCTCGAGTCCGGCTGTGCGGCTTCCAAAGTTCTGCTGTTAACATTGTCCTGCACCTCGTCGTTGTCCAGCAGGGCCATCTTCGATCTCCTCGTCGTCATCCAGGCCGGAAATCATTTGTAGCACCAGCGGAACAAATGAGGGCACTTGCTTTTCCGCCAGCTTGCGCACCATCGACAGGGCATTCTCCAAATGACGCCAACCGTCCTCCACGTCTGGCTCAAGCTGCATCTTCCTTGTTGTGCAACAGAATAGAAAAAGCGCATCTCCGGATCGAACGGCGGGTCCGCAGCGCCGATTCCTGCAGCTGGCAGGTCGGGGCACTCGCACACCGAAACAGAAACTGCAGAAAATCAGGCCACTGGTTGTTGCCGTTGTCGTCGAACATGTTGCGTTGTTTTTGTCTAGTAAATGTAAGCTGTCAAATTTAACCGAGGTCAAAATTACACGGTGGGAACGCCGGCTCAACCTTTCGTCAATAAATTAACTAGTATGTTGATTTCTGCGTCAATATATTGACGAACAGTAAATACTTTGACTCTGTACACCCCCTAGGGTAAGATGGTATTCTCATGGCAGGCATTCTAATGACACAATTTGTATTTAATTAGCGGGCTCTGAAACTGGCACAAAGAAATTCGTTTTACGTTTTCGCAAAACTACCTTCGGAAATCCGAAATATCTTCGGTGGTCAGGAACCATTTTTCCAAAGCTGATCATATCCTAAAAATAGGATAAATTTCCCGTTGAAATTTACAACAAAATCATAATAATTCGAACCAAAAATATTTTTTGTTAAAAAAATCTCGTCTGTTTGTGTTTTCCACCCAAAATCTACCCAATCGCAACGCCCCTCGTCCCACACTTTGATGATATTTTACCGATTTCACCTCTCCACCCATTTTACCGCCCATACGAACCAGCACCCCAAAAGCGAACTGTCAAAATTTGAAAATCGGATCGGCCGTCGTCGTCGCAGCGCAGCAGAGACAGACGGAGAGCGAGTGCGAGTGTTGTGTTGGTTGGTCATGTTGGTGTAATTTTCCATTTTAAAGAAATTGTAATTTCTACGCGATTTTCGGGCGCTACGTTTTACGTGATTTGCGCGATTTCGTGTAATTGTGGTGACGATTGGGGAAACAGTGACATTTGTGCGGGTGGGGAATTTGGAAGAATCGGAAGTTTTTTTTAGCGGGTTTCTCTACGCCTCTTGGCCTCTCCACTTCGTAGCGCCAGCAAATAAAATTTGTGCCAATTTCGCAAGGCACGGGCCCCACGACGACGACGACGACGACGACGACGTCCACGGTTGGTGGTGGCCCCCCTCTTCGACCAGCAGCAGAGGAAAAGAAAAGGAAAAGACCAGCGGCGGCAGTGTGTGGAGAAAAAATAAATTACGTTTTACACAAATATAATAAGGCTAAGGAAGGAGGAGGAGAGTGCAGAGATTCCGAAGGTTGAGGTTGTTCCGAACGGAAGGACGTCACACCGAACAAGCAGTCGTCGTCATCCGCGCTGGAGACTGGTCAGCAGGTTGCTTACTAAAAACGGGGCCAAGGCAAAGGCCACCACAGTCTTGAACGACACGAAACGACAGGGCAGGAAACAAATTCGTAAATATTTGTTCGATTTGCGTACGAAAAGCCAATCAAAGATCAATTTCTTGGAAGTCTGTGCTGTGGCACACTGCAGTAAAATGCCCCCACACCTACACACAGCAAAAAAAAAAAAAACAAAGATTTGAAGACGTCGTCGAAACCCTCCCTCCTCCCACCCCCAAAGATCCCATAAACACCTTCTTCCCAGCCCAAAAGAGCGACGTCCGACGTCATCATTACAGCATTGGCTGGCTGGTTTTATAACAGAACTTTGGACACAATCCCGTAAAGATTGTTCTTCTGTTCCGTCGGGCGATAATGACGACACCCGTCCCCCCAAGAGTCGGTGCAAAAGCCGTAATCAATCACCCATTTCATGTGACTTTCCCCTTATCAATATTAGCTGTGTGAAGGCTTTTATTGTGTGTGCGAAGGAGATGTGTTACCTGGCCGCTGATGGTCTTGTCTGCGGGGAGGGTGATGATGCAGTCATTGATGACTCAGTGCTTGCGCTTCGCGCAATTTTTCTCTTTGATCTCTTGTTGTTGTGTGTTCACTGCTTAGGCTCAGGAGATGGACGTGGAAATCTTGTGAACAGGATTACGTTTATTGCCTTTGAAATGTCTAATTGCAGAATGTTATACAAAAAAATCGATTTAATCCACGAGTTGAGGTGAGATTAATCCTTTCCAGCTAAAATATCTCTGCTATATTCGAGCAGAATAATTTCTTTCACCTATTTAGTTATATATTTTGATATCAAAACCAAAATAATAGTTTGAAGTTGAAACAGTGTGATTTCTGTGCAAACTTATAAGATATTAGCATATACCTATTAAGATCTGGCGTTAAAGCTGCAACATGCAAAGAAGACCTAAATGGAAATAATAGCAAATATAATAAGTCTGGAGTTTTTTTTTTGAAAAGGTGCAATAAACCAAATTTTCAGTTTTTACTTTTTGGGTGTTTTTTAATACCCCTGACTCAAGGCGGTTTCAAAAACACCCAAAAAGCAAAAACTAGAAATTTGGTTGTTGGACCTTTCCAAAAAAAAACTCCAGAAATAAAAGTCTGAAACGGCTTTAGGAATGTTTTGAATTTGAATTCCGATTTAGTTGACTTTTACTAGAAAGAGATGGCAAATCTAATGCGAACAAAACCGCAGCTGCCATGTAAACATACTTTGAATGTGTTGGTAAATCTTTGACTAGAAAGCCTTATTCAAACAACAACATAGAATGGAGGAAGGAAAGAGAAGAATGAAAAACGATTTTTTCGCGAACCGAATGAATGTTTGGTAGCAGAATGAGGGGGAGGGAGAGGGGTTGGGGCGAGAGCAGCCTCAGAAAGCTGTGCAATCCGTCACCCCCGAAAACCAACATTTCTCGGGTGAGTTTTCAAAACGCCGTAAGAGCCACTGTGACCTCTGACATTAGTTTTCGTTTTTCTCGAAAATGAAACAAAATTTCATTTATTTCAAGTATGGGGCACTTGAAGGACGTGTAGACGAACAATTAAGAGCATTTTTGATATTGGTTTTTCGTAAGCAGGTCGAATACCGATGCAAAAAGGACTTTGTTTACCAATGGCTCTTACGGCTTTTTGAAAACTAATCCGAGATTTGTTCCTGAAAGGCATTTCACCGAATCATCCCGGACGAGACTAGGGGAGTGAGGGCAACTCCGAAAAGTTTGGAGTCCTCAACCCCTTCCTGCTTGCTTGACAACCACGGCTTGGCCGTGGCAACTGTTCGGCGAGAAGGCAGCATGCGACGTTTTGTTGTTGCAGACTCGTCCCGGGTGGGACGAAGAACGGGGAGTGAGGGCAACTCCGAAGAGTTGGGCAATCCTCACCCCCTTCCTCACAATATTCAAACGGTCCGGCCATCGAGAGGCAACTGGCTGTCAAGGCGGTGCGCGCTTCTGTTGTAGCTCTGGTCCCTGTCTCTCCTGCTGCTCTGGTACTCTTCTGCTGCTGCTGCTGTTCTGGTCTCTCTGCTCTAATCTGGCCGGTCCGACGTCTGAGACGTGATTGTTGGTCTGAAAACTGGCGCACTTTCTTATATATGTTTTCGGCCCGCTACTTCTCCTCCTTTTTCGCGACCGACACTCGGTCGCGTTGCTCGGCTCGGGTGATTTTCCCCTCAAAATAGGTACTTGACATTCCCGTCCGTGAGTGGGAAGCGCTCATTTTGCTGCATTTTGAAAACATTTTAAAACATTGAACTGTTTCAATAGTAAAACTATTTTCGAATCGAATGCAGCAGAAATCGTGCCGATTCGATTTGAGGGAAGGAAGCTATAAGCGTTTGACGGATGACGCAATATTTCAGGGACTTCGGCCCGGGTTTTTTGGAATGGCACCCCAGTACCTTCGAGTAAGACATAGTCTACGTCAAAATATTAGGTTTTCTGTTCTTGGACGACATTTTACCCAGCAACGAATTCCAAAGCCGACCTGTAATACTTTAGCACGAAAAACAAAAAGCTAGTCTTTAAAAATGAGCAGTTCGAAATCGATCCTTTTTTTTGAATTTTAATTTTTGTATTTTTTTATTCCGGCTGAAACTTTTTTGGTGCCTTCGGTATGCCCAAAGAAGCCATTTTGCATCATTAGTTTGTCCATATAATTTTCTTTTTTTTTACATCATACAACCCACCATTTTCTAATGTCAATATCTCAGCAACTAATGGTCCGGATTTCAATGTTAAAATGTGAATTCGTTAAATTTTCCGATCTATTCGAAAAAATATTTCATTTCAAAAGGGCCAAACATTCAATATTACGCCCTTTTAAAATGTAAGTATTGGTTTAAAAAAATTTAAAATATTTTTTATTGAAAAGATCGGAAATTTTCACGAATGTTTCATGTTTTAACATTGAAAATCGGACCATTAGTTGCTGAGATATCGACGTTAGAAGATGGTAGGTTGTTTGGGTGAGACTTAGAAAACATCAATTTTCTTGTCTTTAAACCTTTGCATGGCAATATCTCAGCAACTTAGGGTCGTATCAACAAAGTTCAAAAATGCAAAATACAGAATTTTCTCAGCTCTTCAAAAATATTTTTTTCAAAAGTGGGCAAACATGTGCACTAATTTACAAAATGAAAAACTGCGAGTATTTTCAAAAAAGTCACCTAAAAATGGATTTAACTTGAAAACGGTGCACTTTATCAAAATTTCACTAAAGTACTTTTTGATTGCAAATTTGATTTTACATCAAAAAATAAAGTTCAAAAATTTTTGCGACCAATTTTTACATTTTTTGAAAAAAATCAGTATTGATTCAAAAATTTATGTCTCGCTCAAAAATTTTTTGCACAACCTGGAAATTTCTGAAAAGTTGGCATTTGATGCACGGCGTGTTTTGTGGGCAACATTAAGGAGAAGAACAGCCATCGCTACTTTCAAATGTGTCTTATCGGAAATTTTCTCAGCTTTCCAATGCTTTTGAGAGCGAAATGTTTCATCGAGAATTTTTTTAGATATCTTTATTTTAAGTTTTTGTTTTAAATTCTTTCATCATTTATTGGAAACTTTTCGATGCCAGTTCAGGAAACTTGTTTAATGATGTGTTTTATTTGTCATTTGTCATCATGTCAAATAAGATAAGAAACAACTTTGTAAATCGCAAAAAATTTAAAAATTAAGTTTTAGTCGAGTTTTTGAATACGTGGGATTTATTCAGAAATTAAAATCATAAAAACCGTATTAAAATATACGTTTACAAGAATTAATAGATAATTTCATAATTTTTGTGTACACATATAGAGAATTTGCAGCAAAGCTAAAGGACACATGTCGCCACCTAAATAATAAAATAATAGCGTAAACCTATGATTTTTTGAAAAAATGTCTTTTTTCCTTCATAATCAACTTTTTTATAAAACTTATGCCGGATTCGAATGAGAAAAATTATTTCCAACAATTTGGTGTACAACTTTCCAATTTTTGTTTGATTTTTCTATGAGAAAACTGTAAATTTAGAAAAAGATAGTAATTTGGGGTATTTGGCAAGACAGTCTGTCAAAAATCAATAAAAATTGTTGAATATACGTTAACACATCTGTTATCAACTATATAACTGTTTATTTCATTGATATATACGGGGAAGCTCAACATTTTTTGGTTCTATCAGCTTAATCAGAGCAGCCACTTGATATATGTACACAAAAAATTTGTAATAATCTATAAATTTTAGTTTTTTTTTATTTAAACGCGGTTTTATGATTTTAATTCCTCGACAAATCTCGAAAATTTAAAAACTTAGTGGAAATATAATTTTCAAAATGTTTAGCGATTTGAAACTTTCTACAAATTTGTTCCTTGTCTTATTTGGCACATTTTGATGAGTAAATGGCACATAAAACACATCATTTGACGAGTTTCCTGAACTGTTATTAAAAAGTTTCCAATAAATGATGAATGAATTTAACACAAAAAACTTGAAATAATGATGTCTCAGAAATTTCTCGATGAAACATTTCGCCAGTGTTCCCAAATGAACCGGTTAGGCTAGGTTCACCTATAAACTTGGTTCGGCTTAAGCCTCCCTTTGTGGTTCAATCCTGGTTCAGTGAACCATGAACCATGGCTTAAGCCAGGTTAACCAGGCTATTGAAAACCATAGGAATAATGCACTGTGTAACAAATATTAAGTGTAGCAATGTTACAATGTAACATTCATTACACCGTAACATTGTTACACCAAAACATTCGTTACACCGTAACATTCGTTACACCGTTACATTGTTACACCGCAACATTCGTTACACCGTAATAATGTTACGGTGTAAGATTGTTACGGTGTAACAACGTTACGGTGTAACAACGTTACGGTGTAACAACGTTACGGTGTAACAACGTTACGGTGTAACAACGTTACGGTGTAACAACGTTACGGTGTAACAACGTTACGGTGTAACAACGTTACGGTGTAACAACGTTACGGTGTAACAACGTTACGGTGTAACAACGTTACGGTGTAACAACGTTACGGTGTAACAACGTTACGGTGTAACAACGTTACGGTGTAACAACGTTACGGTGTTACAATGTTACGATGTAATGAATGTTGCGGTGTAATGAATGTTGCAGTGTAACAATGTTACGGTGTAACGAATGTAACGGTGTAACGAATGTTGTGGTGTAACAATGTTATGGTGTAATCATACTACGGTGTAACGAATGTTACGGTTTGAGCATACTACGGTGTAACAAAGCTTGCCGTTTAGCCTAACATTCTTTGATCAGGTTCAAGCCTGGTTCAAGCCAATGGTTCATTTTGGCTAGCCTCGCCTGGTTTGAACCAAATGAACCATGGCTCACGGCACTCAGTGAGCCTGAGCCGACGATGCTTGCCGACGTGTGGTGTGAACCTGAACCAGAAAAATGAACCTAGCCTAGCCGATGGCTTAGGCTCGTGGGAACACTGCATTTCGCTCTTAGAAGCATTGGAAAGCTGAGAAAATTTCCTATAAGACACATTTGAAAGTAGCGATGACTATTTTTTTTCCTGATAAGGTTATTCTAGAAAACACGCCGTGGATGTCCTCTAAAACATATAAAAAAAATAAAAATAGCGTTTTTTGCAAATCAAGTTTTAGTGACAAAAAGTTAAATAAAAAATCACCAAATTTTTTTTACCGTGTATCATATTTTTTCAGTGTAGTCCTTATTGATACCTACAACTTTGCCCAAGACACCAAATCGATCAAAAAAATCCTTCAAAATATACTGATTTTTGAATTTTTATAAAGCATTTTTGTATGGACAGCTGCCAAATTTGTATGGAAAATTATATGGACTAACTAATGATGCAAAATGGCTTCTTTGGGCATACCGAAGGCACCAAAAAAGTTTCAGTCGGATTAAAAAATACAAAAAAAAAATCGAATGGCCGAAATCTGAGAGAACTGCTCAGAAATATTTAAACATTTTTGTTAGTACACAATTTTTCTCTCAAACAGGCTATTTTTAAGTAAATCAGAAATTTTGTGCACTTAACGATTTATGGGCTTTTTATATTTGAAAACATTGTTCCTGATAAAAAAAATCAAATTTCGGGTGAGCCAAGAGGTTTCCGCGACACGCGTTTTTTTTAACATCTTACTAATTATGTCTTAGAGCCGCTCACAAATTACGTAGTTTTTTCAACAAGGCATTAGCCATAAGTAGTATTTGTAAAGGAAGGAGTATATAGAAAACGTTTCCCAAATCGTCACCACAAACTTTTAAGGCAAATTTCCCGTGAATGGAAATGTGTCACTTTTTCAATAATGTGAATCGCATACATCCCACGCAGAAAAGATACACCGAAGAAAAACGCAGCAAGCAAAAACAACAACAAAAAAAGAGTGCAAGTGAAGAAATTTGTGAAGAAAAGTGTGATCGAGCAATCAAAATCGAGAGTAATTTGTGAACAGTGTTTGCTCACAGAGCCACAGTGGGAAGAAGTGAAACCAGCCAGCAGCATCAGCAACGTGTCAGAATGCCTCTTTTCGGCAAATCACAGAAAAGCCCCCAGGAGCTGGTGAAGGCCCTGAAGGAGGCGGTCAACTCGCTGGAACGGGGCGACAAAAAGGCGGAAAAAGCGCAGGAGGATGTCAGCAAAAACTTGGTGAGTGTTTTATGCTTTACAACTTGTTAAGGTGCAAGGTGCACCTCATTTGTCAAAATTGAGTTAGATAAGAATATTCAAACACAAATTTTCCATCACGTTCTCGTGTAATTAGCATTTATGGCTCATCCGCCAAATTAGCGCTTTGGGCCAAAATTCACCCATGTTTGAGCAAACATTTATTCTGCAAAAAAAAAACCTTCATTCATTTCATCACTTCGATGATGGTGATGATGACGATTAACGATGGATGGTGCAGCGTGGAACCGAAAACCGTGAAATGAAGAAAGCGAACAGATTTGACCGAACGGTACACTGCGTCCGCTGCCGCTTCCACCTTGTTTTTTTTTCTCTCTCTGTACGAAAATTCGCGTTGAACCGTGCTGTGCTGCGGGTTGAATGAAAGGAAATTCGGCTGGAAATGGAGCTGCTATTGGTTCAATTTTCGGATTTATTGCATCTGCTGCTGCTGAGAAGAATCGTGGGCATTGCTGCGATTTTGGAGTTTTTTTTTTTTTTTTTAAGGTGTGTGTCGTTCAATGTAAAATTTTGTGATTTTTTTTTTGTTCTTTGTCTTTTTTTATTGTTGAGCTTTAGTTACCCCTAAACTACTTTGAAGTGTTTTGAAATATTTAAATCCAAGATTGCGGCCAAAATGGCGATGATAAATATTCAAAAATGCATTTTTTTTTATTTATTCGCAGAACTCGGAATTGATGTTAAAAGTGAGAAAATAAATCAATACAAAATAAAAAAAAACTCGTGACTCGATTATCCGATTCGGATAATCGAGGCTTTGGATAATCGAGTCTGGGCTGTATAGTTTAATTTAATTTTATATCGTCAAAATCTGCAAAAAATCGAGAAGGCGGGGGCTGTTCCAAATATTTTTTAAAGTTTTTGTTCCCCCCCCCCCCCCCACTCCCCGAAAAATCAAGGAGGGAAAAAATTCCCCTGCGTTTAGAATCATTTTCAGCATGTTTCGGTTGATTTAAAAATCATTAGAATTTTTGAAGATTTTCGATGATTACTATGGATTGTTTTTTTTTTGCAAAGTTTTTTGTTTTCGTCAAATCATTTTTTTTTTTTTGAAAAATCATGATTGCAAAACAACTGATTCAGTTCAGAACTAGTGTAAAATGTATTTTAAAACAAATGGCTTTTTAATGTTAAATGTTAAAACAATGGCTTTTTATTCCAATATTTATGTATTGGTTAAAAAACTCTATGAAAAACCATGATTTTTTTTTATATTATGAACAATTTTCAATTTACCATAACCTTGAATAAAAACTAAAACATCTATAAAAAATTAGAACATTTCAACAGTTTCAAAAAGTTGGAGCATTTCAAAAATAAAAATAGAATATATGAATTCAAAAATCTAAAAAAAGGCAATTTCGTGTTTGAAAAAAGTTTGAAAACCCTTAAAAAATTAAAAAATTAATGAAAAAAAGATTTATAACAATTTGGCCGTTGTATATATTTTTTTAAGTTTTATGTTTTGAAAGCTATCAATAATTTTCAAAATATCGAAAAATCGACGAAGTTTTTGGCTGTACTGTGCAACGGAATTTTACAAAATATCAAAGTAGTTTTGATTGATCCCAGACATCCTAAATATGATTTTAATCTCAGAAAAATTCAATTCTAATTGATTTCAGTTCATTAGACAACTGTTTCCATTAAAATTATAATTTATATATGATATATGATGTTTTTTGAAAAAAAAAACCTTTTTATCCCTGATCAAAATTTCTAAAATCTAAAAACATTAGTCAGCTTAAAAAAAGTAAGGAAGTAAGAAATGTTTTCTGATTTTTTTATGAGTATTACGATTTTTTTTTTCTCTTTTTTCTGTTTGACTTTTTTGATGATCTGCAAATTTTCATATTTAAATATCACTTTTTGTCTTCAAAAATTACTTCCTTAAAACAATTGATTTAGTTTAGTTGTTTAACCCTTTCAGGCCTGAATTTTCAAAAAAAAATTTGTTTGATGATGGGAAAATGATCCTGAGGACCATACGAAAACTATAGGCTACTTTTTTTAAAATGGTAAAACAATTATTCTAACATCACTTTTATGTAAAATCAAACTGGCAATCAAAAAGTTTTTCCAGGTGAAATTTTGATAAAACTTTCCCATGATATAGCTATTTTTGAGCAAGTTTAAAAAAAGTAACAGTTTTTTTTTCTATTTTTCAAAAAGTGCCAAAAAATTCCCATAACTAGGCTTAGTGATTTTTCACGCTCAAAAATTGCATATTTCACGGGGACCTCAATTTCAAAACATCAAATTTCACGGAAATTTCGCGGAACGTGAAAAATCTTGAAATAAATATGAAAAAATTGATGTTAAACTTACAGAAACTATTTTTTATGCTTTACTAACAATTTCAAAAAGTTTTTTTTCGACATTTTTTCCCAGTAAAAATAGTGTTGAGGTTTTCATCTTACTTTTCAAAAACTGAGTTAAGGTCACTAGAAAAATAATTATTTTATCTGTAACGAAATCTTCAAAATTTTATTCAAAACCAGAACAGAAACCAAAATAAACATTATTTTAACTTCCAAGGGAACCATCCACCCAAATAATCAAATATCGTGAGAATTAAACAGGACTCAGAAAAAAAATCAGAAATGTTCTTAAAATGCGACTTTAAAGATAATAAAAACTATGAACCAAGCTTGAATCTTTCAAAAGAAATTGGAATTAAATCTTTAAAATTTCAAATTAAATAACAGTTAAATTGTTATAGAGTATCAAGAAAAAAGCAAGCTTTTTTCTCAAATTTTTCTTTAATTTTTTCAATCTGTTTTTTTTTCTCCTTCTCTGGTTAAATCATTGACCGGAGGAAGAAGGAGAGACGACTATTATCACAGAATGTTACTTTTTCATGAAATTTAGCTTTTAATTGATTTCTAAAAATTAATCAATAAAGTTTTTAAAATATTTGTGCAATTTAAAAAACATTTCACAGTATACTCATTCAATCAATTTCAACAAGTTTTGGTTGAAAAAGACAAAATTTATTAAAAATAAATTTCAAGAAATTTTTTTCTTCTATGGCCTCAGTAAATGCTGTATCAATTTCATGTTTATAAATAATTTCCTAACAATTCTTCAAATGGTTCATATCACACTTTTCAATTAAAAACTAATAAAATTTACTTAAAAAGTCGTTATGAATGAAATAATTATTATGATGTTATGTTAAAGAATTGATTTGAGAAAATCGATCAATTTCACGGGATTTCATGGAAATCTTTAAATTTCACGAATTTCACGCTGCCCGCGAAATCGTGAAAATTCACTAACTCTACCCATAACCATTTACAAAAACATAGTTGAGTTTGAGTTTTAATGGTGTTAGCGTTTATAGTTATTATTTTGTAGAAAATATGTGCCTATTTTTTGTGTAGTACTCGTCCATACCTACAACTGGAGAGAATAAAAGAAAAAAAAGTGTACCGAATTTGTGGATTTCAAGGCTCAATGTTTTTCTATTAAAAAAACGATACTTAATCCACCTATAAGGTGGTTGGAGCCTTCCTCACACTGTTACTTGTGTTCTATGTTTATGCGTGCTACAATTTTTAGATATGCATTAGAATGTAACAAAATGGGTCAAATTAGCAGGCATTTGAGGACATGATCCCCTAGGTGTACTGAGCCTGAATCCCAAATATGAGCTTGATTGGTTGCGACAGGACCTTGTGCTTTGACTTTGAAGTTTAAATGGAATTTAACCCGTAAAGTCGATGCGTTTTGTTTTTTTACCAATTTTGAGCCCCTTAACGGTTTTTGCATTTTTCAAAAACCTTACGATTTCATAGTTCGTGTTCCAGGGAACATCTAAAAATGAACCTATAAACATATAAAAGACAATAGCTTATAGGACCTTTAAAAAAGAAGTCTGGAACTTTGCCGGAGAGTGCGAAACGATTTGTACACTATTAAGAATGTTTCAGAATTTATAACACCGCCGTTGAACAAGGTAGGTTCAGAGAAGGCGTCGCGACGCTCATGCAACCAAGAAAGCTGATGGTTGCCAGAATGGTTGGCTGATGGTTGATTGTGATAAATGTCTTATACACAGCTGAAAGAATCCCACAAAACTCTGTACTGCACTTACAAAACTACTGTTGGTCCATAAACTAAAGAAAAAACTGAATTGAATTGAAATTTTCTTACTCTTCGACAAAGGTGTACAACCTCCGTTAGATTAGTCCGTGCCCGCCGGCAATTTGACCAGGTTGAGGTCGTTGTAGGCAAGCTTGGCGTTGGTGGCGGCCGCATCAGCAGCTTTGGCCTGCTCCCCGTCCACTTTCGCTTCTCGGATTCCGCTTTTTGCGTTTGATTTACACTTCTTCCTCCCGCGCGCTTGGGCTTTTCCGCTTTGGCCGCCTCGTTGTGTTTTTGTCGTGGTTCTCCAGCAGAAGGGCGTTTGCTTCACGCCGTCGTACATGTAGGGCTTGCTCTCAAACAGTTTGGCGGACCTCAAGTCTTGCAGGTGCTTGATCAACAGTCCAGAATTTTTTTGCGGTCATCGAGTAGACCGGTAGGTTGCGGATGAAACCTGTGGCACCTGTGTTGTGCTTTTGTCCTGGTAAGCTGGCACTTTCCTTCGACGTCCTTGAGGGTGGCCTTTATGGTGCGAACCTGCTGATCGCAAGGAATCACTTAACCGGTTCGCCAGTCGCGCTAAACTGCTGTTTGATGTTCACCAAACTCGGCAATTGCTTCCGGACGCTTACCTCCGCGACCGTCTTGAAGCTCGCGTAAACCGTATTGACCGCGGTCTGATTTTCGTCGCGCATCTGAGTCCGAGCGACCTCCGCGTTCCGCCAGCAGCCACCAGATTGACCTGCATCCGGAGCACTCCAATCAAAGCCAATCGGAGAAGTCCGTCTGCACTCACGCTGGAACCAGACCAGATTTGGACCAGATAAATAAAAAGTTCAATTTTAAACCAAACCTTGGCGAGTTGGACCAACCAAAGGAAAAAAACCCACTTTGTTTATTTTTGTCTGAAAAAAACACTGGGTGATTCTGAAAAAAAAAATAAAGTTCAATGACAGACGTTGGTCGACCAATAGAGCTGTGCCCTGCTACACCATTCTGTTTTATCCCAGTCACGGCGTTCTGGCAGAATTCAGGCAAAATTCTAACCAAGTGAATGATGTACCGCAGTACCTTGGCAGTACCAGTACAGAACGGACTCGTTAATTGGGTCCTAAAATGAAGCTTAGATTGCTGATATTATTGTTTACAGCGATAAAGCTTATTTTTCTGAGTACAATGACCCTTTGTACGACCACAAAGAAATTAAAATGGATTTTTAAATCAATTTTGAAAAATTAACCTCGCGGTCCTTCTTGACAGAAAAGCTCCTACTTGACAGCTCGTTCCAAGGGGACCATAGTTGATCCATCGAAAAAATGTTGTCTAGTCAACAACTTTTTTTTTGCATAAAAATAAAAAAAAAAGTGATCGGAAATCGTTTTTAATTGTGTTTTTTACCGTTGTACATAAAAATTTACATAGGGCTTTAATACCCAATTCGCCGCTTTCGGCAGGCATGTCAGATTTTGAAGATTTTCGGGCACATCACAAAAACGCAAATGAGTTTAACTTGATGGCAAAATAATATTTTACAAATCAGTTTTTGGCAAAAGAAGCAAAACATCTTTTTCAAAACATCTTTTTAGTGAGTAATTCATTTGATTGAAAATCATCGAATAACAATACAACAATACGAAACAATACGTTTGAGCATTGAGCCTGTGCTAGAAAATCTTCAAATGTGGCATCCCTGGCTTTCGGCCGACTCATCGGCCAACGAGTCGGCTGACCGGGCAATAGACTTCTGTGGAAACTTTACATAAAAATAGGAATTGTATTGTTAATTTGGTTTTGGTTAACCTTGGTGGATTTTCTTCAAATGATTCGAACTGTCAAAAATCCACCAAAGCATCTGCCACATTGATTACACAAAAAAACTGTGGTAGAAAAGTATCCACCGCGATCTACCACGATCAATTTTTGACTGCGGTAACCAAAATCAAATAAACAATAAAACTCGGTTGCCGAAATCAGTCGCAAAATCTGACGGAATCGGTTATTGAAACAATCGGTTCTTAACCAATTTAGTCTGTGAGCAAAAAAAAAATCTTACTCAACTCGATTTGATCAAGATTTAAAAATCTTCAGAATTTTGGAAAATTTTCGATGTTTAGTATCGCAAAAAGTTTTTTTTTCGCTTAAATTTTTGTTTTTGTCAAATCTTACATTTTTTGAAAACTAATGATTGCAAAACAACTAAACTAGTGTAAAATGCATTTTAAAACACTTTTTGCGTCCAAATGTTAAGGCTATAACTTGTTATTTAAATTTTAATATTTTTATTTAAAAAAAACATGGGAAAAACAGCTGCCTAAACCCCTATATACATTTCAATTTACAACGGTAATTCGCAATTCGCAATTCGCAATTTTCAGTGTAAGAACGGGCCTTGACCGATCTTATGCACTAGGTTCCCGACGAACACGCACTGCCCTTACACCTACATCTCACCCTTGCTCTGAGTCAGTACGAGCAACACGCTAGAACACGCTTTGAGTGTTCGTGCCAGGCATGCACACCTTCTTTTCCGATTACGCATTTTAACTCGGCCGGGGGTGGTACATTACGTAGGGTTTGATGTAAGTATAAGCGCCTAACCATTTATAGTGTGCCTATCAACTTTCATTAAAGCAAAAACTGTTTTATTTTTAGTTTTAATTCAAAAACAAGTTGTTATTTTACTGTGTATTGTTTTCTCCTGAAATCTTTCCTAGTGTTGTGTCGTGTTTATATTGTCGCCGCAGCACTAAACCGAATTGAGCGAGTTTAACTCTCGCGACGATTTTTTGTCGCGAAATATCTGTCATACACGTTAAAGCGGTTTTGAATCAGTGTGGTAGGTTGTTTTGTTTTGATTGCTTGGCATTGCTTGAATTATTGAAGTATAAATTGGAGATTTTACGCTGATATCAGCGAAATAAAGGAGAAATGAAAACAAAAAAATAAAATTATTGAGTAGAATCTCATGTTCCGATAAATTAGGAGCTTAAACTACCACACGAATCGTTTAGTGGGGTTATATAATGAACTTCAATTGATTCCCAGATTCAGAAGGAGAGGCAGAATACCAAGAGTGCTATCTGGCCTCGAAATTCGTCGTCAATTTGGTTCGTTACGTCCCGTCAGAAATGAGCTGATCCGGATGCCAAGTCACCCTTATTAATCCTAAAAGCACCTTGCACATCCTTCTCAGGCTGCATTTCATGCCATGGTCCATCCAATCCACATCCATTGAGCAAATTCCGGCAATACTTGGGGTCGGTTCTGTGATTCTTGTTGGTCGCGGCGCTAGTCGCTTCGCTACTCCACTCGCGACAATTCAGTTTGGTGCCGCGGCGAAATTTTGTTTTGGTTTCGAGAGTGACATTTGAGATACACTCAGAAAAGAAACAACATAAAATAGCTTCGCAAGACGGAAATGACTCGCGCTGTTATTTCGATTTATTTCCGAAATCACAATATGTTGCTATTTCTTTTGTCGCGATGTTTTGTTACAATTTTTGGTCCTAAGCATGTTATAAAAGTTTACCAAAAGTACAATTGTAATATTTGTGTTAATCCTTTAACCATTCCTTAAATTGAATAAGGGCTCAAACCTCACTTGTTTGAAAAAAGGGTGAAGATTCAAAACAATAGACAGTAAAAGAGAATTTATTTTATAAAAATCAAGAATCAATAGTAAGAGAATGATGAGCGTATTTTAAAGAATAAAAATGAGAAGCTAGATGTATTAGATGTATAATTAGACAATAGGTAATAAATAGAGATACAAAAAAAGCTTAGATTACAGTAATGATAATTTATAGGACAGATAAAGGATTATTCGAAATAAAATCAAATTAGGCAAATGATAAATAGACTTGATATTACTAGTACATTAAGGAAAAGTATATTTTTAAGGAAAAAAAAAGAACAAAACAAAGTTTGTTACAGCAGTATCAGTTGGTAAAAAAGAGTGGAAAAGCTTTGAGAGATAAGAGAATCAAAAGTTAGTAAAATCAAAATCAAATGATGGATATTAAATAGAAGAATCAGTGAAGAATTGAGAATCAGTAGAGCAAAATAAAAAAGGAGATAGGTGGTAGCTGGAAATGGAAAGGAGAGAAACCCCGTTGTGCGATGTTTCAGGTACATCCACAGCAGTTGACTCAACATACTGCGAATCAAAACAATACCGTCTACAATCACAAATTACTTCCCTTTCCCACATTGTCGCGCCCCTTTCTTTTAGCCGTCTCGATTCTGACCCGCGGTGGTCAAAGGTTTACGATCCGTTTCCACAGGCCACCAGCTAGATCATCATGAAAACCAAGCCAACGTGGAGGTATGAAAATAGGACACTCGCAAGGAACCAGAGCTATACTGTTCTGATCAAGATAATTCGGATGATCAAACAGAACTACGGATGTAGTTAGTTGCGCTCCTTCCAGGATGTTCCTTACGTGGACGTCAACCGAAGAGCACGCAACAAGGTCAGTGCCATTGCATGCTCTTAGGTATCAATCCTTGGCCTGCAATTTACAACGGTAATAAAAACAATATTTAAACATATTTCTTATAACTTTTTGTCATTTCAAAACATACAAATAAATTGAAAAGACAACATTATTTTGATGGATAAACTATGGTCCCCTTGCAACGAGCTGTCAAGTAGAACCTTTTCTGCCAAGAAAAGCCGCGAAGTAAATTTTTCAAAATTGATTTCAAAATCCTTTAAAAAACCATTGTGGTCGTGCAAAGTGTCATTGTATTGTCCGTTTCTTTCAAAGGTACACGATGCGCAGCATTTCAGAATAAGCCGTAGGCATTGTTGCCAGCGATTTTCTGTACTTTTGATGCAATTAAAAACATACCTGCCAACAATGCCAGGCGATTCGAAGAAGAAGATCAACAAGAATAAAACGTGCAGTATGGGATTTGACAGCGCGCATTTGCCGAAAGTGCGGCACGTCGTTCCGAGGCTGGTTTGCCGCGTGTCTTTTTCGGGAATACGCGCAATACTCAGAAAAACAAGCTTTATCGTTGTGTACAGTAATATTACAAATTTGAGCTTAATTTTAGGACCCAATTCGCTCGCTGACGTAAGTTTGTTTTACTCAGCATTTGTTTTTGATTAAAAACCAGTTTTCTTTGAGTTATCCTATGTTGAATCACAGACAAACAGACGTGACTCTTCATACAAATTATTTTTGAAATCCATCGTCCTTCATCAAACCACCATATAACGACGACGCCAGCGCTGCCTAGTGATCTGATGCCGAAGCGCTGCCCAAACATACCAATACAAACCCATTACTGTCCTGTGTCATGTCAGTGTATGCGTGAGACAATCAAGCCTTGACGATTGTAAACATCAACAGCTGATTGAAATAGTTTTGTTGTTGCTGATCGTCAGTACTCAATGAAATAAAAATTAAAATTAATACCGACGGCCGAATATGACGGTGGGTCGATTCCGTTTTCAATGGCAGAACCTCATAAGCCAAATCATGCGGCAGCACCAGCAACGACGCACCACAACCGCAACGGCAGAAACCAAACCACTGGCCCTCCCCGTTACTTCCAAGTTCTGTCCAACATTCCTTCTCCACCGAAACCTCGAACCATTACACCTGACACCATCATCAACCAGATACAAGAGGTCACGAAAACACCAGTAGAAAAAAACGTTACTTAATCCACTTTAAGGTGGTTGCTGCAGCCGGACCCTGAGATGACAGTTTTCGTGAGATGCGCGTATTCACCGGCACCTTAGGGAGGCGACTTGGAAAGTTAACATTAACCTTAACATGTTAACATAAAGTTGAGAATGAAATTGCCCCAGATTTCTGTAGTTGTTTTAATTAGCATTTGATTTTGATTAAAAAGTAGTCTTCTTTGGGTTATCCAATTTTGAATACCACGGCACAGCTCTATTCGTCGATCATCGACTTCCATTTCACAAGTATTTTTTTTTGGATCACCCTGTGCATTTGAATTTGAAAACAAAAACAAATTAAGAAAGAAAAAACAGTGAGGTTAGAAAAATCAGCTGAATTCTTAAGTGCTCGTAACTTTGGATAGGTAAGTCCGATCACTTTTTTTTTTAATCCACCTAAAAGGTCTTCTCATATGCTTTCTAAAAATACATAACATGTGAGGGTTTCATGAAAAAACCACCCTTTTTACCATAATTTTAATTTAGTATGAAACAGTTTTTTTAACATAACTTTTTAAATACATGATAACACTGTATGAATTTAAATAGCAAGGTAGGGGACGTAAAGACGGATCTATTAAAACCTTTCCGGCCAAAATCGGTTGAGCCTGTGACGAGATATTCCAGTGACATTGATTTGGTACACATGTCTACATACAGCCAAACACACAGACATTTGCTCAGCTGGTGATTCTGAGTCGATATGTACAAATGAAGGTATGTCTAGGAGGTCTAATTAAAAAGTTCATTTTCCGAGTGATTTTATAGCCTTTCCTCAGTAAAGTGAGGAAGGCAAAACGGACAAAATACAGTCGGTCGATACAACAATCGAAAGATCACACGAAAAGCTTTCACATGAAGATAAAAGCAAATCATTTTGTTGAACCAGCCAACAAAATTGTATGGAAGACTTGTATTGTATGGAAAACAGTTGATAAACAAAGGCTTTATTTTGCATAAAAAAAGTTTCATACAAAAAATAACAGCCGTTTTGGGAAACCTGAGAGAATTTCTTAATGTACCTAAAAAAAAAAATTTAAAAAATGTTTTTTTTTACTTTACTGAGTTTTTGTTGGATATACTCAAACCTCGATGGTTTGACACCAACTATTGTCAAAAAACGGGGATACTTTTTAGTTTGACACACCTTTTTCACGGAGTTCACACACACTACCAAACGATTGTTGTGATAGTGTGCTTGAGCGACGTGTAAAAAGTGATAGTTTGTCAATTTTTAGTTTGACTTTGACCAACCAACGGGGTACAAACTAAAAATGTTTCAAACGAAAAAGTAATCAACCACCGCACAGTGGGCGAAACCAGACCCAAAATCGGACTTAATTAATCGCGGCTTGTTCCCTTGTATGCAAACTAGTGTCTCTTATGTAAAAAAATCCGGGCAATCGATTGGTGATGGTTTCATCCACCGCACGAAACGGCAAAGGCTCCAGTTTCCCTCAATTCCCCATTTTCAACATTTTTTCTTTAAAATCGCTCTGTATTTAGAAAAGAGGCTCCATGAGGCCATCCAAAATACACTTAACTTATATAAAAATGTCCCAGGTATCCATTAAAAAATAACTATATACACCGCAATAATCATCTAGAGCCCATTTACCCCAATTCCGCTATAAAAGCATTTTTGGACGTTTTCAAATGTTAGGTAAGTCTCAAAAAATCTGAAAATATTTTTACTCGAAAGATCAGACAGTTTTACATAGGAATGATCATATTCACTTGATAGTTTGACACATTTTTGTTGATTTAGAAATTAAACTAAATCAAATGCTTGATGAATTAGTTTTGGACCGATTTGCCCGGGCACAGAGTACGCTGCTGTTTAAATATTTTTTATATATTTATTATATATAACAACATAAATGTGTCAAACTATCAAGTGCATGTGATCATTCTTATGTAAAATTGTCTGTGTATTTTGGATGGTCTCATAAAGCCTCCTTTCTAAATACAGAACGATTTTAAAGAAAAATTGTTTTAAAATGGGGAATTGGAGCAAAATTGACCCTTTGCCGTTTCGTGCGGTGGATAAAACCATCACCAATCGATTGCCCGGATTTGTTTTTACATAAGAGATAGTATTTTGCATACACGGGAACCAGCCGCGATTAATTAAGTCCGATTTTGGATCCTATTTCGCCCACTGTGCACCGGGGGTAGAGTGTATTTGTAATTAGTTTGTGTGTAAAATACCCGGAAAAAACATTCTTTTCGAGGTTCACTTGGTTATGCTATTGGCATTACCAGAATAACAAAGAACATTCTGGAGTTATTTTTATTTAAAAAGGTATAATAAACTTTTTTATTGCTTTTGAGTGTTTTTGAAAACCATGACTCAAAGCGGTTTCAAAAACAAATGTTTTTTTACCTTTGATAAAAAAAATCAAGTATTTTTAAAAACAAAATAGTCTTCACTAAAGTGCTTTTTGATTGCAAACTCGATTTTATATCGAAAAATGAAGTTGAAAATTTTGCAGGCCAAGGGTGCTGATACTGATGATACTCGTCGGTTGACACACCTAGGCGAGGAACATCCCGGAAAGAGCCCAACTACATCCGTAGTGCTGTTTGGACAAAACAGCATGGCTCTGGTTCCTTGCAAGTGTCCTATTTTCTTACCTCCACGTTGGCTTGGTTTAGTCATCATGATGACAAGGTGTAACCTAGCTGGTGGCCTGTGGAAACGACTCGTAAACCTTTGACCAGCGAGGGTCAGAGTAGAGGCGGCTAAAAGAAAGGGGCGCGTCAATGTGGGAAAGGGAAGTAATTTGTGATTGTAGACGGTATTGTTTTGATTCGCAGTATGTTGAGTCAACTGCTGTGGATGTACCTGAAACATCGCACAACGGGGTTTCTCTTCTTTCCATTTCAGCTACCACCTATCTTCTGTTTATTTTGTTTCACTGATTTTCTAACGCGGCTTCTGTTTACTATCCTCCATTTGATTTCGATTTTACTCATTTGATTCTCTTATTTCTCAACGCTTTTCCACTCTATTTTACCAATTGATGCTGCTGTAACAAACTTTCTGCTTTCCCTTAATTTGGCAGCGATGTCAATTTTGTTTATCATGTGCCTTTTCTTTATTTATCTATTTGAATAATTTCTCATCTTCCCTGTAAATTGCCCTCAATACAATCTAAGCTTGTTTGTTACCTCTATTTATTAACTATTGTTAATTTCTTTATCTACTTCATAAATCACTATCTTTCTTTTACTTTTGATTCTTTACATAGTATATTTCCTTCACTGTCCATTGTTTTGAAACTTCACCTTTTTCTTAAGCAAGGTTGGAGCCCTTACTCAATTTATAGAATGATTAAAGGATTAACACAAACATTACTATTGTACTTTTGGTAAACTTTTATAACATGCTTAGGACCAAAAATTGTAACAAAACACCGCGACAAAAGAAATAGCAACAGATAAACACGACTTAACATTAGGGAATATCTCAGGAGAAAACAATACACAGTAAAATAACAACTAGTTTTTGAATTCAAACTAAAAATAAAACAGTTTTTGCTGTATAAAAGTTGTTAGCCACACTATAAATGGTTAGGCGCTTATACTTACATCAAACCCTACTTAATGTACCACCCCCGGCCGAGTTAAAATGCGTAACCGGAAAAGAAGGTGTGCATGCCTGGCACGAACACTCAAAGCGTGTTCTAGCGTGTTGCTCGTACTGACTCAGAGCAAGGGTGAGATGTAGGTGTAAGGGCAGTGCGTGTTCGTCGGGAACCTAGTGCATAAGATCGGTCAAGGCCCGTTCTTACACTGAAAATTGCGAATTGCGAATTGCGAAAAATGAAGTTGAAAATTTTTTGCGACCGATATATTTTTTTTTAAATTAGTATTGATTCAAAAAATTATAACTCGGTCAAAGATTTTTTGCCCGTTCTGGAAATTTCTTAAAAGTTGGCATTTCATGTCAGAATAAACAAAAATAGTGTTTTTTTTTGCAAATCAAGTATAAGTGACAAAAAGTGAAATTACAAATCACCAAAAATTGTTACCGTTTATCATTTTTTTTTACAGTTTAGTCCTTATCCATACCTACAACTTTGCTGAAGACACCAAATCGATCAAAAAATTTCTTCAATTTTTTTTTTATTTTTCGTTTATCATTTTTGTATGGACTACTGCCACATTTGTATGAAAATTATATGGACAAACGAATGATGCAAAATGGCTTAATTAAAAAAAAACAAAAAAAAAACCAAATGACCGAAATCTCAGTGAATTGCTCATATTAAAAATTGAATTGCATTTCTGCATTGTTCCAGGTTCTCATCAAAAATATGCTTTACGGCACGTCAGATGCTGAGCCACAGACCGAGATTGTCGTCTCGCAACTTGCACAGGAACTGTACAACAGTAATTTACTCCTGCTGCTGATACAGGTGAGTTGTTTTTAAATGCCGTTTTTTTTGTCAATTGTCCAACAATTTGGAATTCTGTTTTATATTTTTTTTCTGTCATTTTTGTGTGCACTTGAATAATTCAGAACTTGAGCCGTATCGACTTTGAGGGCAAAAAGGACGTTGCACAGGTGTTTAACAACGTGCTCAGACGACAAATCGGGACCCGATCGCCGACGGTGGAGTACATCTGCACGAAGCCGGAGATCCTGTTCACACTGATGGCCGGGTAAGAAGTTATTAGATGTTATTATTAGTTATTATTAACCAAAACTGTTGGCCCTCCCTTTCCGCAGCTACGAACACCAGGAGATTGCGCTGAACTGTGGCACGATGCTGCGCGAGTGCGCCCGCTACGAAGCGCTGGCCAAGATCATGCTCCACTCGGACGAGTTCTTTAACTTTTTCCGCTACGTCGAAGTGTCCACCTTTGACATCGCCTCCGATGCCTTCTCCACGTTCAAAGAGCTGCTGACCCGGCACAAACTGCTGTGCGCCGAATTCCTCGAGCAGAACTACGACAAAGTGTTCAGCCACTACCAGCACCTGCTCAACTCGGAGAACTACGTCACGCGGAGGCAGAGCCTGAAGCTGCTCGGCGAGCTGCTGCTCGATCGGCACAACTTTACGGTATGAGGGGGTGAAGTTTTTCTTTCCTAGAAAAGAAAAAATGACTTTTTTCATTTTAGGTTATGACGAAATATATTTCCAACCCGGATAACCTGAAGCTGATGATGAACATGCTGAAGGAGAAATCACGAAATATTCAATTTGAGGCCTTCCACGTATTCAAGGTACGATGCTCTTTTGGTTAGCGATGTGTGACAGTTGTCAGAAAATCTAAAATGTTTTTATTATCAGAAAAAATTATATCTTTTTTTTTTTGGAATAACAGACTCCAAAATGTACATTTTTTTCTGATTTTTTTTAAGCAGAATTAAAAAAATCTAAAACATTCCACATGTTTTTGTTATTTTCCACTGTTTACATTTTTAATAGAATAGAAATTAAATTTAAACAAACTAAAGTAAAATTTATTTGAAACTACAAACTTTGTTTTTGCAATTCCGTCGTGAAACTACTTACTTTTCCTGTCATTCTTGAACGACGAAATAGCCTACTTTTCTGTACCAAAAATAACAGAATCGAATAGCAACACTTTTCAAAATAAATGCTGAAAAGTTCTACTTTTCAGCACTGAAATGGGTGCTGAAAAGTTGAACTTTTCAGCACTTGTTTCGAAAAGTAACACTTTTCAACATTTTTTTTTTTTTGATTAAAACGATTTACTGACAAAATACATGAAAATTCGACTTAAAATTTCACTCAATGGGTGTTATTTGAAATTGCAAAAAATGTTGTATGTTCCATGTTCCAAATTTTTTAAAATTCTAATAATTTTGAAAATTCTAAAAAAATTAAATTTCTATAAAATTTAGAAATTCCAAAAATTTTTAGAATTTTTAAATTATTAAAAATTGTTTAATTTCTTAAACTGTTAAAATTTAATTATTTTTTTAAATTCTTAAATCTTTAAAATTCTTCAAATTCTGAAATTTAAAAAAAATAAAAATTCTAAAAATTTCAAAAGTCATAAAATTCTTATTTTAAAATTACTTTAAAATTTCAAAATTCAATATCAAAAATTATTATTTTTTTAACTTTTAAAGCTTTTAAAACTCTCAAAATTGTTGTTATTAAAGAGTTTTAAAAGCTTTAAAAGCAGGGTGGCCACCTCGGGAAAAAACCGGGAAAACCGGGAAAAAACCGGGATTTTTATCCACCGGGAGAAAACCGGGAAAAACTCGGGAATTCGACTGACAAACCGGGAAAATATTTTAAGTTTAGTAAAAATTTGACAAAAGCCTCTTTAATGAGTTCAATATGTTCTTTTCTCAATTAGAATATTATTCCTGTTATTCTAAATGAAGAATTTGCGAAAACTATGTTTGAATTTGTGTAATAGACTCATTCTTCTTGGTTATGGATGTTTTTTTTTCTGTTGTATCCTATTGTATTTTTAATCGGCAATTTTTTTTTAATAAATCGAAATGTTTCCTCTACTAGCGATTCTCAACCTGGGGACATGTACACCTGGGGGTACCACCAGCGGTCTCAGGGAGTCCCGAGGACAATCCCTGCAATGGAGGCCATTTGTCCCAAGCAAAATATTTGAGAGAAAAAAAAATAACAAATTGCTTTGAAGCAAAAAAATAACAACCATGCTTAAGGTGCAATGAATTACGGGCGAATTGTTTTTGACCAATCAGAAAATGTTTAAAAAATATTTGAATGATAAATCTATAATTTGCATACGTTTAAAAAATTTATCAATTTGAAGTAAAGTGCACCGTTTTTTGGATTTTTTTTGTTTTTTTTCTACAAATATTTGTTTCAAATTTGTATATTGTGCCAACTACCATTTACTACCATGTTGGTAAAAATAATCTTATGTTTCATGATTTGGATATTTTCAATTCGACCTTTTTTTGCTAAAATATTAGTTTTGCATAAAATAAAAATTAGGATTTTTTGTAAGTGGAAATTATGGATCTCATGGTACGAAAACAACATTACAGTAAATATCTCTCTAAATTTAAGGGTGCACAGCAACCAAGGAAGTTGTTGTATTCTTATTCCAAAATTGTTGAACTTACGGACCCAATCCTGAAATAATTTGATTATAAAATTTGACCAATTTTGTTGTAAATCATTTTGGAAATAGTAGGTTAGGGGATGAATAAAAAATCAAATCGACAGTTTCCGTAGTTTTGAAGATACTAAAATTTCTGTAACAATAATCTGGGTGCTACAGCTCTGGTTGATGTGCACCGTTAAAGATCAGACATTTCCTTCAAATTGTCACACAAAATACACAATTTTAAAATATTTTTCTTGGCCTGTATCTCAGCAACAAAAGAATGGATCAAAAATATTCAAAAAAGAAAGCAGAAAAGAATTTTCTCAACCATTTAATAGATAATTTTTCAATTGAAAATAGCTACAACTTCAAAAAAATACTATTTACAAAATTTAAATCTCCAAAAATTAAAATTAAAAAAAAATATGGGAGATGTCTGTAGAAATGAAAAAGACAGCGAAAATTTAATTAACAAAAGGAATTTCTCCAGATAGTTGATAGTTTTAAAGAAAAACAGGGTACAACATTTTATTTTGAAGCTTTATTAAGAAAACTGATTTGAAGAAATGTACATGGACGTTGTGTGGCCTATCCATGTTTTAAACAACTCTAGAAACATGATTTACGACATTTTTAATTCTTCAAAATTCAAGTTTCTTTCTTCGTGAATTGGAATGTAGAAAAATTTCATATATGAACGCTAGGGGGTACCAGCAGCTAAAGTAACACTAAAAAGGGTACCTAGCCTAGAAAAAGTTGAGAACCGTTGAATTATAATATATTTCAACTTAAAAATAATAATATCATGGAGTTTCTGTTTGTAAATATTATTTTATTTGATAATATTTGAGATTCTCAGCCAGACAAATTATGAAGGAAAACTTGCAATGATTTTTTTGCAAAGTATTTTTTTAAATGTCGTTTGAAATTTATGTAAAACTTTCAGATATTTGAAAAAAACAAAATAGATAGAATTCTGCTACAAAAAAGTCACTTGAAATACAGGCAATCACTTTTAGGTGGTTACTACATCAACACAAAAATTGAGATCATGTTGAAAAAAAAGCCGATGCTAATATTTTTCAAAGTTTTTGTCCCTCGGCTCTGGCCGGGGTCAAGTGGGGGAACAATCCATAGTCTCAACATTTGAATGCAAAAAGTGATCGAAAATGCATTTTACACTAGTTTATTTGTTTTGCAACCATTAGTCTTCAAAAAATGTAAGATTTGACGGTAACAAAAATTTCAAAAAAAAACTAAAGGTGTAAATTTTTAAAAATTAAAAGATTAATAAATCAACCCAAACATGCTTAAAAATTATTCCAAACGCAAGGGAATGCATTTTATATTGATTTCAGCTGATTGCACTTAAATTTCAATTGAAATTTTAATGTTTTTTGAAAAATATTTTTTTGCCCCCTGATTTTTCGGGGCAACTAACGAATTAACGAGCATTTACATAAATGTTGATAACAATTTATTTTTGCAGATTTTTTCTACAAAATTAATAAATTGTAGTAATAATCAATCTCATTTTAAAAAATTAAACGATTTTTTATTTTGAGTTTATAAAATCTACATGTATGATGATGAAAATTCCCAATCATTATGGAAATTAGATGTTTGGATTGGAAACAGATAAAAACGGCTTCGTTTACAACTTACTCACTTTTTACTCAAGATTTGAAAGCTTTCTTGAGGAATTCAAACTTTGAACCAAATGTATGCGTTCAAAAAGTATGTTGGTACTAACGTTAGCATAAAAAACATTGTAATTTGGTTTAAAAACATTTCGTAAAATTCCTTCTGGGCTCGGGAGAAAACCGGGAAAAAACCGGGAAATTGAAAATCGAAATCTGGTGGCCACCCTGTTTAAAAGTTAAAAAAATAATAATTTTTGATATTGAATTTTGAAATTTTAAAGTAATTTTAAAATAAAAATTTTATGACTTTTGAAATTTTTAGAATTTTTAATTTTTTTTAAATTTCAGAATTTGAAGAATTTTAAAGATTTAAGAATTTAAAAAAATAATTAAATTTTAACAGTTTAAGAAATTAAACAATTTTTAATAATTTAAAAATTCTAAAAAATTTTGGAATTTCTAAATTTTATAGAAATTTTATTTTTTTAGAATTTTCAAAATTATTAGAATTTTAAAAAATTTAACCGAGAATTACAAAAGTTTTAAAAGTTTTAAGAATTTTAAAATGTTTATAATATTTGAAATTTTTTAAATTTTGAATGTTTAAGATTTTTTAAGATTTTTAGATTCATTGAGATTTTTAAGATTTTTACGATTTTGATTTTTTTTTAATTTAGAGATTTTTGAAAACGCTAAAAAAATTGATATTTTAAATTTCCTTTAAAGATTTTAAAGATTTTTAAGTTTTTTTTAATTTTTTAAGATTTATAAGATTTATAAGATTTATAAGATTTATAAGATTTATGAGATTTATAAGATTTATAAGATTTATAAGATTTAAAAGATTTAAAAGATTTATAAGATATTTAAGATTTATAAGATATTTAGGATTTTTAAGATTTTAAAATTTTTAAGATCTTTAAGATTTTTTAGATTTTTAAGATTTGTAAGATTTTTAAGATTTTTAAGATTTTCAAGATTTTTAAGATTTGAAGATTTTAAAGATTTTTACGATTTTTTAGATATTTAAGATTTTAATATTGTTAAAATGTTTGAGATTTTTTTGGATTTTTTAAAATGATTTTTAGATTTTTAAGATTTTTATGATTTTAAAATTTGTTAAGCTTTTGAAGGTTTTAAAGATTTTTAAGCTTTGAAGACTTTAAAGATTTTAACAATTTTTAAGATATTTAACATTTTTAATATTTTTAAAATTTTAAGATTTTTAAAGCAGGCCAAGGATTGATACCTAAGAGCATGCAATGGCACTGACCTTGTTGCGTGCTCTTTGGTTGACGTCCACGTAAGGAACATCCTGGAAGGAGCGTAACTAACTACATCCGTAGTCCTGTTAGATCATTTTTGATCAAGACAGTATAGCTCTGGTTCCTTGCAAGTGTCCTATTTTCTTACCTCCACGTTGGCTTGGTTTTCATGATGACCTAGCTGGTGGCCTGTGGAAACGGATCGTAAACCTTTGACCACCGCGGGTCAGAATCGAGACGGCTAAAAGAAAGGGGCGCGACAATGTGGGAAAGGGAAGTAATTTGTGATTGTAGACGGTATTGTTTTGATTCGCAGTATGTTGAGTCAACTGCTGTGGATGTACCTGAAACATCGCACAACGGGGTTTCTCCTCTCTTCATTCACAGCTACCACCTATCTCCTATTTTTATTTTGCTCTTCTGATTCCCAATTCTTCACTGATTCTTTTATTTAATATCCAACATTTGATTTTAATTTTACTAACTTTTGATCTCTTATCTCTCAAAGATTTTCCACTCTTTTCTATCAATTGATACTGCTGTAACAAACTTTGTTTTGTTTTTTTTTTCCTTAAAAATATACTTTTCCTTAATGTACTAGTAATATCAAGTCTATTTATCATTCGCCTAATCTTTTTTGATTTTATTGCGAATTTATTTATTTGAATAATTCTTTATCTGTCCTATAAATTATCATTACTATAATTTAAGCTTGTTTCGTATCTCTATTTATTAACTATTGTCCAATTTTACATCTAATACATCTAGCTTCTCATTTTTATTCTTCAAAATACGCTCATCATTCTCTTACTATTGATACTTGATTTTTATCTCTTTTACTGTCAAATGTTTTCAATCTTCACCCTTTTTTTCAAACAAGTGAGGTTTGAGCCCTTACTCAATTTATGGAATGGTTAAAGGATTAACACAAATATTACTATTGTATTTTTGGTAAACTTTTGAATAACATGCTTAGGTCCAAAACATTGTAACAAAACACCGCGACAGAAGAAATAGCAACAGATTAACACGATTCAACATTAGGGAAGATTTCAGGAGAAAACAGTAAGCAGTAGAATAACAACTAGTTTTTGAATTCAAACTAAAAATAAAACAGTACTTGCTTTAATGAAAATTGATAGGCACACTATAAATGGTTAGGCGCTTATACTTACATCAAACCCTACTTAATGTACCACCCCCGGCCGGCGCCCGTCGAATTGCGAATTTTAAGATTTTTAAAATACTTGAGATTTTTTAACTTCTTTAGATTTTTTTTAAGTTTTTTAAGATTTTTAAAATTTTTAAGGTTTTAAGAATTTTAAGATTTTCAAGATTTTTAAGATTTTTAAGATTTGAAGATTTTTAAGATTTTTACGATATTTAAGATTTCTATTGTTTTTAAAATGTTTGAGATTTTTTTTGGATTTTTTAAAATGATTTTTAGATTTTTAAGATTTTTATGATTTTAAAGATTTTTAAGCTTTTGAAGGTTTTAAAGATTTTTAAGCTTTGAAGATTTTAAAGATTTTAACAATTTTTAAGATATTTAAGATTTTTGATATTTTTAAAATACTTGAGATTTTTTAATTTTTTTAGATTTTTTAAAGATTTTTATGATTTTTAAGTTTTTTAAAATATTTGAGATTTTTTTAAAGATTTTTAAATTTTGAAGATTTTTAAGCATTTTAAAACTTTTAAGAATTTTAAAACTTGGAAGAACTTTTTAGGAATTTTAGGAATTATAAGAATTTTAAGAATTTTAAGAATTTAAAAAAAATGAGAATTTTAAGAATTTTAAGAATTTTAAGAATTTTAAGAATTTTAAGAATTTTAAGAATTTTAAGAATTTTAAGAATTTTAAGAATTTTAAGAATTTTAAGAATTTTAAGAATTTTAAGAATTTTAAGAATTTTAAGAATTTTAAGAATTTTAAGAATTTTAAGAATTTTAATAATTTTAATAATTTTAAGAATTTTAAGAATTTTAAGAATTTTAAGAATTTTAAGAATTTTAAGAATTTTAAGAAATTTAAGAATTTTAAGAATTTTAAGAGTTCTAAGAATTTTAAGAATTTGAGGAATTTTAAGAATTTTAAGAATTTTAAGAATTTTAAGAATTTTAAGAATTTTAATAATTTTAAATTTTTAAGAATTTTAAGAATTTAAAGAATTTTAAGAATTTTAAGAATTTTAAGAATTTTAAGAATTTTAGGAATTTTAATAATTTTAAGAATTTTAAGATATTTAAGAATTTTAAAAATTTTAAGAATTTTAAGAATTTTAAGAATTTGAAGAATTTTAAGAATTTTAAGAATTTTAAGAATATTAGGAATTTTAAGAATTTTAAGAATTTTAAGAATTTTAAGAATTTTAAGAATTTTAAGAATTTTAAGAATTTTAAGAATTTTAAGAATTTTAAGAATTTTAAGAATTTTAAGAATTTTAAGAATTTTAAGAATTTTAAGAATTTTAAGAATTTTAAGAATTTTAAGAATTTTAAGAATTTTAAGAATTTTAAAAATTTTAAAAATTTTAAGAATTTTAAAAGTTTTAAGAATTTTAAGAATTTAAAAAAAATTAAGAATTTAAAAAAAAATTAAGAATTTTAAGAATCTTAAGAATTTTAAGAATCTTAAGAATTTTAAGAATCTTAAGAATTTTAAGAAACTTAATTTTATTTTAATTTCAGAATTTTAAAATTTTTGGAATTTTCCAATCTTTGATTTTGTCAATTTTATAATTTTTGAATTATAGGACTTGGACATTTTGGATTTTTCAGAATTTTTCAATTATTTGAATGTTGAATTCTGTATTTTTAGAATTTTGGATTTCTTTGATTTATGAATTTAAAGATTTTTGATTTTTTGAATTTTAGACTTTGAATTTTTAATGTGTTTCCTCTTATTCCCAGGTATTTGTAGCGAATCCGAACAAACCGAAACCAATTCTCGACATCCTGCTGCGGAACCAGGACAAGCTGGTGGACTTCCTGACCCGGTTTCACACGGACCGGTCCGAGGACGAGCAGTTCAACGACGAAAAGGCGTACCTTATCAAGCAGATAAAGGAGCTCAAACCGGCCCCCGATCAATAGTAATAACCGACACTGCTGGGTAGTAGTGTGCGCGTGCATGTGCATGTTGTGTGGTAGTAGAGGTGGTCTCTTCTCTTTTACTCTCCCCCTCGTTTGCATCCCCCGTTGGATCGAAATACAACAATAGCAGAAAGAAAAGAAAAAACACTCTTCTATTTTCCCCTCCTTTCCAAAAACAAAAAACTGCAGCAAACATCCCGCTACATTATCCTCCCTCCCCCCACGCACTAGTATTTTGTAAAGGCGCGAGATAAAGAAAAAGAAAAACACACACACATATAATTAAAATAAATTTAATTTAGATTAACTATTATAAATTTCACCGCAGAGAAAAGGTTACAAAATAATGTTTCAAAGTTGAAACCCACTTACATTACACACATATTCTGATGATGTTGCAGCAACCATCGAAGGAGGACGTTAAATAGTAGTTCTAAAAATAAGAGCCGAACCTTGTAAACTGGTTCAAGCGTTGAAATCTCTTTTTGCGTTGCTTTGGGAAAGTAAAGATTGGTCTCACCTAATTTAGAATTTCTTTATTTTTCAAATTACAAAGAAGTTGAACAGTTGTTCCTAGTACCAAGTAAAGCAGAAAATTGTTTCACAATAGTTTCTACATCCGCAGACTTAACATGTTTGATGTCTGATGTGACAGACTGAACAAAACGGCGCTGAAATTTTAGCCCAGGGGGGTTTTTAGTTTGCAAAAAAGCTTCCCGTAATGGAATATCTCCTTAACTTTTTTACGCAAATCCCATTAAATGCCTTAAGAAACCGCGGGTTGGAATACTTCCAAAAAATGATCAAGAAATCTATTTTCTTGAGTGAGTTTTACGCAGATGAAAAGGAAACAGAAAACAACTTGACAGTTCGTGTGTTTTCGCTACACAGAAGAAAAAAAATGACGGTAATATTCATCAGGAAATGATGACAGATTTTGTGTATTTTTTTTTTATTGCATCAAGAATTGGTGAATTTTAATCAGTTTCTTATGATTTATTAAAATAATTTTCTAATTAATATTACCCAAAGAAGAAGTAATATTCAAACCTTCCAAAATTCACCCTTTTTTCAGTGTAGTGGTGTTTTTTGTCGACATTTTCAATCTGTCAAAGCTTTTGACAAGGCAGTTGGTCAAGCGTAAACAAATCACAACAGCATTGCGGGCTTCTTAGCGACACATCAGAGAAACGTCATGTTTCAAGTTTTCTTGAGAAGATAAAAACAGTGTTTCAATTTTCGAACCGATTTCTTCCCATCTGCGAATTTTCAAAAGAAAAAAGGTAAACAAAAACAACAATTTTCCGTTACCAATTTTCGTGGGTTTTTCGACCCGATTTCACCTGATCCTGAAAGAAAATGCAACTTCTACCACTAGAGCTATGAGTTAAAAAATTTAAAAAATTCAAAAAATTTAAAAAATTTACAAGATTTAAAAAATTTACAAAATTTAAAAAATTTAAAAAATTTAAAAAATTTAAAAAAATTAAAAAATTTAAAAAATTTAAAAAATTTAAAAAATTTAAAAAATTTAAAAAATTTAAAAAATTTAAAAAATTTAAAAAATTTAAAAAATTTAAAAAATTTAAAAAATTTAAAAAATTTAAAAAATTTAAAAAATTTAAAAAATTTAAAAAATTTAAAAAATTTAAAAAATTTAAAAAATTTAAAAAATTTAAAAAATTTAAAAAATTTAAAAAATTTAAAAAATTTAAAAAATTTAAAAAATTTAAAAAATTTGAAAAATTTAAAAAATTTAAAAAATTTAAAAAATTTAAAAAATTTAAAAAATTTAAAAAGTTTAAAAAATTTAAAAAATTTAAAAAATTTAAAAAATTTAAAAAATTTAAAAAATTTAAAAAATTTAAAAAATTTAACAAATTTAAAAAATTTAAAAAATTTAAAAAATTTAAAAAATTTAAAAAATTTAAAAAATTTAAAAAATTTAAAAAATTTAAAAAATTTAAAAAATTTAAAAAATTTAAAAAATTTAAAAAATTTAAAAAATTTAAAAAATTTAAAAAATTTAAAAAATTTAAAAAATTTAAAAAATTTAAAAAATTTAAAAAATTTAAAAAATTTAAAAAATTTAAAAAATTTAAAAAATTTAAAAAATTTAAAAAATTTAAAAAATTTAAAAAATTTAAAAAATTTAAAAAATTTAAAAAATTTAAAAAATTTAAAAAATTTAAAAAATTTAAAAAATTTAAAAAATTTAAAAAATTTAAAAAATTTAAAAAATTTAAAAAATTTAAAAAATTTAAAAAATTTAAAAAATTTAAAAAATTTAAAAAATTTAAAAAATTTAAAAAATTTAAAAAATTTAAAAAATTTAAAAAATTTAAAAAATTTAAAAAATTTAAAAAATTTAAAAAATTTAAAAAATTTAAAAAATTTAAAAAATTTAAAAAATTTAAAAAATTTAAAAAAATTTAAAAAATTTAAAAAATTTAAAAAATTTAAAAAATTTAAAAAATTTAAAAAATTTAAAAAATTTAAAAAATTTAAAAAATTTAAAAAATTTAAAAAATTTAAAAAATTTAAAAAATTTAAAAAATTTAAAAAATTTAAAAAATTTAAAAAATTTAAAAAATTTAAAAAATTTAAAAAATTTAAAAAATTTAAAAAATTTAAAAAATTTAAAAAATTTAAAAAATTTAAAAAATTTAAAAAATTTAAAAAATTTAAAAAATTTAAAAAATTTAAAAAATTTAAAAAATTTAAAAAATTTAAAAAATTTAAAAAATTTAAAAAATTTAAAAAATTTAAAAAATTTAAAAAATTTAAAAAATTTAAAAAATTTAAAAAATTTAAAAAATTTAAAAAATTTAAAAAATTTAAAAAATTTGAAAAATTTAAAAAATTTAAAAAATTTAAAAAATTTAAAAAATTTAAAAAATTTAAAAAATTTAAAAAATTTAAAAAATTTAAAAAATTTAAAAAATTTAAAAAATTTAAAAAAAATAAAAAATTTAAAAAATTTAAAAAAATTAAAAAATTTAAAAAATTTAAAAAATTTAAAAAATTTAAAAAATTTAAAAAATTTAAAAAATTTAAAAAATTTAAAAAATTTAAAAAATTTAAAAAATTTAAAAAATTTAAAAAATTTAAAAAAATTAAAAAATTTAAAAAAATAAAAAAAATTAAAAAATTAAAAAAAATAAAAAATTTAAAAAATTTAAGAAATTTAAAAAAAATAAAACATTTCAAAAAATTAATAAAATTTAAAAAATTTGAAAAATTTAAATTTAAAAAAATTAAAAATATTAAAAAAGTTTAAAAAAATAAGGCCGTTGCAAATATTTTTTGAAGTTTATGTCCCTCGACTCTGGTCCAGGTGGGGGGTGGGGGGCAAAAAAATAAAATAAAAATTTAAATAACAAGCTATGTTCTCAACATTTGAATGAAAAAAGTGTTTTAAAATGCATTTCACACCTGCCCAGTTGTTTTGCAATCATTAGTTTTCAAAATATCCAATTATTGAAGAGATTTTTTTTTTCGGCGAAAAAAAACTTTTTGCGGTGCTGTACATTGGAATTCCACAGAAATTGAAAATATTTTTGACCGAACCCAGACATGCTAAATTTGATTTTAAACGTAGGAAAATGCATTTCTAATTGTTTTCAGTTGGATGGACTAATATTTCCTTTAAAATTTGTAAGTTTTTTGGAAAAATATTTTTTTTTGCCCATTGATTTTTCGAACCGGTTTTGAAAGGGGCGGGGCGACATAAACTTTTAAAAATATTAGCAACGGTTTGTGGTTTTAACACATTTTTGTATTTTAGGATTTTTAAATTTTAGAATTTTTAAATTTAAGAATTTTTGAATCTTTGAATTTTTGAATTTTTGAATTTTTGAATTTTAGGATTTTTGAATTTTTGAGTTTTTTAATTTTTAAATTTTTGAATTGTTGAATTTTTGAATTTTTGAATTTCTGAATTTTGAAATTTTTAAATTTTTGTATTTTTGAATTTTTGAGTTTTTGAATTTCAAAATGAATTTTGAATTTTTTAATTTTTAAATTATTAAATTTTAGAATTTTTGAATCACCCACAAGAGCAGACATAGAAAAATATCCGAAACACGCATTCAAAACTTTGCCCCCGGCTTGCCGGTACTTGTCGGGTATCAGAAAATGAGTACCCGACAGGTACCGACACATATTTTTCTTCTACAGTTGAACTTGAGATCAAATTTGATACCTGCTTTGCTACGCGCGGTGGGAGACTCGGGGGCAAACTCGAGAGCAAATTAGGTGGGAATCAAATCGGGTAGCAAATGGTTTAACTTTCGACATTTTCGAAAAATGAAATTCTTTGAAATTTTCAATAGGATTAAAAAGTTTAATAAACTTTTAGCATTTCTAGGCATGAAACAACTCATAATTATTGATTTTGAAGGTAAACGAGAGCAAAAAATGATAAAAACCCATATTTGCCCCCCGCGGTGGGCTTGTTTCGGTGGCAAATTTGCTACCTTAGCGGTGGGGATGACGGAGTTTTTTCAAGGTGGCAAATTTGATCTCGGTATTCATGAGCCGGGTGCAAATTTGATTTGCACCCCAGCGCTGGAGATGCCCTAAACAAACGAGTCAAATTTATTCGGAATCAAACTTCTTTGGTCGCGAAAACCCAGCATCAAAACAGTAGCGCCATCAGCACCACCTAGCGGCTCATTGCTGAACTACGCAAACAACTGTCATGCGGCAGTAATTTCGCTCTTGCGAAAGGGGCCGAAAGTTTGTAAATGTGTTTTTCTTTATTTTTATTTTTTTTGTTCAAAAAACTGACGGAGTGCCATCCGAGTCACGATGCTATGAACTGTGCTCCATTCAACATTACTTGGACTTCGTGGTAGATATATCTATATTCTCGGAAAGAAATTCGAAAAAGGGGGTTTCTCCGCTTGAACCAAATAAAAAAGAATCACATCAGAACCAGAGTATAATATATTTATTGAGCGATACACACAAAAGCATGGCAATCGGCAGTTTTTAAAACAGTGAAAAACGCTTGCAAGTTTATTATGTAAAAAAAAAACAATAGACAAGCAAAGTCAGCCGCATTGTTGTGGTAGAAAAAAGAGGGATTCTTATAGAATGAAGTGCGTAGAAAAAATAACACTCAAATTTGCTACATCTTTTCTGTTTTCTTTCAAAGAAGCCTTCCTTTGTTGTTGTTTGTGACGAGTTTGGCACAGACTCAGGTATCGAAGAGGATATAAAAACGAAGCATATTATTGTCTTTTTTTTAGTGTTATTGCAAATGCATATTTTTTAAGTTTGGTCCTAAATTGTGTCTTGTTTCTTTTTTTTAAACTGAGTTTTGAGTCATTTTTTTGCAAGTAACGTCCATTTCGTTAGAAAAAAAAACCACCTTCATACCTCATTAGTTTCCGGAGATAAACAAAATGTACTTTTTCCTTAAAATAACAAGAAAAAAGCAACATTAAAAAACCATCACAGCCCTGAGCAATTAGATTGTAAAGAAGATGTAAAAACAAATGTGGGCTCTTCTCTGATCTGATGCGCGTACTTTTGGTATTCACAAGCAAAACAAAAATAAGAAGAAATAAAAAACTCATTCACACAAGCAGTCAGTGTTAATCCTTGCGAACCTTGTTGCCGGATATTGTCAGTTATAGATAATAGCGAGATAAAAAAAACAACAGAAAGAAGAAGTTATATCTTAAGTCATCGATTAAGGTAATAAAACAAGTAAAAAAACTGTTCCTAAAACGACAAGAAAATATCTTCTTGAGTAGCTACACACACACACAAACCACACCACAACCCACACAAACACATACCAACACACTCTGTAACGTAGTGGAAAGAAGAAAGAAGACAACAAATACTAATGGTTGGCCAAAAAATCTGCCGTCGCGCGAAATGCAATATCGAGACCGATTGTTTTAAGTAGAAAAGACACGGGAATAAAAAAGTTAATTAAAAAAAAACGTTTAAGTGTGTTAATTAGCAAAGACGGGAAATTCAGGATTGAAAGTTATTCGGAAAACTTCTTTTACCTTTTTTTGTTCCACACTGTTACAGCCTAGGCGCGCAGAGTCATCCTATCGTGCGTATTAGTTTTATAACCACCGTTTCCAGCCGAAAACAAGAAATAAAAAATGTGTATTCCTGCTCATAGTGCGTAGATTACGAAACCACGTTCACAATCCAGCTAGCAAAGTTTAGTGACTGATCCCGAAACTTAGAAATCCACACAAAACTCAATGCAAAAAATAAATACAGAAAAAAACGATAGCGAAATATTTGTTGTAATTTTTTGTGTACAATAGAAACGAAAACAAAAATAACAAAGCAAACAAAACAAACATCAGCCAGCCAGCCAGTTATAGCCACAGCATGCAAACATAATATAAATATTATTAGTATGGAACTGAAAAAAAAATTGTTTTAAAACCGGCCAAGCGAGAAAATAGTAAAACAAAATTGGAACGAACTGGGTAACGAAAAATAAAAAGAGCAAAACGAGCCTCAAAGCTAAAGTATTACATGTTTTATTTTTGCTTGAAAGAAATCATTAGTTTAAAGGAAGGCTCATATCATTTTGTGGATTATATTTTTTTGAAATTAAATCATCAATATATGAGTAATTTCTACAATTTGGCATTTTACACAATTTGTATTTTTTGATTAATATGAATCTTTTTCTATGCATTCCCTGCGTTAAAAAAAGCCATTTTTGTCATACAAAACTGGCATGTTAATATTCAAAAATCTGGTACTTCAGAAGGAAATTCTTATCGATTTGGTGTCAGCAAAGTTTTCAGAAAAATATATATACACGGAAAAATAATTTTCCGATTTCTTTAAATAGAAAATGACTATGATTTTTTTTTTCATTAAGAACATTGTTTTTAAGTTATTTGCATCTCTAGACATGTTTTTTTGTAATTAAAAAAATATGACGGAAAAGCAACATTTTTTTTACTTTATTGATAAATTTTAGATTTGGTAAAAAATGAGTTTTTCTCAGTGTAATATAATTTGCCCACATTTTTCATCTCGCGACAACACGGAAACTATTGGTTCGATTTTCAATATAAAAATTAAACTTTTATGAATTTTCTGCTCTTTTCAATATTTTTTTCGAAATTTTAAAATCAGGTAAAAAGGGCTAAAACACTATTTTGTTTCGAATCATAGTTTCCGAGATATCGCAAGTTGAAGATTTTGCCGCAGTAGCAAACCAGCAAAATAGCGGGTAGCAAAGTGTATTCCCGAAGAACTGAGAGCAAATTTGCTACCGCGACAGGTACCGCGGTGGGGTTGACGTCGGGTGCAAATTTGCTTTGCTTCGATGTTTGCTACCCGTGCTGGAGATGCACTTAGAAAGTGACAGACAAACAAACAAACTCGCACTTTTTCGTATGTGACAGTTTGTCAAACTCGCAAACAAAGCGAAATGTATGCTGTTTGCGATGAAAAACGAGTTTTGATCAGTGTTATCAAAATAGTTCACAATTTTCTCACTGGGAAATGGAATGATGCACGGAAAACTGAATCATGCACGAAAAAAAAAATTAAATTGTTTTTTATGCATAAAAAAAATAAAATAAAAAAACAATAAAAAAATTGAAATTAAAACAACAATAAATATTTAAAGAAAATTAGAAAAAAAATTAAAAAAAACTAAAAATTTCAAAAAATTTCAAAAAAATATAAAAAAATTTCAAAAAAAAATTAAAAAATTACAAAAATTTAAAAAAATAAAAAAATAGATTTTTTTTAAACAAAAAAATTAAAATTAATAAAAAAAAGTAAAAAAAATATTTTTTTTTAAATAAAAAAAAAATTTAAATTAAAAAAAAACTTAAAAAAATAAAAAATTTAAAAAAATGACAAAATTTAAAAAAAAATAAAAAAATATAAAAAAATAAATAAAACAAAATAAAAAACATTTAAAAAAATTAAGAACATTTAAAAAAATTAAAATTGAAAAAAAAATCAAAAAAATATTGAACATTTTAAAATTAAAAAAAAAATAACTTATTTAAAGAAATTAAAAAAAAAATCTAAAAAATTTAAAAGTTCATATTAAAAAATGGAAAAATAAAAAAATAACGTTTTCATTAAATTATCTGAGATCCGGCCTTTTTTGTATTTTAATTTTTTAGTATTTTTGAATTTTCGAATTTTCGAATTTTAAATTTTTTAATATTTGAAAAAAATAAGCTATTTTATTTAATTTTTATTTTTTGAATTTTGTATTTTTGAATTTTTGATTTTTTAAATTTTGGATTTTTTGAATTTTTGAATTTTTGAATTTTTGAATTTTTAAATTTTTGAATTTTTGAATTTTTAAATTTTAAAATTTTTGAATTTTTGAATTTTAAAATTTTTAAATTTTTGAATTTTTGATTTTTGAATTTTTAAATTTCTGAATTTACGAATTTTTGAATTTCTGAATTTAAGAATTTTTAAATTTATAAATTTTGACTTTTTGAATTTACGAATGTTTGAATTTTTAAATTTTTGAATATTAAAAAAAAATAAGCTATTGAAACGCATTTTTGATTTTTTTTTATTTTTGAATTTTTACATTTTTGAATTTTAAAATTTTCTTATTTTTAACTTTTTGAATTTTTAAATTTTCGATTTTTTTAATTTTTAAATTTTTGAATTTTTATTATTTTTTTTTTGAATCATACACAAGTAAAAATCTCCGAAACACGCATTAAAATCTTTGCCCCCGGCTTGCCGGTACTTGTCGGGTATCAGAAAATGAGAACCCGACAGGTACCGACACATATTTTTCTTCTACAAATGAACTTGAGATCAAATTTGATACCTGCTTTGCTACGCGCGGTGGGCGACTCGGGGGCAAACTCGAGAGCAAATTAGGTGGGAATCAAATCGGGTAGCAAATGGTTTAACTTTCGACATTTTCGAAAAATGAAATTCTTTTTAATTTTCAATAGGATTAAATAGTTCAATAAACTTTTAGCATTTCTAGGCATGAATCAACACAAAATTATTGATTTTGAAGGTAAACGAGAGAAAAAAATGATAAAAACTTAAATTTGCCCCCCGCGGTGGGCTTGTTTCGGTGGCAAATTTGCTACCCTAGCGGTGGGGATGACGGAGTTTTTTCAAGGTGGCAAATTTGTTCTCGGTATTCATGAGCCGGGTGCAAATTTGATTTGAACCCCAGCGCTGGAGATGCCCTAATGCCTGCTTCAGCCCTTCAAAATATTTTTTGCAGGGGTGTAAGTTCTTCCGTTATAAAGTATAGTTATAAAGTTATTCAAAATTTTGTAATTATTTTTTAAGTTTCGATTGCAAATTAGGTTTTGCAACTAAGGCTGGTACAAATTTGATTTAAAGTTTTTTTTTTCAAAAAAAAAATCAAAATTTCAATGAAAATGCAAAAGCAATCAGCTGAAATCAACTTAAAATGAATTCCCCTGCGTTTAGAATCATTTTAAGCATGTTTGGATCGATGTTTATTATCGCAAAAAGTAATGTTAGCAAAACAACTGTACTAGTGTAAAATGCATTTTAAAATATTTTTTTCATTCAAATGATGAAATTATGGCTTGGTATTTCAATATTTATATTTTTTTTATTATTTTTTTTGCTTTTGGGTGCTTTTGAATACCCCTGACCTAAGGCGGTTCTAAAAACAATAATCCTATTTTCAGGAATTCATTATTTTTGACAAAAGTATAATTGCAATTTAGGTTTTTTTTTGCAACATTGTAGTTTCTGTGAAAATTAGTTTTTTATACACAAAATTCTGACATTGAAAAAAAAATCCAATTAAAATCACATTTCATTTGACACTCATTTTGCAAGCAATGAATGGAAAATTAATTATTTTTCAAATGCCAGTACCTGATTTGTGATAAAAAAGAGCACTTGCAGATTTAAACTGACAGCATCTTCTCTTAATATTACGTAAGCAATTTTTTAAGTTAAGTCATTTGTTCAAAATATGTTTAAATTTTAAAAATTACAAATCTTAGCTAATAAATTTTATACAATTTTACTATGGGACCATCCATAAACCACGTGGACACTTTAGGGGGGGGGGGGGGTTTGGCGATTGTCCACGATCCATACAAAAAAGATTTTTTTTGTATGGACAATTGTCCATGAAGGGGGGGGGGGGGGGGGTAAAAGATTCCCAAAAAAGTGTCCACGTGGTTTATGGATGGTCCCTATCACTATCACAGAAAATCAATAATCCTAAAAAAAGTAGCCCCGTGTCCTAAAACCAAATCAATCCATTTCATTCGATTATGGAGATTATTATTCCGTAACATTGTCCTAACTTGGTTCTAATAGAGATCCTTAATAGGGAGACTGGTCGAAGTGAATTTGACGTACCCAAACAGACACGAGTTTGACGTATCCAAACGAGCATTTGCCTTTAAGCCCAGCAAAACTTATCAGTGTTGCCAAGCTCAAAACATACGTTGCCAGATCGATTAAGCCAGCTTAGACCAGTCTCCCTATTTAGGGTCTCTAGGTTCTAACCGTTAATCCACCCAACCAGTGCTGACTAGAGACCCTAAATAGGGAGACTGGTCTAAGCTGGCTTAATCGATCTGGCAACGTATGTTTTGAGCTTGGCAACACTGATAAGTTTTGCTGGGCTTAAAGGCAAATGCTCGTTTGGATACGTCAAACTCGTGTCTGTTTGGGTACGTCAAATTCACTTCGACCAGTCTCCCTATTAAGGATCTCTAGTGCTGACCACGTTGGAGCGACCATTAAAAATTCATCGCTTTTGGACATTCAAAATTGCGCGCGCTTGACACAGTGATTACGCCGATTATCATTCTGCCGTGATTTGTTACACTGGGTGAGGTCACGGAAAATGGCTCCATTTCCCCGTGCAATCTGAAAAATGCATATCAATAACCAATAATTTGATCGCTAAACGTTAATTCAATTTCTATCAGCGTAGACTTGGAAACTTGGAATTTAAATGAAAGAAACACAGCGTGGCCCCGGCACAGTATCGATTGTTGTTTTGGAGAGGTCAAGCGTTGTCCGGAACTCGAAATGAGTGTCCTGTGGACCATATTTGTGGTGCAATACATTTTGCTGGCCCTAAACTCGAATTTGGGCGGTGCTGAGAACGCAACGGCCGTTTTTGACGAGGACGGGAATTTGGTGGTGGGATTAGGTTAGTAACGAAAAAAAAATGTAAAGTTTTTGACAGTTTTCCAAGTGTTACATAATTCTTGAGGCGTCTATATTAAAAAAAATCAGACCATTAGATGTAAAATCTTACGAACAGGGCTGACCAATGTATGGCCCGCGGGCCAAATGTAGCCCGCGAAGTGATTATTGGTGGCCCGCGGATCCATTTTAATGATCATGTTAAATAGCCCTTTGATAATTTTTGAAGTGATTTTTCGAAATGAAAAACTAAATAATTTTGGATTATTATTTTATACCTTCACAGCAAATAAAGTAGCAATCCAGCTGCGTGTAAAAGGCCTGGGTGTAAAATAAATTTTGCATTATTTTATGAAATTCTATGTAATATTACTCCTAGAAACATGTAGCCCATCAGTATGAGAAACCTACTTGACTGAAATGTCAAGATCATATATGCGTTTATCCTTTCAATTCTTCATCGGTCTGATGGCCGAGCGGGCTAAGGCGCCAGTCCTCACTGTTGGTGCTGGGTTTGAATCACGTCGGTTGCAACTTTTTTTTGTGTTTACAAAAATTGTACATGCTGCGTGTAATATCAAGTGTTTATTTTGACGAAGGTGATGTGCATGCTTTTGCATGCGATTTTACCATCGGATTTTTTGCTGTGTTGTTAACCCCATTTGGACGCTTAAATTTTACTTATGTAGAAAAATTTCATTAAAGCAAAATATAAGAATTCCATATTAATTTAAAAGTCTATACAATCCTTTTTTCCGGGAACCGTGGTGTAGGGGTAAGCGTGGTTGCCTCTCACCCAGTCGGCCTGAGTTCGATCCCAGAAGGTCCCGGTGGCATTTTTCGAGACGAGATTTGTCTGATCACGCCTTCCGTCGGACGGGGAAGTAATTGTTGACCCCGGTCTAACTTAGAGGGTTAGCTCGATAGCTCAAACCAGGCGTAGGAGTCGTCTCCCTGGGTCCTGTCTCGGTGGAGTCGCTGGTAGGCAGTTGGACTCACAATCCAAAGGTCGTCAGTTCGAATCGCGGGGTGGATGGAAGCTTAGGTGTAAAAAGAGGTTTGCAATTGCCTCAACAATCAAGCCTTCGAACACCTAGTTTCGAGTAGGAATCTCGCAATCGAGAACGCTAAGGCAATGCTGTAGAGCGAATAATTTGATTTTGATTTGAACAATCCTTTTTATAAACACGCACTCCTGCCATCAACTTAATTTTTTTAATCGCAAAACTTTTTTTTCATGAAAATAAAAATATGCCATTACAATTTACATACATTTTCATAGTTTATTTTAAGCCCTTCAATTCTTAAATCTAATTTTTTGGGTATTTTGTTTTATTACGATTGTCTTTAGTTTCAAACAGTTCAATCAGCCCTTGACTTTGACCAAACCGTGTTATATAAATTTCTTACCAAAACGGCTCAACCAGATTTCAATGTTTATTGCCTTTTTTTTGCTGTTTTTTATTTCAATAAATTTGAGTTTGAGCTTCAAATTTGGCCCGCCAATCAAATATTTTGGGCACCCCTGATCGAACAAGTACTTTTTTCTCGAAATTTTTATTTTTTGATTTTGTTTATGACAATGGGAGGCTTCTGATCGGCATGAATAGGGCTTTTTCCAAAAAAAATCACGAAAAATCCCAATTGTTTTCTTTTACTTTCTATTAGGCCGTTGCAAATATTTTTTGAAGTTTATGTCCCTCGGCTCTGTCTAAAGTCGAGGGGTGAAAAAGCATAAAAATTTAAATTACGAGCCATGGTTTCAACATTTTAATGAAAAAGTGTTTTAAAATGCATCATACACTCACATCTAAAAAAAGTAGTAATCCAGCTGCGTGTAAAAGGCCTGGGTGTAAAATAAATTTTGAATTATTTAATGAAATTCTATGTAATATTACACCCTGATTTATGTAGCCCATCAGTATGGGAAACATACTTGACCGAAATGTCAAGCTGATATCTGCGTTTATCCTTCCATTTCTTCATCGGTCTGATGGCCGAGCGGGCTAAGGCGCCAGTCCTCACTAATGGTGCTGGGTTTGAATCCCGTCGGCTGCAACTTTTTTTTTGTGTTTACGAATATTGTACACCCAGTGTGTAATATTAAGTGTATTTTTTGACGAAGGTGATGTGCATGCTTTTGCATGCGATTTTACTATCGGATTTTTTGCTGTGTCTGTCCAGTTGTATTGCCATCATTAGTTTCAAAAATATCTAAGTATTGACGAAAATTTTATCTTTTGCGAAAAATAAAATTTTTGCTGTGCTGTACATTGAGATTTCATAGAAATTCTAAACATTTTTAAACAAGCCCAAACATGCTAAATATGATTATCAATGCTGAAAAATGCATTTTAGACTGTTTTTAGTTGATTAGACTTCTATTTTCATGGAAGAGTGCATATTCGACAAAGGGTAAAAAATATTCGGAGTGAAAAGTGATTTCTTTTGTGATTTTCAAAGCCCTTCCTTCCTCGTTGATCGTTGATCGGAAGGCACGGCGTCGGGTGGATTGTGTTTAAATTTTTCGAATAAGGTTTTATTTTTTTGCGGTGAAAAAGCCATTTCTATATAATGAACGAAAGACGCACTGACAATTTGGATCGTTGAGTTAAGCAAAATAACTGTGTGTGAGTGACTTTGTGTGTTTTTAAAAAGACCTTCCCATAGCATCGTTGCTCGGAAGGCTCGCCGACGGGTCTGTTATGAAAGTCCTCCCCATAGCGTCGTAGCTCGGGAGGCATCGGAAAGCCAATCCTTATCCTATTAACCCAAAAAAAAAATTTATCACGTGATGCTTGAAGGAGATGCTGTGGATTCAACGGTCTCAAGCGGTATCAACAAGTATATAGCGAAAAACTATGTGCTTGATGAGTCTGCAACTTCAACTATCGGACTAACATTCCTCCCTTTCGTTGAACTGCAGGCTTCTTGGGAGGGCGCCGGTATTGACTAATAAAGTAGAGATCTTCAGAGGTTAAACAGTGAACGGATGGTTGGCTCCCACTGATCATTTTTGATTCATTGTTTAACTTCAGCTGATCTCTCAATAACGGAGTAGCAGCTCATTGGCAGTCAACCATGCTCATGCTCATTAGACTTCTATTTTCATGGAAATTTTGAAGCTTTTTTGGAAAAATATTTTTTTGCCCGCTGATTTTTCAGTCCAATTTTGAAGGGGGGAGGGGATGGGGATTGGGTGACATAAACTTTGACAAATATTTGCAACGGCCTTACCTGAAAATAATTACCCAAAATATGTATTTGTTTTATTTTCGGAGTTTGTTGATATGTTCGGGGGATCAAAAAAATGAGCTTAGGATGGTGTAAAATCTGGTATAGCGGCCATGTTTTTTGTGATGATTTTTGGAAAATACGTTCATCCAAGGTTTAAAATTCATTTTTAGATTTTCTTTAAAGACATTGTTGAACGGACTGATAGTTTAAAATTTTTGATAGAATAGATTTTTTATGCGTTACCTGATTTCACCAATTTTTAATGAAAAAAAAACTAATGCAAAATTTTTGATTTTAATACTCATTTCGGAAATATTTTTTTCTAATATTTTAAGTATTTTCAAATGTGCCCAAACAAGCTGAATATGAGTATCAATAAAGGAAAATGTATTCAAACCTTTTTTAGTTGATTCTGGAACATTGAAAAACATTTTCAGGTACTCTAGGGGCCGTCAATAAACTTCGTAGACACTTTTTTGGAATTGTAGATAAAATATTTTTTCAATTAAATCAAAATTATACATTTGAGCCCTTTTCTAACGTAAATTTCAACACATTCAAGTGATCGTTCACGAGCGCGAGCAGCAGAACGTCCCCGCGCTAGCTTCCCGCGCCATTCGATCCTTCCTGTCTCAAACCAAGGGCGTATCGGTGTTCGATTACTACATCGCGTACAATCGGGACCACGTGATCTTCAACGACAATTTGGAGCGTGAGTTGGTCCATTCGTTTGCAATGGTTTCACAGTAATTTAGATTAATTCTTGCAGTATGCAGCGCAGTGCAGAAGGGAGCGACCTTCCTGCTCGACTTCACCTGGACGGACACGAACCGGATCATGTCCGCGGCGGACAACTTCAACATCCCGTACGTCCACGCGGACGCCTCGCCGCAGACGTTCCTCAAGGTGATGGAGACGTATCTGCGTGCCCGCGGTGCCAACGACGTGGTTTACATCTTCGACAGTCCGGAGAACGCCGACATGGCGATCTACTTTCTGATCACCGAGTCGCAGCTGCGTACGATCATCTTCGATCGGTTGAGCGACAACGCGATCGAGAGGATCAAGTCGGTGCGGCCTTACCCGTCGTTTTTTGCGATTATTGCAAATACGTCGCAGATGGGCGTGCTGTTTGGGCGGGCAATTGAGAGTGGGCTGGTCACCAAACCGGACAAGTGGAACTTGATCTTCATGGACGTGGAGACTGAGAGCTTTGAGCATCACGAGACTTTTCCAGCGATGAGTCGTCTGCTGATGGAGAAGGGCACCTGTTGCATGTTGATGAACATGGAGGATGGTTGCACTTGTCCGGTGGAGTTCAAACCCTGGGAAGCCCACTTGGAGAATGTCGTGCAGAAGGTTCTTCAGCAAGCGCTCCACGATCAGCTACCGCTGGTCACGCAAGACGATTGCAGCGTGGTTGGCAGTTCGGCGACGGCGGACATTTCCGGATTGCTTAGGGATCTTCGCGCGGACGAGCGTTTCTGGATGCCGGATGGGAGCAGAATGTTGCGCTACAATTTGAACGTTTCGATTTGGAGCTCAACCGAGGAGGACGAGGCCGAGGCGATACGGGTTGGCTCGATCGCCAAGGGGGTTGTGGTGCCAAGCGAGGGAAACCGGATAAAGGCGACGAAGAGGTATTTTCGCGTTGGAACTACGGAGGTAAGGTAATTAGCAAGTTTGTCAGCGACTAAACTCAATCTTATTTCATACTTTCAGTCGATCCCTTGGGCGTACCGTCAGCGCGACCCGCAAACCGGCGAGATCATCCTGGACGAAGCCGGTCAACCCATCTGGGAGGGATACTGCATCGACTTTCTGCAGCAGCTGTCCAAGGTGATGAGCTTCGACTACGATCTGGTGTCGCCAAAGAAGGGCACGTTTGGGATGCGCGACAAGGCCGGCAACTGGGACGGACTGATCGGTGATCTGGTCGTGGGTGAGATCGACTTTGCAATGGCTTCGATGAAGATGACCGCCGAACGGGAAGAGGTTGTGGACTTTGTGGCACCGTACTTTGAGCAGACCGGGATTCTGATCGTGATGCGAAACCCCGTTCGGGAGACTTCGCTGTTCAAGTTCATGACCGTGCTACGGTTGGAGGTCTGGCTGAGCATCCTGCTGGCAATTGTTGCCACGGCCGTCATGCTATGGCTGCTGGACAAGTTCTCGCCGTACAGTGCCAAGAACAACAAGCAGGCCTATCCGTACGAATGTCGAGACTTTACGCTGAAGGAGAGCTTCTGGTTCGCGTTGACCTCGTTCACACCCCAAGGCGGTGGTGAGGCTCCAAAGGCCTTGTCCGGCCGGACTCTGGTAGCTGCCTACTGGCTCTTCGTCGTCCTCATGTTGGCCACCTTCACCGCCAACCTGGCCGCCTTCCTCACCGTAGAACGTATGCAAACCCCCGTCCAATCTCTCGAACAACTGTCCCGCCAAAGTCGTATCAAGTACACGGTCGTCAAAAACTCCGACACCCACGACTACTTCAAGAACATGAAGAACGCCGAAGACGTCCTGTACCAGATGTGGCGCAACCTGACGCTCTCCAGCGGAAACGACCAGGCCCAGTACCGCGTCTGGGACTACCCGATCAAGGAGCAGTACATCAACATCCTCTCCGCGATCGAATCCGCCAAGCCGGTAGATTCGGCCGAGGCCGGCTTCAAGCGCGTCAACGAACGCCTCGAGGCGGACTTTGCCTTCGTGCACGACTCGGCCGAGATCAAGTACGAAATCTCGCGAAACTGCAACCTGACCGAGGTCGGCGAAGTGTTTGCCGAGCAACCGTACGCGATCGCCGTCCAGCAGGGCAGCCACCTGCAAGACGAACTCAGCTTCTACATCCTAGAGCTGCAAAAGGAGCGCTACTTCGAATCACTCACCGCCAAGTTCTGGAACAACTCGGTGCGCGGCGTCTGTCCCAACACGGACGACAGCGAGGGAATCACGCTGGAAAGCTTGGGAGGCGTTTTCATCGCTACCCTTGTGGGGCTCGCACTCGCGATGGTCACCCTTGCCGGGGAGGTTCTGTACTACCGTCGGAAGGACCGGCAGACCAAGCTGGTGCAGGTTGAACCGGCGGCGGAAACGCCCAACAACAAGAGCAAGAAGGAAAAGCAACAGTCGTTGAACTTTAAGAACATGCTGAACTTGGATCCGAAGAATAACCTGAACAAGGTGGCGGACAAGAAGATTCCCAAGGAAATCACCATCGGGAGCAAGTTTGTGCCGGCATCGGAGAAGCAGCAGAAAATTAGCTACATTTCGGTGTTTCCGAGGAATCCCATACATTGAAGCGAGTCGTTTGAAGTTAGTTGAGTTGAGAAGGGTGATAAGAAAACAAAGTATCGTAAAACGGGGCGACTTTGATAGGTTTGAGATTTTTCCGCAAACTGAAGAGTACAAATTAAATACGCACGGAATGGTATGGAATTATTCTGACCGTGGTAGAAAGTGTTCAAAGTACTTTTAGAAGAATTTTCATAATTTTTTTAAAAGTTTAAAAAGTTAGTTAACTATAATTAAGATAATGTTGATAAATAGCATTATTTTCTCAATGAACCTGATTTCGAATCAAAAAATGGAATGCTAATGTGTTTTGAAAACATAATTCAAAAAAATCTCCCAATTTATAGGCATTTTCAGTAGAACAAATTTCATATAAAATGTGAAAACTTCTGATTTTTGCTTCGATTTCAGTTTAAAGTGCAATATGATTCGATAATTTTATAAACAAAACTAATTTCAACGTTTTTTTGCGAAAATTTAGATTTTATAACAATTTTGCCTAAAATGTATATGTATTTTGTTAAAAAGCTTATAAACTTAGTTAACTAATTATAAACATTGATTTTTTTTTCTTAAAAGCTGTATCAGACACCTTAGTGATGGTACATTTGACTTAAAAATAAAATTTGAACACATTAAATCTGATTTTTACAAGAATAACTATGACTATCAAAGTCACCCCGGAATTCAAAATATGAATTTTCAATGCAACTATTTTTTTAAACACTATTGAAAAAACTTTTTATCAAAAATAGTGCATGCACCTTGTGTGGCCTACCCCAGTACATGTTTTAAAAATAATAATCTTAAGATAAACCTTACCAGTTGAAAAATATTCCAAAAATAAATCGAAATTCTATCAATGTCACCCCGGTTTACAGTATTCAATTAAATTGAATTGATAAATTTTAGCACATTTTAATGGAAAAATAACTTGTTTCAATCACTCATCAACATGAAGCAGTCAAGCACGTCCTCAAAAAAATTTACATTTGAGTGTTACAATATTAAGGCTAATGCAAATGAGTGAACAATAAAACCCACAAGAATCTTCAGGATATCCTTACTAGAAAGAAACTTCTTTTGACTTTCTGACAAATTCTTTTTTTTTTTTGCTTTTGAAAATAGAACTCGCGACAATGACAAAAGTAACTTACTTTTGAAATAAAAAGTGGTTAAAATTCGCTACAAAAAGCACAGACACAGAAGTTTGTTTCTTGTTTTAAAAATGAAAACTTTTACTGCTCTTTTTGAAAAACCTCAGGCAAGTTGGTGGTTCTGGTGGTGCATTGTCGTTGTTATTCCTTTCATAAACTTCCGCCCGGCTGCGCATCTTCCAACATAGCACGCACCATCAATGCACAGTGGTCCGAAACCGCAATCTAGCGTGACAAAATTGATAGCGGCTATTCGTTAAGATTTAAAGCTAAGGTGTCTTCGGGACAAATGATCAAGGTCAATAGGGGCATCTTTTGGTCTGGTGGACATTAATTTTAGGAGGGCTATTTTTTTTTTATTTTAACGGGAAGACGAGATCGCGCTTCTGAGCATCTTCGATGAAGGACACATTGCTCTATCTTCAAACGGGAAATTTTTAGAGCGATTTTTGCCTTCCTCACTTTACTGAGGAAAGGCTATAAAATCACTCGAAAAACGAACTTTTTAGTTAGACCTCCTAGACCAACCTTCATTTGTACATATCGACTCAGAATCACCAGCTGAGCAAATGTCTGTGTGTTTGGCTGTATGTAGACATGTGTACCAAATCAATGTCACTGGAATATCTTGTCACAGGCTCAACCGATTTTGGCCGGAATGGTTTTAATCGATCCGTCTTAACGTCCCCTAAGTTGCTATTTAAATTCATGCAGTTTTATCATGTATTTAAAAAGTTATGTTAAAAAAACTGTTTCATATTAAATTAAAATTATGGTAAAAAGGGTGGTTTTTTCATGAAACCCTCACATGTTATATATTTTTAGAAAGCATATGAGAAGACCTTTCTTGTGGATTAAGAATTTTCAAGATCTGACTTACCTATCTAAAATTACAAGCAGTTTAAAAAATGGTCTGAATTTACATAACCTCAAATGGTCCCGTCTGGTCGCCACGAAAAAAGCCTTGTAGAGGGATGCCATTTTCCTGAAAGGCGGTGTCTGTATCCAGCTTTTTAAGCGAAAATGGCGTTCGAATGGTGAACGCCCGAAATGTCAAAATCACGCAGTGGTACCAACATTACGAAAAAAGTGTGCCATGGCATGACAGCCGCATTTTTTTTCTAATGTTGGTGCTACTGCGCGATTTTGACATTTCGGACGTTCAACATTCGAACGCCATCTTCGCTTAAAAACCTGGATAATCTTGACAAAAAGTCTGTAGGAAGTCTGTTTTTTTACTCGTCACTTATTTTTATTAGGACCTCTTAGGTGCTGCGATCACGTTAGGGGAGATCCATAAACCATGTGGACACTTTAGGGGATTGTAATCACTCTATAAATGAGAGGAAGGCACCAACCACCTAAAGGTGGATTAAGTTACGTTTTTAGTTTTAAGTTAAGGTGTAAATTACAGAAACTGCTTTATACATATGCTTCATTATATATTATTCTTCAATAAACTATACAAATCTTCATTTAATTTGAACGTGAAACTTTTTCTAATTCAAAAAAAGTTATATTTTGAAACGAAATGTAGGGCATGCGTATTCTCATTTATTGAACTGCTTTTTCTAATATTCGACTAATAAAGCAAAGAAAAATTGCGCTGATTCGCATTTATTTTATCTTTTACATTTTATTGAATTTCATATCACAGCAAAATTAACATTGTTGTCCAGCCAAAATGATTGAGATAATTTTAATTTTCTGCGAATTTCTGCCCAGTTCAAAATATTTTCATTTTAATCAATTAGCAATAATTTAATCAGTAACGAAATCTTAAAATTTTTATTCAAAATCAGAGCAGAAAACAAAAAAAAGGGTTATTTTTTTTACTTCCACGGGAACCATCCAACCAAATAATCAAATATCGTGAAAATTAAACAGGACTCAGAAAAAATCAATTCAATTAAAAAAAATGGTGCAGTCTTTCAAAAATTTATCACAATATACTTGTTCAGTCAATTTAAACATGTCTTAGGTGAAAAAGCCAACATTTGCAAAAATAAAACTTTTTGGTATGAGAAATGGAATTGTTCAAAATCATTGACTGAAAACGTTTTTTTTTTAATTGCTCTAAACGTCAAAATTTTCAAAAACCGAATACGGGAATCGATTCTCCAGACAATTTTACATTAAAGTCTCAATATTGACCACTGTCCTAAGTCCAATCCTTGTGAAGTTACAGCAGTTTTAAAAATAAAAATGTTGAAAAAATAAGTTTTCTGAAGGTTTTGGCAATTTCTATATGACAGACTTGACTTTTCAGTCTCGAAAATATTTTTACTTTTGAACTTAAAAATCAAAAAAATCTCATAAAAGTTGCGTGTTCACGCTTTAAAAAAAATCAAATACCGTCATCCAGCTGTTTTAGCCTTGTTACTGAGCAATATTTGGATATTTTTTATTAGATTCGGATAGAACTGACACAAAACATCTAAAATAGTGCATTGTTTTCCAAATTTCAAGCTTTTAAGTGCTCTAAAAACTGCTGTCCCGATTCGCCCCAGATGACGGTAATTATTTCAAAAATGCAAAACTTTCAAAAAATTTAACTATAAAAACGTTTTTAAAGACTTAAATTTGTGTTATAAATTTTAATTATTTTATATATTTTTCAACTTATGCTATTCACTTAATTTATATTTTATTTATTTTTTAAACTTAACAATATTGCAATTAAAAAGAGTCACAAAAGTCTTTTTTAAGCTTTTGAATTTTTTAATCATTTTTATTTTTTATCAATCTAAAAGATAATCCTGCAAAGTTACAAAAAGCATGTATGTTCCGTCCGGAATGAGTTTAGCGTGCACTCGAGCGTTGCTGAAGGGAGCGCTAACCAAAACAAACCACACACACAAAGTGGAGGGAAAACGGCGCGTGCAACGACAACAGAAAGTACCGCTAGTTTTGCTCCACACCACGACGTCAGCAGCATTCTTGATCCACCTCCCGTCCGAGAAGGAGGCGTACGACACGCGAGGACAAGTTTCGCCCAACCTCGACGCGATCCGACGCGAACCCCGAACCGGCTTCCGAGGAAGCAAACCCCCGACCGCGAATCGTTTGTGAACTATGTAGAGAAATAGAAGTTTAGTTTAGTAATTCATACGTTTTGATCCGTCCTCCATCCGATTCCGCCTCCGAAAAGTGGTTCCTCGGTTGTCCACCAAGGGTGACCGCACCCGAGAGTCCGCCGTCGCCAAAAATACAGTCCACACGCTCCGTAGTTCGGTCCCGACCGAACGATGTAATTTTAAAATAAAAAAATAGTTGTAAATAAAAGAATTACCTTTGTCGGTTATTGCAGATTCGAAAAGAACATAGAATTTTCTATAAAGTTACATGTCTCTTAATTTTTGACAAGACAACAAATCGTTTTTTTTTTCAAAATTTTGAGTACGCCTTTGAATCGTTCAATTATATGTATTTAAAAGTCCTTTTGACACCAAATCTCTATCTCTTCACGGTTTCGAGCTAGAAATCATTGAAAAACATGTCTTAGTAATAATTTAGAAAAAAGAAAGGGGAAATACCGCCTCACCGCGATAAGACATCGGAATTTATTTGATTGTTTTTTTAACATTAAAAAAATAAACAATCTAAAAAAAATATCAGAAAATATCCCGTCAGCGTGCCTTCCGATCAGCAATGTTATATTATTTCGTACGGACAAATACAAAAAATCACAAAAGTATTCAGGGCAAACAGAAAAATAAGACGAAATAATAAAACACCGTTTAATGAGTTAAGTTGATGATTTATTTGTCTTATGTTTGTGTAACCCTCCATTTTGTTTGTTGTTGTTTGACTTCATATCGTTCTAACAGCTATTCTGTTGTAGGACCTACTACAATATATTATTTTATCACACGATGATTTTACACATGCTCAACGTTTGTGGGTTTGTTTTTGTCTTCTTTTTAGCAAAAATGTTTACGTTTCATAATTATTAACATTTACTATTTGGGTCCAGTTCGGACAACACATTTTTGCTCTTTACTGTATAAGTACAACAGCGACATTTGCAATTTTGCAGGAAAATAAAAAAGGAAATTCAAATGAATCTTTTTTTTTCTTTTTTGGAATGAATTCAAAAAATTATTTAACTGAAGGAAATTCTTTTCAGTGTCAGCACAAACTGGGTTCGGCATAAATGCGAAGGAAACAAAAATTTAAACTGATTTAAATCATAATTTGGAGTCCAGCTCAATCGAGGATGTGCCCCTTCGGGCGCTTAAACATTAAAGATTCTCTGCTTCCGGTCCAGCATTTCAGCCTCCTTTCCAATTTCGATTATATTGTTTGTCACTTCCAGCGTCGGCTCGGCCGTCTCGATTTGACTGGGAAGCTCCACCAGGTTGTTCCTCAAGTTTTTGCTCTGACTGTCATTTTCTTCATTCTCCTGCTCCTCCTCCTCCTCGCTGTAATCGTCACTGTCGTCCACTTCGGCGGCCTCAACATCCGCGTCCGACTCTTCGCTGGTCGTCGTGCTATTGTTCGTGCTTTGTGCGGTGGGTTGTTGCAACGATTGCTGCTGCTGGCCAGCCGGAACCGCCGCCGTGATCGATGTCCACCAGGTCGAGAAGGCGCCCTTGGCCGTGGTAAGGGCACCTCCGACCACCCGACTAGTACTGTTGACCGCCTGGTTGAGCTTGCGGCCACTTTCGCTGTTTTGCATGGTTCTGGAAATAAAAAAAATCAAATTTTTAAAATATTTCCAAACATTATAATTGACATAAATCGACTCACTGTGCAATTCGGAGCTTCATGTCGGCTACCGAAAGAGTTCCCGCGAACGGATGGCCCACGATCTGGTTCTCGAAGGCCGCGATCGTGCCGCCGTCACTGCGCGCTAGCCAGTCTTGGTAGCAAGCGGTCTGTTTGAGCGCGTTCATGAAGCTTACGTTGAAGTGTTCCAGCTCTTTGCTGCCCTCTGGTTGGGAAGAAAAAGGGAAGACAAAAAAGTTAAGCGTTTTCGTATTATATTGTATTTAGTTTGAAAAATAAGTTTGATTTAACTTTTCACGTTAGTTCTGCTTATTTTACAAATCTAGATTTTTTTTGAAAAGGTCCTATAAACTATTGTCTTCCATACGTTTATAGGACCTATTAAAAAAAACTCGAGAAATGCGACTTTTCATCCGAAGTTTCGATTATGAAGTGAACTAAAAACTGTAAGCTTTTAGAATTTTCATAACTCGGACAATTTTACGAACTTCTCATATTCATGAAATCGAACAAATCTTCAAATGTTTTTTTTTAGAATTTGAGTTTGAATTTATTTACTTGAAAATAAAGGCTAATCAGACAACATATGAAAAAACTTATTCTTGCTCAATTTGAATAATTTGCAAGATTGTATCTTAGTAACCTGAAAAGTCAATAACCTAAAATTCTGGTAAAAAATGTGACTAAATTTTCTTTGTCGAACTTTAAAAAGGTTGTACCAAACTCCAAACTGCTCAAAACTTCAATTAATATGTGTCAAAACTTGCGCAAGGATCCGCCTACACGCCAGCAGGGTTACCAGGTCAATATTTGAAAAATCTGGCAAAGTATCGATTAAAAATCTGGAAAAATCTGGCAGACGAAAATTTAACAATTTTGAATGGCAAAGGGGAGAGAGGATATGAATTGATTCAAACATTTGTAGAATTAAGATGGTTTAACTGATTTTAAGACCTCAAAAATGTTGAATTTACATCTTCTTTTTGAAAATCACATTCTATTTTTATATCATTTGTAATTAAAAAAGTTTATTTTCATCAAAAATGTGTTTAAAATGGGCACAATGTTAAAAATCTGGCAAAATCTGTCAATATCTGGCACAGAGAAGGGTAAATCTTTATTCTGGCTGACACTTGTAAAATCTGGCATTCCCTGATTTATCTGGCAACCTGGCAACCCTGCACGCCAGTGATGTTAAAATAAACACCACCAAATTCAAATGCGCCAGTTTATGTTACGACCAATTATGCTTATTTTTGGGATTTCGATCTAGTCCTGCGCATTTTAATGTTTGACCTTGAATAAACAAAAACAAGAGCCCGCAATGTAAACAATGACAATCACATTCTGTGCATTTTTTCGAAAAGTTCAACTTTTCAGCACCCATTTCAGTGCTAGTTCTACTTTTCAGCACTGGTATTAAAAGGTATTAATTTTCCGTTCTGTTATTTTTATAGAAAAAAGTAGGCCGTTTCGTTGCTCGAGAATGACAGGAAAAGTAAGAAGTTTCACGACGGAATTGCAAAAAGTCATTTTTGTTACACTCTTACAAATATTATTCAAAAAAATCTAAAAGATACGAAAATTTCACCGAGCTAGAATTTTTTACACTGCAGGCACACGTCTTTTTAATTTGAAAAACGATTTTTTTTCGAAAGATTTGACCGAACTTCGAAAAACTTGTCAAAAATGGGCAAATTCATCACTTTAAAAAGAAGTTACGATCGAAATTTTGCTATCGAGAAATCTCGATTGTGAATCGAGAAATTACGATTGATGATTGTAATAACAAAAATACAATAATTTAAAAAAATATCAAAAATAACGGATTTAGCATTTTTTTCAAATTTCAAGAATTTAAAAAAAATAAAGATTTTAACATTGCTTCAATTTAAAAAAGCCCCTTGTTTCAATAGCAAAAAATGCAAAATTTTCAAAACTTCAAAAATTAAAAAAAAATACAGTTAATTTTTTCAATTTAAATATTTTCAAAATTTAAAAAATATGATATTTTTAATATTCCCTCGTTTTAATTTTAAAAATTTCAGAAAAAAATAAATTTTCTAAAAATTCATTTTTTTAAATCTTTTACTTTTTTAATTTTTTTTTTAAATTAAGGCCGTTTCAAATATTTTTTAAGCTATAAGATTTGAAGATTTGAAATTGAAGGGTAATTTTTTAGAAAACGAAAAAACTTTGAAATTTATAGAGATTTACCCTTATTTTTATAAGACTTGAAGATTTTTAAAAGAAGGGTATTTTTAACAAAAATTTCGAATTTCATTGTGGTTATCTTTTTTTTTCAAGCTTTTTGTTTTATTAAAATTTGAAGACAAGATACAATTAAGTAGGGTTATTTTTTATGAGATCTAGGCAATTCATAGAGATTCACTTTTCTTTTCATAAGATTTGAAGATATTAAAAAAGAGATTTTACGCGAATTATAAACCTTATTTTTAACAAGATTTGAAGATTTTTAAGAGATATGTTATATTTTTCAAGCAACATAAAATTCATAGAGATTCTTCCATTTTTTAAATAAGATTTGAAAATTTAAATTCATGAAAAAGATAAAAAAAAATCTGAGTTTTATTTTTTTAAATCTCGTAAAAGCAAAAAAACAACAATAACAAACATATCTGGGGAATCGTTCATTCTGAGGAATGGGCCACCCTGGAAAATGGATTTCCAGATTTTTTTTTAATTTATTTGTGAAAATATTGAATAAAAACGCCGTTGAAGGCCTCATGTCAGATTTTCTCCCAATATATGGCAAAGGTATTGATATTCGAGAAAAAACTAGTTTAAGCCGATGCAAAAGAACGATCTTAAACATGTTTAAAATGATTATAAACGCATGGGAATGCATTTTAAATTGTTCGTTGAAATTTAGAAGTATTTGAATTTTTTTTTTGTTCCCTGATTTTTTGGGCCGATTTTGAAGAAGGGGAGGCAAAAATTTTGAAAAATATTTGCAACAGCCTAAGGCCGTTGTAAATTAAAAACAATTTCAATCTAAATTCCAAGTCATCATTTTTATAAATGCACGAAAAGTGTTTTAAAATGCATGTAGTTTTCCAATCAATAGTTTAGTATCGACGATTTTTTCGATCGGAAAAAAAGTTTGTGGAATTTCATAAAAAATCAAAATATTGTAAAACCATCCCAAATATGCTAAATATAATTATCAATGCAGAAAAACGCAAATTAAATTGTTTTCAGTTTATTAGATTGTATATTTCATAAGAAATTTCAGTTTTTAGAAAAAAATATTTTTTGTTCACACATTTTTCGGACCATTTTTGAGGGGAGGAGGGGACTATATAACGTCCTAATATTATTTTTTTTAATTAATAAAATATATTTTTAAGAAGTTTCCAAATTAAGAGCGAGTTTTTCACCAATGTGTAACAGGTCGTATCGAGGTGCTCCTATTTGGATGAAACTTTCAGCGTTTGTTTGTCTATACATGAGATGAACTCATGCCAAATATGAGCCCTCTACGACAAAGGGAAGTGGGGTAAAACCAGCATGGAAGTTTGAGGTAAAAAAACACATGATAAATCTTAAAATTGCTCGCATTTCTTTAAAACTTCATTAATTCCAACTCTCTTAGTTGCATTCGAAAGGTCTTTTGAAGCCCTCCAAAATGTGCTATAGACATCCAGGATTGATTTGACTTTTTCTCAAAGCTTTTGCAAATTACTGCTAAATATTGATTTTTCTAAAACCCCAATATCTTTTTGCAGCACCCTCCCTCACCCTTACTCCCTCAGGTCAAAAGTTAGTGAATTTCATGGACTTTAAGCCTACGGTAATAATTTTTTGGCCAATCGCAGTTTTTCTCATAGTTTTTCGATTTTTCTATAACAAACATTTTACAACGTTAGTTTTTGCCCTGTACGCCAATAAGACGGCACTTTTTGGTCTCAATTTCGACATATTCGGAATCCTCGGGAAATTTCACGTAAGTTTGAAGCATTGGAGTTGTAAATTTTATTTGAAAAAATGAAATTTAAACCGAATTAAAATATTTTTTTCCAAATTTTCGGATAAGGGGTAAAACAGGTATTCGCCTACTTGATACAGCATTTCTAGAGTTTTTGAAAAGGACCTATAAGCTATTGTCTTTCATATGTTTATAGGACCTTTTCAAAAAAAACTCTAGATTTGACGTATTGATTCCAGGGTAAACGAGATCTACGCAACGAGTTACGCATTTTAACTCGGCCGGGGGTGGTACATTATGTAGGGTTTGATGTAAGTATAAGCGCCTAACCATTTATAGTGTGCCTATCAACTTTCATTAAAGCAAAAACTGTTTTATTTTTAGTTTGAATTCAAAAACTAGTTGTTATTTTACTGTGTATTGTTTTCTCCTGAAATCTTTCCTAGTGTTGAGTCGTGTGTATATGTTGCTATTTCTTTTGTCGCGGTGTTTTGTTACAATTTTTGGTCCTAAGCATGTTACAAAAGTTTACCAAAAATACAATAGTAATTTTTGTGTTAATCCTTTAACCATTCCATAAATTGAGTAAGGGCTCAAACCTCACTTGTTTGAAAAAAGGGTGAAGATTGAAAACAATAGACAGTAAAAGAGAATTTATTTTATAAAAATCAAGTATCAATTGTAAGAGAATGATGATCGTATTTTAAAGAATAAAAATGAGAAGCTAGATGTATTAGATGTAAAATTAGACAATAGTTAATAAATAGAGATACAAAACAAGCTTAGATTATAGTAATGATAATTTTTAGGACAGATAAAGAATTATTCAAATAAATAAATTCGCAATAAAATCAAAAAAGATTAGGCGAATGATAAATAGACTTGATATTACTAGTACATTAAGGAAAAGTTTATTTTTAAGGAAAAAAAAATAAAACAAAGTTTGTTACAGCAGTATCAATTGGTAAAAAAGAGTGGAAAAGCTTTGAGAGAAAAGAGAATCAAAAGTTAGTAAAATCAAAATCAAATGATGGATATTAAATAGAAGAATCAGTGAAGAATTGAGAATCAGTAGAGCAAAATAAAATGGAGATAGGTGGTAGCTGAGAATGAAGAGAAACCCCGTTGTGCGATGTTTCAGGTACACCCACAGCAGTTGACTCAACATACTGCGAATCGAAACAATACCGTCTACAATCACAAATTACTTCCCTTTCCCACATTGTCGCGCCCCTTTCTTTAGCCGTCTCGACTCTGACCCGCGGTGGTCAAAGGTTTACGATCCGTTTCCACAGGCCACCAGCTAGGTCATCATGAAAACCAAGCCAACGTGGAGGTAAGAAAATAGGACACTCGCAAGGAACCAGAGCTATACTGTCCTGATCAAGATAATTCGGATGATCTAACAGAACTACGGATGTAGTTAGTTGCGCTCCTTCCAGTATGTTCCTTACGTGGACGTCAACCGAAGAGCACGCAACAAGGTCAGTGCCATTGCATGCTCTTAGGTATCAATCCTTGGCCTGCAGAATGGAGGAAGTAAAGAGAAGAACGAAAAACGTTTTTTTCGCTAACCGAATGAATGTTTGGTAGCAGAATGAGGGGGAGGGAGAGGGGTTGGGGGCTAGAGCAGAAAAATGGCAGCACTTTCAAAACTTAAACACACTCACCTGGATGCAGCGACGACTTGACCATCGCCACCATGTACCCGTAGAACTGCTCCCGAATCCAAACCTCGCTCCCCTCGGCATCCTCCTTCGGATTTTGCACATTTTTAATGATAAAATCCGCAAACCGCAGATCCTCCGTGCTGAGCTGCACCTGCCGCTTCAACTCCAACTCGTACACATCAATAACGGCATTCTCCACGTCAATCATCACGTCCGCCAGGTTCCGCTTCTGCTGAAACAGCACGTTCGAAGCCCCGATGATGTACCCCTTGACCGACGGATCGCTCAGCAGGTCCATGTACGGCAGCGAAATGTACGGCAGGCAGAGATTCCCCTCGTGGAATATCCGGATCGGGGCGGCCCACTCGTCCGGCTTGATGGCGCACAGACTGGCAAAGTTGGCGGCAATCGTGTCCACGCTCGTTTCGCGCACCAGCCCGGGCTGCTTCCGCGCCGCGTCTTCCAGCGAACACTGGGACACCTCGTCGGAGCCCGGCGTCGTCGTCAACTCTTTGGTACTGCCCGCACTGAGCGTGTCTTCGTGATCTTCTTTGGGGAGCTCGATGGGGGAGTCGACGGGGCTGGGCTCGGTGGGAGCTGCTTTTTCTTCCACGGGGGACGCGGACACCGGTGAGAATTTCTTCTGCTCTTCCTGGGGAGTTCCGAAGGTGGGCATCGGCGACATCGGTCGGGAAGTTCTGAAACGAAGTTAGTCATTAGAAGATGGAAAGAGGATCAACAGCCAGTCAATACTTACTTAACACACGCCACCTCCTGGAACCCATCCGCGAGCAACCCGGGATGAAGTGAAACAACCCCCAAAATCAGTGCGCAAATCGGTTGAACCGGCGATCCGTAGCAGACGACTCGCTTCTGCAGCAGCAGCAGCTTGTACAGCATGAGCAGTTTGTGGCGCCACTTCAGCACCAGCTCCCGCAGCGGCAGTCCCACAAAGTGCAACCTCGACGGAGCCAACTCCTCCAGCGGATCCATCGAAGTCAAACAAGCATTCAGCTGTTCGTACGCCCGCACCAGAATCTCCGTACAGTCAAAGTCACCCTGCTCAAAGTACGCGTGCGCAATCAGCGACAGCTTCACCTCGACGTAGCCGTAAATCGGAATCGAAAGCAGCGCACAAACCGACTTCTGAACCGTGCTCCGGGTCACGTCGGCGGTGCGAATCTTCAACTCCTCCACCGGAATCTGCCGGTAGCAGCTGATGCCGTAAATCGAGTCGTGCGGATCGACGAGGCTGGGCAGATTGAAGCACACAAAGTCCTTGTTGAAGTTGTGCGAACCGTCGGGCAGGGCCAATGTAGGGAGGTATTTCCAGCCCGAGGGACACTCCTGGCGGCCCTCGGTGCCGGCGATTAGGGGTGGGTAGGAGAATTCGACCTGTGGAATGGATTGAAGGTTTTAGTAAGTGCGAAGTTAACATAACACAGCGCTTCAAAATTTACATATTTATTATGTAGGGGAAATTCTCGAATCTTTGGCAAGTTTAGGGTTACGGTTGCCGGTTCCAGTTATTTGGCAAGAAATTAAGGCTCTGGAAGGCACCATTCCCGATCGGCCATTTGGCGGCCATGTTTGTTTTAGAAAAAATACTTTCAAATCTTGAAAGTGTTACAATCAAAACATGACTTTCTTTGTGTTGTTTGAGGAAGCATTTTACATATCGTGATTGTTTTGCCTTCCTCACCTTACTGAGGAAAGGCTATAAAATCACTCGAAAACTGAACTTCTCAATTAGACCTCCTAGACCCACCTTCATGTATACCTATCGACTCAGAATCAAATTCTGAGCAAATGTCTGTGTGTGTGTGTGTGTGTGTAGGGATGTGGGTCTGTGCACCAAAAAATATGCACTCGATTATCTCAGCACTGGCTTAACCGATTTGGACCGTTTTGGTCTCATTCGATTCGTCTTGGGGTCCCATAAGTCCCTATTGAAAATTATGAAGTTTAGTAAAGTACTTCAAAAGTTATGTTAAAAAAACGATTTTGACTAAAGTCCGGAAGATTGTAAAAAGGGTGGTTTTTGTAAGAAACCCCAGCATGTTATACATTTTTAGAAAGGTATTTAATAGACCTTTCCAACGCGACCAATACATTGAAGATCTGACAACCCTATCAAAAGTTATTAGCAATTAAGTGTTATTTATGCACTTTTTGGAAGCCGGATCTCAGATATCACGATGAAAATGTTGTCCGGATCTATCATGCAACCCGTCGTTGAACAGGTAATCAAAAGACCTTTCCAACGCGTCCAAAACATTGAAGATCTGACAACCCTATCAAAAGTTATAAGCACTTAAGAGTTATTTATACACTTTTTGGAGGCTAGTTCTCAGATATTTAGATGAAAACGTATTCCAAATATATCATGCGACCTATCTTTGGATAGGTAATTTAAGAGCGAGTCCACGAGCAAAGCATACCCATCTCGCATCGACCTCACCAATCTGCCTGAAATTTTCAGGGGTTGTTTGTACATATAAAACTAGCATCTGGCCAAAATATGAGCACTCTAGGTCAACGGGAAGTGGGGCAAATCGGGACACGAAGTTTGAAGGTTCAAAAACGTCAAAAATCTTAAAAAGGCTATAACTTAGGCAAAATTCAATTTATTTTCAAAATTCAAAATGCATCTGAAAGGGCTTAAAAAATGCAACAAAATGCAGGATAGAGCATCCCAATTGGTTAAATCTAAAGGGAGTTATTGGCATTTCAAATAAAAAAGTGTTCCATCGAGATATCAACTCGGTTTGACCTGCAGCTTGTAGGGGACATCTGGGACTACCATCTGAGACTGAGAACGCTTTGGGTAAGGCAGTTTAACATATTAAATAGACACTTTTACTTTTAGTGAAGTTTTTGGTTGTAAATTTTTGCTCGGGGGACCCCTTAGATCCCATTTTCTGGCGATAATTTTATCATATTCGTGTTCCTGAGACAATTTCACAATAGAAACATGCATACAAATGTTTATTTTGATCCATTTCAACCCTTTTAAAAATAAAAGTTCAAAAAAATTAAAAAGCTGCTTTTTTCTGGTGTCATCTAGTATTCTTGGAAACGAGCTTGATTTTCAATAAATGTGAATCGAAGATTTTTTTAACATTTATTTTTTAAAGGTTTAAAATGGATCAAAATAAACATTTGTATGCATGTTTCTATTGTGAAATTGTCTCAGAAACACGAATATGATAAAATTATCACCAGAAAATGGGATCTAAAGGGTCCCCCGAGCAAAAATTTACAACCAAAAACTTCACTAAAAGTAAAAGTGTCTATTTAATATGTTAAACTGCCTTACCCAAAGCGTTCTCAGTCTCAGATGGTAGTCCCAGATGTCCCCTACAAGCTGCAGGTCAAACCGAGTTGATATCTCGATGGAACACTTTTTTATTTGAAATGCCAATAACTCCCTTTAGATTTAACCAATTGGGATGCTCTATCCTGCATTTTGTTGCATTTTTTAAGCCCTTTCAGATGCATTTTGAATTTTGAAAATAAATTGAATTTTGCCTAAGTTATAGCCTTTTTAAGATTTTTGACGTTTTTGAACCTTTAAACTTCGTGTCCCGATTTGCCCCACTTCCCGTTGACCTAGAGTGCTCATATTTTGGCCAGATGCTAGTTTTATATGTACAAACAACCCCTGAAAATTTCAGGCAGATTGGTGAGGTCCAAACGACGTCCCATACAAAGGGGTATGCCCTGTTCGTGGACTCGCTCTTAAAGACCTTCCCACGAGCGTGTCTATTTTGGATAGCATTACCCTTTAAATGAGAGGAAGGCACCAACCACCTAAGGGTGGATTAAGTAACGTTTTTTCATATCAATTTACTATTTCTGAACCATCATGGAAGTCATTGCCCCAAAAATGAAAGACACTTTCTACACTGAAAGCCCGACCATGGTAATTTTAAGAACATTTGCTAAAAATGCTGCTTATTAAATTAACTGTGGCTTTTTGGTAAAACTAAACGCAAATATGGTAAAATGTACCATACACAAAATTGCATGGTAGCAATTACAAAATCATTATCATTATCTCCGTATTGGAGGGTTAAAATTACCATACCGCTTTCGACATAGTCAATCCAAGCACGGAATGTTTTTAGCAAAAATACGTCGGTGCGTGTTCTCAATTTAACCCTACAATATGGTAGCAACTACCATGGTTGGGTTTTCAATGTACGACCTTAAGGGCTCATCGATACACTACGTGGCCCTTTGAACCTTTTGAAGGGGGGATTTAAAATTTGTATAAGTTAATTGGGAATGAAAGCTGGCGTTCAAAGCAACTTGTTATATTTTTGTTTTTTTTTTCAAATATGTTTTTTTTAATTTTTATTTGTTTGAATTTATTTTTTGTTTTAATTTTTTCATTTATTTTGTATTTGTTTTTTTAATTTGATTTATTTGTTTTAACTGTTTTTTATGTGTTTGTGTTTGATATTAATTCTATAATTTATGTTCATTTGTTTCTATTTGCTTTTATTTGTTTTATTTGCTCTATTTGTTTAATTCGCTTAATTTGCTTTATTTGTTTTTTTTTGTTTGATTTGTTTTATTTGTTTTTTTTATTTGTTTTTTTTTGTTTTTTTATTTGTTTTATGTGTTGTATTTGTTGTTTTTGTTTTTTTTTTGTTTTCATTAGATTTATTTGGTTTTTTTGCTTTCATTCGTTTTTTTTTTGTTTTAATTGTTTGATCAGTTAAATTTGCTTTTATTTTTATTCGTTTTTTTTTAATTGTTTCATTTGTTTTGATTTTTTTTAGTTAGTTTTATTTGTTTTAATTGTTTTTTATGTGTTTGTGTTTGATATTAATTGTATAATTTATGTTCATTTGTTTTTATTTGTTTTATTTGCTCTGTTTGTTTAATTTGTTTTATTTGTTTTTTTTTTGTTTGATTTGTTTTATTTGTTTTGTTTGTTTGATTTGTTTTATTTATTTTAATTGTTTTATTTGTTATACTTGCTTTATTTGTTTTATTTGATTTATTTTTTTTATTTGTTTAATCTGTTTTTTTATTTGTTTTATCTGATTTATTTGTTTTATTTGCTTAATTTGTTTTATTTGTTTTATTTGTTTATTTGTTTTATTTGTTTTTTTTTTAATTTGTTTTATGTGTTGTATTTGTTGTTTTTGTTTTTTGTTTTCATTAGATTTATTTGGTTTTTTTTTTGCATTCATTAGTTTTTTTTTTGTTTTAATTGTTTGATCAGTTAAATTTGCTTTTATTTTTATTCGTTTTTTTTTGTTTTAATTGTTTCATTTGTTTTGAATTTTTTTTAGTTAGTTTTATTTGTTTTAATTGTTTTTTATGTGTTTGGGTTTGATATTAATTGTATAATTTATGTCCATTTGTTTTTATTTGTTTTATTTGCTCTGTTTGTTTTATTTGTTTTTTTTTGTTTTTTTTTTGTTTGATTTGTTTGATTTGTTTTATTTGTTTTGTTTGTTTGATTTGTTTTATTTATTTTATTTGTTTTATTTGATATATTTGATTTATTTGTTTTATTTGATTTATTTTTATTATTTGTTTAATTTGTTTTTTTTATTTGTTTTATCTGATTTATTTGTTTTATTTGCTTAATTTGTTTAATTTGTTTTATTTGTTTACTTTGTTTTGTTTTTTTATTTGTTTTATTCGTTTTATTTGTTTTCTTTGTTATTTGATATTTGAATTTGTTATTTTTTATTATGTTATTTTAAAATTTGTCATTTGTAAATTGAATTTTTCTTTCGCAATTCCGAACCTTATTTTCAATTTCTGATTTTGAAATTCTTTTCGGAACTATTAAATTTTTGATTTGCAATTTAAAACCTATTTTGTAATTTATAATTTGAAATGTTTAATTTTTTATTCCAAATTTGTGAATTTTATTTTATTTTAATGTTATTTGTAACTTATAACTTTCAATTTTTAATTTTCAATTAAGAATCTGTAATTATTAATTTGTTAATTGTAATTTGCGTTTTATTTATGATTAATTTGACATTTGTTTGGCGTAATTTGTAGTTTGTAATTTGTAAGACCAAAGCAGCACTGTCCAGATCGCAATTAACTGGAAAATTGATTTTCCGAAACATTGTGCTGTTGTGTAGCCTTGATGTCTTCAGCAAAGTTGTTGCAAATGGGAAGGGGCAACTTTTGGCTCGGCTGAAAATTAGGGTGGTTCCAGATTAGGGTATTTTTTTAAATCTAGCTTTTCAGGTTTTCTGTCTGCTGAAAAGTTGTTTGACTTATCAATCCAAGCAACTTTGTCGTAGACACAAGAATTTGATTTCGCAATCTACGCCTTCTACGACCAAATTTAAAGAAAGCATCTGAGAAAACTTTCAAAAATTTGATTTTTAACGTGGCAATTCGTGGTAAAGTTTTAGAGAAAAGTGTTGTTCCGGGCACTTTTAGAGTTCTAAAAACACATTTTTATATTTTAATTCGGACCTAAGAGTCAAAAGTTACAGCCATTTTAAGGTATAAAAGATGCAATTTTGAAACTGCAATATCTCAAATAAGCGCAGGTCAAATTAAGCGCTAGATTGCATTTGAATAGGGTAGATTTATCATTTCAAATGCTTAAAAAAAATCTCAAATTGAGATATTTTAAAGAAACGAAATTCGAACATTGTCCAACCATAGAGTATCACTTCTCTCTGGTCCAACTATATTTTCCATGAAATTTTGCCCGCTGAATCTGCATCAGCCCTGAAAATTGTGTAAATGTGTCAAATATCGATTTTTGGTGTTTTTTGTGGTTTATCGAGGCATCAGATAATCGAGTTTGAGCTTTATTTTTCTATTTGTTACTTAATATTTGTTGTATGTTGTTTGTTTATATTGCTTTTTTTGTTTGTGTTTCTTGTGTGTGAATTAGTTTCATGTTCAAGGGGTCATTTTAAGCAGTTAGCAAGAAAAAATTGAACAATTTAAGCATTCTAGTTTATTGCCAAAACTGTGCATAGATAACTAAAAGTTTTGCGTGATTTTTTGGTTTGTCTTTTAAGCAGTATTAATATAAACGAAAGAAGAAATTTTAGAAAATGTATCATCAATAAAAAAACTACTGTACTAGAGGGTGGACTAAACTAAAAAACTATGTTTTGATATACAATATTTGTATTTTTTTAGCTAATTGTCAAAGCTTAAAAGCCAACACCAAGTTTTATTACAAAACTGAAACCAGCTTGAGCCACTGCACACTTTTATCGCACTAAATTGCTCTCCAACAATTATCAACATTATAAGAAACAACAACTGCTGGAGAAATATGAGAGCTACATATTGCATGATTCATCGAAAACTTGCCACCCACGGAGCGGTGTCCAGCACGCCACCGGATCATCGCCCACACGAGTTCAAGAAGACCCCGGCAAGACTAACCTGACATCCTTTCTTGTGATGAAATCCCACCACCAAAATGTGTAGGATTGGGTTCTTCGTGGCCATCATTGCCGAAAGTTCTGCTTCTGGCCGCTCTTCTTTCCAATAAACGATACAAAAGGAATCGCTCGCTAACTTCCTGCCGGAGGATTTCACTTGGCAGTTACCATCCGTTTGACGATGGCTCTGCTTGTTTCAACATTACGTTAGCTCACTTTTCAACTTTACTTCGCGTCTGTCCCCGCACGGCCAAGGATCGAAATCGATTTTTTCGTCCTTCTTCTTGAGTTGTTGTTGTGCAAATTTTGTCCTCCACCAATTTTTTTTCCTTGACGAAGCACTTTTACGGAAAAGACACTTTCAGCTCACTATCAACTTTAAAGCAATCAAAAGTCTTTTTTGTTTGTAATAAATCACAAAACGATGAAGAAAATTGTGCAAAAAAGTCTGCTTCTACTTTTGGTTGTTGGTTTTTCGTCAGCCGCGACGACGGGGGTGTTTTTGTGTGGTGACGGACGACTAAAGTGGGAGGTGTTGGGTGATGTTGATGTTGTTTGTTCTTGGCCGAGCCGAGCAGCTGTCAGTTGACGGATGATCATGCGAGCATGAAACTAGTCGGTGGTGTAAAATCGAACTGCAAAAAGTGTAATGCTGATTCTCCGTGAGCAAACTGCTGCAGTGGTGCCAGTTCGAGGCGATATCGCACATTGCACAGTGGTCCAGAAGTGGAAAATTAATTTTCCGAAAAATGGTGCAGTTTTGGAGCTTGGGTGTCTTCAGAAGAGTTGTTGCAAATGGAAAAGGGCAACTTTTGGTTTGGTTCAAAATTAGGGTGGTTCACGATTAGGGTGATTTTGAAAATCTAACTATTCAGTAATATTTTTGGGAATTTTTTCGTCTCCTAAAAAGTTGTTGGGCTTGCCAATCCAAGCAACTTTGTCGAAGACACCAAAATTTTATCTCGCGATCTACGCCTTCTACCACCAAATTTAGAGAAAGCATCGAAGCAAACCTTCAAAAATCAGTTTTTTGAACGTAGAAATTCAGGGTTTAGTTTTAGAGAAAAGTGTTGTTGGAAGAACTTTTAGACAAGCTTTTAGAGAACATAAAAAAAGAACATTTTCATTTTCTGACAATTCAATTTGGACTTAAAGGTCAAAAGTTACAGCCATTTTAAGGTAAAAAAGATGCAAATTTTAAACTCAAAAATCTCGAAAAGACGCAGGACAAATTTTAAGCGCCAGGTTGCATTCGAAAGAGGAGATCTAGCACTATAAACGCTGAAAAAAACTAAACTCGATCTCAATGTCTAATTTTCAAGGGAAAAGGGTATGGGACCACCCTAACGAAATTCGAAAATTGTCCAACTATTGGTACGTTCGTTTGAGGGCTAGTTCCGCACTGAGTGCCGCACTCAGAGCTGTCAAAGTGTTTGTTTGAAGAAACTAGCGCGAGTGTCGCACGAGTTTCGCCGCCATCTTGGAACTGAAAGTGCGAGTGCCGCACTCGATTTATTTCTAGTTTCGTGCGAGTTTCTCGCACACCAACAAGCGATGTTTGTAAACATCGAAATCAGCTGTTCGTTCAAAACAAGCTGATTTTGTTTCTGTCATACGACTTCTGAGGAAATTGATTTTGTTAAAGTTTTCGATTGTTGATTGGTGGACAAGTTGGTGGCTTGATCGGAAAATAATTTGATTTGGGTAAGTTTTACATTTTTACCATCCCGTAGAAGCTGATGTACGTCAAGAAGGAGTACAAGCGATGCCGTTTCCGGGAACGGTTTCATCCGGACGGACGACGACCGGTCAAGATTCGCAAGAAGGGCAGCTAGGCACCGTGATCGGTCGTTCGGTTGTTCCTTCCGGCAAAATGTGTGGTGATTACAAAAGACAACAGTACAAGGACATTATCAAGCCTATCAACTCGTCGAGCCGGAAGAAATGCCTGAGTGGATGATCCTGCAAAGAATATCGCTGATGCCAACCTGGCACACTCCGACCTGGAACCTAATGGCGAACATGCTGCCGAGCTGGCCGAGTGCGGAATCGCGAGCTACGACGCACTTCCGACAGGATCGAAGGATAATCACGGACATTCTCGGCGATTCTAACGAACAAGTGAACCAATAAAACCAGAGAAAGTGTGTATTTTGTGAACTGTTTGGTGTGAAAAAATGATGAAAATAAAATTTTCTACTGGATACATACATAACTTAAAAACATTGCGATACGAATGTCGACTTTCCCGCCATGGACACAGTCGGGATGGACCAGTCAATGATGGTCCCGAGACAAAGCAGTATGATGAACGGAATTAAATTGTCTTAACTCGATTGGGCGAAGTATTCAAGTCCGTTTTCCGTAGTATTTCATGGTAAAACTATGGGCCGCGCTAATAAATCTGTAATTTTAAAATTTTAGCAAAAAAGCAGAAATTAAAAAAAAGACAAAAATTTAAAAAAATAACCAAGCAAAAATTCCAATAAATTTAAAAATTCTATATAAAATTTAAGAAAATCAAGACATCAAAAAATAAACAATTCTATCAGTTGTGGTTTGGTTGAGCGTTTTAGCAGAATTTTATTCATAATTCTAGCAGAATTCCAATAAGGGGAAATTCTCGTATGTTTGGCAGGTTAAGCGCTCGCTCCTAACTCCATCCAATTAGCTGATTTTCACTATTTCAACAACTAATTTGGCAAAACTATTGATAGCAACTTGCTTGCTCACTTCCTATTGAGCTGATTATCACTCGATTTCAGTTGAAAACGTTTTTAATGAGCTGTAATTGAATGTCAAAGTGCTGATATGGCAACATAAGAGGCACGCTGGAATTAGACGCTGTTCCCCTACTAAAAAAAAAACAGAAACGCAAAAAATCAAAAACTATAAACGCAAAAAAAACATACATTCAAAAAATTCATAAACCTCTTAAATTCAAAAAAAATGTAGAATATTTGAATATCCTCAAATTTCAAAAATTTCTAAAATTTATAATATTTATAAAATTTTTGACGTTCTTAAATCTCTTAATATTTCTTTTAATATTAAGAAATTCCTGAAAATTCAAATAATCTTTAATAATAAAATAAAATGATGGAATTTCAAAGACATTAAAAACTCTAAAAATTCTTAAAAATAAAAAAATATAATTTTTAAATTCTAAAAATTCTTATGATTCCTTAAACTGGTATAATTCCAACTAATTTAGAAATTTTAAAACAACAGAAATTCTTAAAATTTCCCTATGTTTTCCAAAATCCCAGAACAAAACAAAAATCATAAAATTCTTTAAATTCCTAAAATAGATATAATTTCTTAATCTCTGAAATCCTATCAAATAAAAAACAAAATTTTGAAATTCCTAAAATTTCTAAACATTTTAATATTTCTGAAAATCCCAAAATCAAAATCAATTTTCTTAAATTCTATAAATTTCTTAATTTCTATTCAATAAATTAATCATTAATTATAATTGTAGTAATTTCGATTTTTTTTCTTTTTGGGATTTATTTAATTTAATTATAATCCATAATTTTTTTAATAGTTTATGGAATTTAGAATTTAAGCAACAATTCTTGGTATGTTTTGGAATATAAAGAAGATTATTTTTTTTCTAGAATTTTAAAACTTTAAATTTTTTTAGATATTTTATGAATTTTTAAAATTTTATAAATTTTAAGATTATGTAATTTGAATATTTTTGAAAATTTTAGGAATTTCAAGAGCTTTTAGAATATAATAATAAAAAAACTGAAATTAAGAGTTTATGGCTAAGTTTATGGTATTTTACATTGATTTATTTCTCGAATGGAATGAATTGGAATGGAAGAGTTCGAGGGATTTTAAGAATTTCTGAAATCCTAAAATTCTTATAATTCAGAAAATTCTAAAATTTCTTATGTTTCTAAAACTTTCTAAAAAACACAGAATTTATTAAATAATTTTTTTTTTTCAATTCTGAATATCTGGAATTTTATAACAATTATATTATTCATGAAATATCTTGGAATTCTGAGAACTACTAAAAAAATCCTATATTTATAAGTTTCTTTTCATTTCTAAAATCTTTAAAATTCTTAAAATCTCAAAAATTCTTGAAACAACTTCAATTCCAAACATTACAAAAAAGTTATATCAACATTTGCATGGTTTCATTTCATTTTCTTTTAAAAAAAAATTAAGAATGTTTCAAGAACTTTTGGAATGTTTGGGAATTCCACAACATTTTCAAAATTTAGAAATTTTGGGAGTTTTAGGAATTTTTTGAAATTAATGCATTTTAGGAGTTTCTGCAATACAAATTTAAAAAAAAAAATTGGAATTTTTAGAACTTCAGGAATTTTAGAGTTTTTAGGAATTTTTAAGATTGAAAAAAATAGGAATTGCTGGAATTTAAAAACTTCTGAAGTTTTAAAATTTTCTAAAAAATTAGAATACTTTTAGAATATTGGAATTTGAAGAATTTTTTGAACTATAGAATTTTAGACATTTCTGTATTTATTTGAATTATAAGTGTTTCAAGAATTTTTGAAATTTTGTTGGAATTCGATGAATTCCTGAAATTTAAGAATTTTAAAATTGCTAGATTTTTTGGAATTTTGTTTTAATTTGTTTTAGGAATTTGAGTGAAAATTTATAAATTTTAGTTATCTGGGTTTTTTGGTATTTTAGATATTTTGGAAATTAAAAAAAAATAGGAAATTCAAGTTATTTACAGTGTTTTAGGAATTTTAGAGATTTCAGAAATGTAAAGAATTTCTGTAATATCATAAGTTTTGAAATTATTATAATTTCGATTTTTTTAACGAAGTTTTGAAATTACTACAGTTTAAAAAACCATTTTTGAGTTCTAGAATTTGTAAAATTTCTGTTTTTTCAGTAATGAAAGAGTTTTTTAAATTTTTTTTTAAGTTTAAGAGTATTCTGGAATTTTCGGAATTGAAGGTTTCTTATTTCGTTTTTGAATTTACTTGCCCTCTTTTGCATATCATTGAAGTTTTGTTGTTTGTTTGTTGATTTTGTTAAGGGAACGTTTACTTTAAACATGTTGGCAATTACCTTGTCCAACAATTTAACTATACAAACGTGGACAAAACATTAATTTGCTTATTTTACAAAATTATTATTTAATTTAACTTGATGATCAAATGAAAATATTTCATAAACAATTATATTTGGATGTTTAATTGAATTTGTATTTGTTTTATTTTCTTCTATTCGGCGAAATCAGTTTGGTAAACGGAAATGGGAATATTTATAAAGCACTTGTGAAATTTAGTGTAACATGTAATCAGGATTTTTAGTAGTAGTGTATTTTACTAATAATTTGCTTCGCCTAATGTTGAAATGCAGTTTGTTTTTTTGATGATATTACAAAAATTTATGCAGTTTTTCACATTTATGTTTATTTACAAGCAAATATTATTCTTTAGAAGCAATGCCAAAGTCATGGAGCATTGGATTGATTGTCTGTTTTGAAGGAATGATTTGTTGGTGCGTTGTTGCCGACTCGGTACACCGTCAGATACACGTGTTTGAGTTAAGCTGGTGCGTTTGGTTCTCATAAAGGACGCGTTGGGGAGGGATTCTTCCGCACGATGACACGGTTGGTGCGTGGTTCCCGCAATGAGCAGCCCCCAATAATCGCCTCCGTTTGTGGTCCATATCGGCCTGGTAGGTTGACCGTGATCGACGCCAGTGAAAACTAGACGACGGAACGTTGGGGAAATCGCTGTTTTGGAACCAACAGCGCCGGATCCCGTAGCCAAGATTTTGTTGAACCTAGCCTGAGTTGAAGATAAACACAATTTTAATCGGGTTAAAGTATTATTGATTTTGATACTTACCTCTAGCTCGACGTTTAATTCGCCACGATTCAATTTAAACTGACGTTTTAAAAACCAAAACAAAACACCACGCACGCACACAAGCAAAGAAACTGAGAGCAAAACTGGACCGTTCGTTTGAACCAAAACTGGCACTCGGCGAGTGCGGCACTCAGTGCCGCACCGGCTTTTCAAACGAACGTACCATATATGTTTTTCCCGTTTTTCCATGTAATTTTGCCCGCTGAATCTGAATCTGCCCTCAGTATTGAGCCAATTTCAGCCCGGAATAAGAAAAAAAACTTTTTTGCCTTTTTTACAAAAGAAAGGTTTAAGGTTTGATTTTGAAAAATACGCTTTTCTCTGAAATCCTAAAAAAAATCTGCACGGCGAGGAATCGTCCCAGAAAAAAATCCTACACACACAAATATATTACGGTAATGACAAAAGTAACTTACTTTTGAATTAAAAAGTTGTTAAAATTTGCTTCATTAAAAGTTTTTTTCTTGTTTTGAAAATGAAAACTTTTACTGCTACAGTTTTTGAAAATCTCATTGTTCACTGATTTAAAAGTTTTTACTTTTAATTCGACTGTAAAATTTCTTTCATTTTAACGTTCTCGTGTAACCGTGTACGCCTAAGTCGCAAATGTAAACAAACACTTTGGTGGGCCGGTGGTGCTGGTGAGTCTAGGACGCAAAGCAATGCCGACCGCGGCAGCAGCCAGGACTCGGACGCGGAAACCTTCGTGAGCCAAACAGCAGCAGCGGAACGCCTTCGAAGGAGAGTGGTGCAGGAGTGGGATCGAAAAGGACAAGGCCAGCATCCTGCAGGAACTGCAAGCTGTTCCGGGACCGGAATGGGTAAGAAGAAAGCTTGGGTGTTTTGTGGGGCTTGTGATTGATTTTGTTTGTTTTTTTTTTTAAGGATGGGAGGTAAGAGTGTGGATTCGCACCGGTTGTATTCGGTGGTGGTGGCCCGGGATTGGTGATTGAAGGTCAATTCCCGCGAGGACTGTAACGAGATCATCGAGGAGATGGCGCTGCCGAAGAGTTGCGTGCACAACGAGATTGCGTTGAAGAAGATAAACATCCGGTTTTTGGACAAGTACGAGACAGGTAATTTTCACGGTGAGGAGAAGGAGCCGACGAAGAGGAGGACGACGAGAAGCGGGATAATCGGAGGTAGCCAGAGCGGATGTTGCACTCGGTGCCGGCGGTTTACAACACCTGTGAGTAATGAGAATGTGTACAGTGGCTTGCCAACTTCACTTACTTCCATCTCTTTTAGCAAATAACCGCCCACAAATGCTCATCTCGCGACGGCGCAGCTCCAGCCGAATGAACCCTGGACAGCGTGCCGAAAAAATCTGTCATTCTCGAAGGAAGATGAAGTTCTCGAAATCGAATTCCGTTCCGAGGGCCTCATCAACCCAATCTTCCGGATGCGCTTCCAGAATCGGGAACTCCCCGTTCAGGCACTTCACTTTCCAGCCAGGAAACGTCGATCACCCTTGCCGAATCTACAGCCAACTTCTCCAAACCTGTCCTGATGAAGGCCGGCAACGTGACCATCCTGTTCTCTACTTTGCTGTCGCGCGTCGAAACGTCCGTCTGGAACCGTCCAGCTTGGGGTCTTCGGAAGTGACCGGTGGCGTACCCTAAGAATCGGTACAGTATCGGTACACTTTTAAAAATAAATATAAAATCAAGCCTAGAATCAAGCACATTTTTCTGAAATTAACACTGTAGTATTAAATGTTGTTTATTCTTGCTATAAAAGGTTTCTTTTCCAATTAAAAGTAAAACACTTTTACCGATACAACGATTTTGTTCCATAAATGCATGGTAGTATCAAAAACTTTCCAACTTTTAAATTGAAAAGTTTGAACTTTCTACGAATATTCACCAACGCGAACTTTTAATCCAACGAACGATCTTTTTAAATTCAGAGTAGTTTTTCTTTGTGTGTATGCATTTATGAAGTTAAATTTTCGAGTGATTTTATAGCCTTTCCTCAGGGAGGAAGGCAAAACGGATTTTTTGTTTTTATTTTATATTTTTGATTGTTAAAAAATTGGAAATTCAAAATTTAATAAATTTGTCAGAAAATTAAATAATTTAAATTATGACTTTTCCCCGAGCTTTTCCCTCTAGTTTAATCCATTCTAAGTAGCCAAGACCGTACAATATATTTCTAATGGAGCGAACTGTCAAAAACTGCTCGACGGCGGATGCTCCATTGATTTAAAATTGATTTTTTTTAAATGCCTTTGTTTTGAAATTTTTGATTGAATTTTTAATTTTATGTGTTTTACAGAGAATCCCATTTTTTTATTATTTTTAATTGTATTTCTAAATTCTTGAAATTTTTGAGTTTTTGTTATTTGTTGACTTTAAAATTTCAGATTTTTTTAATTCTCGCTTATTTTTTCAAAAGGTCCTATGTACATACATTTTTTGGGGCTACCCCCTGAAATCAAAGAATGACCCATCACTGGGCTACAGGTGGTCGCAGTGAACTTAACCCATACCCACTGGGCAAAAAAAAATCACTAGGCTAAATTCCAAATTTGAGCTCATTCTGACCACGGGAACCCCTCCCTCCAATCGCTTGAAGTTTGTATGGGAAAAATTGTCAAAATGTATGGAGAAAAGCAACTGTTTTACTTTTTTACCTGTGGAAGGCGCCATAATAATCCGATTCTTACCGTTTCTCAGATGTAGAACTTTCATAAAATTTAGAACAACTTTCCCGAAGACAGCATATTTTTGGGATTTTTTCCCACGAAGTTATAAGCGCCTGAAACTGACCATTTTTGCGCGGCCTGAGAAATGGTAAGAATCGGATTATTATGGCACCTTCCACAGGTAAAAAAGTAAAACAGTTGCTTTTCTCCATACATTTTGACAATTTTTCTCATACAAACTTTAAGCGATTGGAGGGAGGGGTTCCCGTGGTCAGAATGAGCTCAAATTCGGAATTTAGCCTAGTGATGGGTCATTCTTTGATTTCAGGGGGTTGCCCCAAAAAAGCCCGGATTTGGACCACCCTAATATATATACATAAAAGGTCCTATAAGAAAAAAATTACCAACACATTCAAAGTATGTTTACATGGCAGCTGGAGGTTTTGTTTGCATCAGGTTTCCTATCTCTTTCTAGCAAAAGTTTTTTGTCAGACGACCTCTAGCTGGTTTTCTTTGACTGACCGCCCGATATGTCAGCCAACATATTTCGCAGGGCTGTGACAGCTCGAGCTCGATCAATGTTTGCATCAGGACACTGTGGCGAAAAGTTCGTCATTTTTGGGTTGAATTATATTTTTTTCGCTTGGCCTAGAAAGCCTTATGTACATATCTGGAGTTTTTTTAAAGGTCCTATCGAGGTTTTTAAGCGAAGATGGCGTTCGAATGGTGAACACCCGAAATGTCAAAATCACGCAGTGGTACCAACATTACGGAAAAAGTGTGCCATGGCATGACAGCCACATTTTTTTTCTAATGTTGGAGCTACTGCGCGATTTTGACATTTCGGGCGTTCACCATTCGAACGCCATCTTCGCTTAAAAACCTGGATAAACAAAAATTTTTTTTTTGATTTTTGGGTGTTTTTAGAACCGCCTTGAGTCAGGGGTATTCAAAAACACCCAAAAAGCAAAAAATAAAAATTGTGTTTACAGGACCTTTTCAAAAAAAAACTCCAGATATATAGGAAACTCATAGCGCATTGGTTGTTTTAAAAATTAATCTAGAAATTATGTTGGTTGGATTAAATTAAAATCCATGTGAATTTGGATACTTAAAAACTTTTTTTTGTTGGCATTTTTGCTTTAAAAATAAAATAAAAATATTGAGAAAAAAAAGTAAAAATCCTAAACACCATTTTCGGTGCCATTTTTTTCTCAGTGCATCCGTCAAGTGACAGCAACACAAAGCCTCGGCCGTCCATCAGCAGCCATTTGTCATCATTCGAAAATCGCAGTCGGAGGAAATTTTATTTTTCTTCGCCCGCGGATTTGTTGTGAAAATTGCCGAAAAAGATCCGATTTCCGAGTTGTGTTAGCCGCTTTAGCCTTTTCCCGGTTGATCGTTGCTGTTTAAGGTAAGGATTTGTGGTAGATTTGTGCGGATTTGAACTTAATATGCTAACAAATCCAGCGTAGAAAAATCTCAACTTTTCGACACTTTCCGCGGTTGTGTTTTGTGCGTAGAACAAGTTTCTGCGTTTTGTGGATTTCCCTCTTCGCATTCCGTTCCGTCCATCCATCCTTCAAAGAGGAACGTCAATAAATTATTGCTCCGCAGTCCGCCGAAGCGCAGAATGTAATCAAATTTTGCTTCGCAGCGGATTAGTCATCGTCTTTTTCTAGCAATTGTCGAATTTGGAGATTTTTTTTTTCTTTTCGCTGGAGCAGGATCTTTGGCCACTCAAAAAGCAAGTGTTTTCTCCGTTCCAGCCGCACCTCTAGGCCCGTCGCTCGAAATGGCCGCCGGATCGACGCTGCAAAAGGCAATCGATATTGTCACGAAGGCCACCGAGGAGGATCGCAACAAGAACTACGAGGAAGCGCTACGGTTGTACGAGCACGGAGTGGAATACTTTCTGCATGCCATCAAATGTAAGTCTCGGTTGTGTGGGTTGGCCTTGGGTGGTGGGGGCGGCGAACCGTTTGACCTTTCGATTTCACTTTTCTCGTTTACGCAGATGAAGCCCAGGGTGACAAAGCAAAGGACTCGATCCGGGCAAAGTGCCTCCAGTATCTGGACCGGGCGGAAAAGCTGAAGGCGTACCTCAAGAAGGGCAAGAAAAAGCCGGTCAAGGACGGTGGCAGCGGCGGCAGTTCCAAGGACGACAAGGGCAAAAAGAACAACGGCGGCGACAGCAGCTCCGAGTCGGACTCGGACGATCCGGAGAAGAAGAAGCTGCAGTCGAAGCTGGAGGGCGCGATCGTGGTGGAGAAGCCGCACGTAAAGTGGTCCGACGTGGCGGGGCTGGAGGGCGCGAAGGAAGCGCTCAAGGAGGCGGTCATCCTGCCGATCAAGTTTCCACATCTGTTCACCGGGAAGCGCATTCCGTGGAAGGGGATCCTGCTGTTTGGGGTGAGTTTGGTAAACATTTTAAGGAATGTGTTTTTCAGATGTATTTTTACTCATATGAACCTGAAGAAATTTCAGCAAAAAATATTTTTATTCAATTCTAAACTCAATCAAACCTATTTTCAATTTGCTTGTTTCTATAAAAAATATTTAAACAGAAACAACCAAAAGTGCTTCACGAACAAAAAAACTAAATTTCAATCGTTATTTTTCAAAAAAAAAAATATATACAGCAATTCCCCACGAAAACAGCATGAAAAAAAACAAAAGTGCTCGGATCGGGCTCAAAATTTTTCTGGGGGTTCCCTGGCCGAAATAATTAGACCCGTATTTTTTTGTTTGGCCATTAGGGTGACCTACGCCGTGTTAGGGTGGTCTGAAAAATGGCCATTTTCGTCGATTTTCGCAAAAAACCACTTTTTTCGAAAAATCATAACTCCTCGCCATTTTAACCGATTTCAATTGTCTTATACGCAATGAAAGGTGATAAGTTGGCCTTTCAAAGAAAAATAGTAATAAGTGTCAAAAATCTAGCCTAACATATGAAAAGGTCGAATGAAACTTTAAAATGCCGTTTTGACGGTGTCTGGACCAAAGAGCCTATGTCTGGAAATATTTTTATCGGATTCCCCGGTCATTTTTACGTAACATACTAAAAAATGGGAGGAGTTCATTAACAGGATTCCGAGATATGATTTTTTGAAAATAAAATTCGTGCTTTTCGACGCGCCTCGCGCATAAACGGGAAAATGACAAAATCAGCAAAAAAACAATTTTTTCCACTAAAACTGCGATAACTTTAAAATTTCAGCTATGACCTATACATGTTTGGGTACCAAAATTTTCGTAATTAAAAGACGCAACTTTTGGTACCCAGACATGTATAGGTCATCGCTGGAATTTTTCAGTTATCGCAGTTTTAGTGAAAAAAGTTGATTTTTTGCCAATTTCGTCATTCTCCGGTTCTCCGGAATTGCTATATGTATAATAAATAATCAGAGTTTCACACGATGCTTAACAGCAATTCCAACCCAAATCAGGTACTTTTTTACATGACCCCCTCAGATTTCAATGAAACTTTGTAGACATGTTATCCTAGGACCTAGGATAATATATGCCATTTTTTAGTTACTCTAGAAAATGACATTTAAGCAGATTGTAAATTGTTTAAATATGTTTGTAGACCGTAATTTAAATATATTTAAATATTGCTGTATCTCGATGCCGTTGATTCGTAACAAAAAGTGATCAAAGACAAACTTATAGAAAATTTGACGGGCTATATTGCACTGTAATAAAATTTCACGCTATTTCTATAAGATGCTGCGATTAAAATGTTTTAAAGTCAAATTTGAAGATGATCTCATGATTTTTTTCCGTCCAAAATTTGTGTGGAAATAGCCTATGTTGCTGCAAAAAGCCACCAGGACCAGGGGGCAGAATGGGTTACCCTTGGTTTTGGACTTCAGAATGGATTTAGACCAACTATAAGGCTAGCTAGGTCTAATGAAAGACGTCATATAACATCACCACACCTAGACGGTGATTTTGGCGTATTGCAGTCTAGATTTCACTATGTGATGTGATGATTATCTAAGCCCAAATTCACAACGAAAAAGCTTTTTTTTCTGAGTTCAATGACCCTTTTTACGACCGCAAAGGATTTAAAATGGATTTTCAATTCAAATTTGAAAAAATAACATCGGCGGCCCTTCTTGACAGATAATATTCTACTTGACAGCTCGTTCCAAAGGGGCCATAGTTGATCCATCGAAAACATGTTGTCTTGTCAATTTATTTTATTGCATTAAAATGAAAAAAATATATCATAGATGGTTTTTAATTGTGTCGTTTATCGTTGTAAATAAAAATGTACAAAGGACCCTATTGGATAATTGGGAATAAAATCAACTCCACCAGAACTAGATTCTCACCACCATGACTGCCTTGAATAACTGGCCGTTCCCATCTTCACCGCGCACCTGGGACAAGGAAAAAGAATTTAGAAAACGGGAAGTGTTGATGCTCCACTTTTTCAAGGGGATAAGGGAAAATCTCGGTTTTGGGAAGGTTTAAGGTCCAGGATACGCTCTAAGCAAGTGTTGCGACCAATGGCTGGTTTGCTTAAAGGTTATAGTTTTTTTTTCTCAAGGCAAACTATCAGATGCTGCTGTCGAAAAAAAATATATACAACTCATAAAGTAATAAGTAAACGCACGCGTTGTCAATATGACTTCTTCATTCTCTTTCTCACTCTAAAGACCCTCTAGTACCGAAGATATGAAGTTTGAAAAAAAAAGATTTTTTGGAGTTTATTTTTTTTCAGAAAACAATCCAAATTATGCAATTATAAAATACCATTTTGAAGAAAATAAGGAATATTTCTGAAAAGCCACAAAAAAAACTAAATAAATTTTATAAATTCTTTGATATTTTCAATGTTTTTGGTAGTAGCACAGCTGTGATATTTTTTGCTTTAAAATTTTCAGGGGGTGTCCATAAACGACGAAATTTTCAAAACGCTCATACTTTTGCTCAACCTTCCTCGAGGATCAGGGCTTAAACAAGTCCGGTTCAGAATTCAAAAAGCCCAGAGCCCAAAAATTTAAAAAATGAAAAACTACAAAAAAAAATAAGAAACTGAATTCTGATAAATAAAACAAATCGAAAACTTGCAATTTAGATTTAACAATTCCTTAAATTCTTAAATTCCTAAAATCCAAAAATCCTGAATTACATAATTCCTGTATGCCTAAATTCCTTAAATCCTAAAATTCATAAATTCCTGAATTTCCTGAAATTCTTAAATTCTTGACTTGAAAAATTCAAAAATTAAAGAGCTTATTCTTAAATTCTTAAATTCTTAAATTCTTAAATTCTTAAATTCTTAAATTCTTAAATTCTTAAATTCTTAAATTCTTAAATTCTTAAATTCTTAAATTCTTAAATTCTTAAATTCTTAAATTCTTAAATTCTTAAATTCTTAAATTCTTAAATTCTTAAATTCTTAAATTCTTAAATTCTTAAATTCTTAAATTCTTAAATTCTTAAATTCTTAAATTCTTAAATTCTTAAATTCTTAAATTCTTAAATTCTTAAATTCTTAAATTCTTAAATTCTTAAATTCTTAAATTCTTAAATTCTTAAATTCTTAAATTCTTAAATTCTTAAATTCTTAAATTCTTAAATTCTTAAATTCTTAAATTCTTAAATTCTTAAATGCTTAAATTCTTAAATTCTTTAATTCTTTAATTCTTTAATTCTTTAATTCTTTAATTCTTTAATTCTTTAATTCTTTAATTCTTTAATTCTTTAATTCTTTAATTTAATTATTATTCGGTTTTATTGGTGAATTATCAATATACAATAAGTTCTTTTGAAATACATAACAGAGTTTTGGAGTTCCTTTCAGCTGTGTGTTACATCATAATCCATTTTGGAACAATTGTTGCTTGTAGTTAAGGGGTTACCGAAAGTAAGAAAAAGATAAGAGAAAAAAACTTACTAAAAAAATTCTTTAATTCTTTAATTCTTTAATTCTTTAATTCTTAAATTCGTAAATTCTTTAATTCTTTAATTCTTTAATTCTTTAATTCTTTAATTCTTTAATTCTTTAATTCTTAAATTCGTAAATTCTTAAATTCTTAAATTCTTAAATTCTTAAATTCGTGAATTCTTAAATTCTTAAATTCTTAAATTCTTAAATTCTTAAATTCTTAAATTCTTAAATTCTTAAATTCTTAAATTCTTAAATTCTTAAATTCTTAAATTCTTAAATTCTCAAATTCTTAATTTTTTGATGCTTTTATTTAAAGTTGTTGTGCTTTATTTTAATATATTATTTTAGCGTAACGTTTTTAAATTTTTGAACCTTAAAATTTTTGTTTTTTTCGATTTTCGAATTTTAAAATTTGAGAATTAAAATTTTTGGACAATTAAAAATTATTGAATATTCAAATTATAAAATTATATTTTTCAAATTTTTCTAATTTTGAATTGTTTGAATTTTGAAGCATTCAGTTTGTTATGTTTTAAAATATTGTTTTTAATATTTGGGTCAGAATGCAGGCCAAGAGTGAATGATACTGATATGATGCCTCTTCAGTTGACGCTCAGGCGAGGAACATCCTGGAAGGAGCGTCACTGACTACGCCCGTAGTCCTGTTAGATCATTCTTGATCAGGACAGTATAGCTCTGGTTCCTTGCAAGTGTCCTATTTTCTTACCTCCACGTTGGCTTGGTTTTCATGATGACCTAGCTGGTGGCCTGTGGAAACGGATCGTAAACTTTTGACCAGCGAGGGTCAGAGTCGAGACGGCTAGAAGAAAGGGGCGCGTCAATGTGGGAAAGGGAAGTAATTTGTGATTGTAGACGGTATTGTTTTGATTCGCAGTATGTTGAGTCAACTGCTGTGGATGTACCTGAAACGTCGCAGAACGGGGTTTCTCTTCTTTCCATTTCAGCTAACAGCTATCTTCTGTTTATTATGTTTCACTGATTTTCTAAAACGGTTTCTGTTTACTATCCTCCATTTGATTTCGATTTTACTTATTTCATTCTCTTATTTCTCAACGCTTTTCCACTCTATTTTACCAATTGATGCTGCTGTAACAAACTGTCTGCTTTCCCTTAATTTGGCAGCGATGTCAATTTGGTTTATCATGTGCCTTTTCCTTATTAATCTATTTGAATAATTTCTAATCTTCCCTGTAAATTGCCCTCAATACAATCTAAGCTTGTTTGTTAATTTCTTTATCTACTTCATAAATTACTATCTTTCTTTTACTATTGATTCTTTACATAGTATATTTCCTTCACTGTCCATTGTTTTGAAACTTCACCTTTTTCTTAAGCAAGTGAGGTTCGAGCCCTTACTCAATTTATGGAATGTTTAAAGGATTAACACAAATATTACTATTGTACTTTTGAAAAACTTTTCTAAAATGCTTAGGACCAAAATATTATAACAAAACACCGCGACAAAAGAAATAGCAACAGATTAACACGACTCAACATTAGGCAAGATTTCAGGAGAAAACAATACACTGTAAATAACAATTAGTTTTTGAATTCAAACTAAAAATTAAACAGTTTTTTGCTTTACTGAAAATTGATAAGCACACTATAAATGGTTAGGCGCTTATACTTACATCAAACCCTACGTAATGTACCACCCCCGGCCGAGTTAAAATGCGTAACCGGAAAAGAAGGTGTGCATGCCTGGCACGAACACTCAAAGTGTGTTCTAGCGTGCTGCTCGTACTGACTCAGAGCAAGGGTGAGATGTAGGTGTAAGGGCAGTGCGTGTTCGTCGGGAACCTGGTGCATAAGATCGGTCAAGGCCCGTTCTTACACTGAAAATTGCGAATTGCGAATATTTGGGTCAGAATGGCCTAAGTAAAATGCGCCAAAACCCTTACAAAAACATACATTTTTATGAATTGAGTGTAATAGATTTATGCCCCCAAGTGGATTTTAATTTAACACTTCCACCACCAAACTTTTTTAAACAATCCAACTTTTCTGAAAGCTTATTTAAAAACCTCGAAATAAACAACATTTGCGTGGTTTTGTCAATAAATTTACATTTTTGCTCATAATTCGAAAAATACAATGAATTCAAACGTCGTTTTCGGTGTGGTTATGTTATTTGACGTCCTTTATAAACCCTTGTCTTACAGTTGGGCTAAATCCATTCTAAAGCTCAAAACTAAGGGTGGCCCATTCTGTCCCCCTGCCCCTAAGTGATTTTCTTAAACACCCATTCATTATTTTCTGTTTTCGCAGCAAATGAAAAAAAAACTGGTCCCAACTTCTAGCAATATCACCTTTTGGCAAGTCTTCTGGACATGTTTTAGCTCCGAAAAATGTAACTAATTAGCAAGAACTATCGAAAATTCTGAGGCACTCAGTCATTTGACATATCTACCTATTGTAATCAAAATTGGTTGACATAAAAATAGAGCTATCTATGGTGTGCTCAATCCAGCGTCTCGCGGAGTTTACGTCATTTTGGCGGCTGTTTCGTAGTATCTAAATACTATATAGCCCAACATTTTGAGTCAATAGTTCCCGTAGATCTTCAGATTGGCAATGGTTCCGTCTAGACTCATCACCCAACCCCCATCTTCCCTCCTTCCAGCCTCCCGGCACGGGCAAATCCTACCTGGCGAAGGCCGTCGCCACCGAAGCGAACAACTCGACCTTCTTCTCCGTGTCCAGCTCGGATCTGGTGTCCAAGTGGCTCGGTGAGTCGGAAAAGTTGGTCAAAAATCTGTTCGAGCTGGCCCGGGCCCACAAACCGAGCATCATCTTCATCGACGAGGTCGACTCCCTGTGCTCGTCCCGGTCGGACAACGAGAGCGAAAGTGCGCGCCGTATCAAGACGGAATTTCTGGTGCAGATGCAGGGCGTCGGCACGGACACCGAGGGCATCCTGGTGCTGGGGGCGACGAATACGCCGTGGATCTTGGACTCGGCCATTCGGCGACGTTTCGAGAAGCGAATCTACATCCCACTGCCGGACGAGCACGCCCGGTTGGTCATGTTTAAGATTCACCTGGGCAACACGGCGCACTGCCTGACGGAGGACAACATCCGCACGTTGGCGGGCAAGACGGACGGGTACTCCGGGGCGGATATTTCGATCGTGGTTCGGGACGCGCTGATGCAGCCGGTGCGCAAGGTCCAGTCGGCGACGCACTTTAAGCGAATCAGTGGCCCCTCTCCGGCGGACAAGGAGCAGACCGTGGACGATCTGCTGGTGCCGTGCAGTCCGGGCGAAGCGGGTGCCATCGAAATGACCTGGATGGAGGTGCCCGGAGATAAGCTGAGCGTGCCGCCGGTTACGATGGTGAGTTTAGTGAGATTTCCCGGCAAGCCCATCTTCTTACAAATCGCCCTTCTAATTTCCAGAGTGACATCCTGAAGTCGCTGACCAGCACCAAACCGACCGTCAACGAGGAGGACATGAAAAAGTTGGACAAATTCACGGAAGACTTTGGTCAGGAAGGTTAATCGCTAATCGAAATGGCACCACACACGTGCTTGCATGGCTTTTCCTTTAACAATAAAACAACAACAAAACAAACTGTTTGTCACCAAGTTGTGCTGCTTTCTTCAGTGATTACTAAAACAAGCACATTGAATGCGTTTTGTAAATGTACGGCCGAAACTGACAACCACTTAAAAGATATTTTCTTCGTTCTTTAATTTACGCCGAGCCTTATCAAATGTGTATGTATTTTTAAAATATTTTTTCTTTCTCAATCTTTAAATCCCCGCAAAAAAAAAAAAACCTTGAACATGATTCTTAATATATATACGAGCGTAACTAAAAACAAACGAGAAGAAACGTGCAGTGTCTATTTGGTCAACCCATCCAATAAATTGTTAAGTATTTCTGATATATTCTCTATATATGTATCTATGTGTGTGCGCTGTTGATGGAATGAAATTGAAACAAAAAAAAATCACAGAACGCGACGATCTGTCAACAGCAACCGGCATTGGATTAATGATTTAAAGTGAATAAACTGTTATTAGTGAAATTGTGGTGTTTAATTTATTTACAGTGGAACAATCAAGAAATCATGTCCGGATAATTCCGAATCGAGAAACGGTCAAGGTTCATCTTTCGCGGTACGAAAACATTCAATAATTTAGATTTGCTTGTTTGAAATTGACAGAAAATTACAAACGATTAAATAATTTTGTACCGTAATCTGGGGTGGATCGGGACTACAGTCTGAAAAGGGACAGCAGTTTTTAGAGCGCTTGAAGCTTTAAAATTTGGAAATGGATGAACACATTTTGTTAGCCTGAGTCTGTTCTAGCCGAAACCAACCAGAAAAATCAAAATATTGTGCTCCAACATTATTAAAATTGCTGTCCCAATTCGCCCCATGTGTCCCGATTGACCCCAGTTTACGGTATTTCATATTATAAAATTGAAAATCTAGAGTTTTTTTTTAAAAGGACCTATAAACTATTGTCTTCTATATGTTTATAGGACCTATTAAAAAAAACTCAAGAAATCTAAAATTACCTCATAAGGCCGAATCTCAAAACGCAGAAGCTTGAAATATTGGAAATTAAAAGGACGGATTTTACGAATGGCCATAATAACAATCATTTAATTTTGTGGCAGATATTTAGAAGTTCCAAAATACAAATCTGGAGTTGTTTTTATTTTTTCATTTTTTTTTGTGTTTTTGAAAAAAAAAGTCCATTGAACATTAAAAAAAAACACTCCGGAAATATTCAAAAATCTAAAGTTCTGAAAAACACAATATTGAGAAACCAAACATAAAGTTTGAAAACTAAAAAATCTAAAATAAAGATAATCAATAATTAAAAAAATAATAATTTTAAACCAGAAACGAAGAAATTTAAAAAAAAATACAAAATTCTGAAATAGAAAAAAAATTGAAATAAATAGAATATTTAGAAATGTTTAAAATTCTAAAAACTGGGTTTAAAATTAAATTATAGGTCGTACTCGAACTATCTAAATTCCTCGCCAAAATATCACACAAAATCTTTTTTTAAGAATTTAAGAATTCAATAATTAAGGAATTTAAGTATTGTGATTATAATAATTCAAGAATTTGCATATAAAAAAAAATTAAATATCAAATTTTTAGTTTTTACATTTTTGCCTTCCTCAATGAGGGTAGGCTTGACCGGGACCGTCTGGGATCGAACCCAGTCCAAATGGAGTGAGAGGCAACCACGTTTACCCCTACACCACCGACCGCGTTCAGTCAGAATGCTAAAACACTCAAAAAGTAAAAAAAAAATATTAATTAATACATATTTTTTTCAAGATTCAAAATTAAAAAAAACTAAAATTCAAGTTTTAAAAACCTTAAAATTATAACTTAACAATTCAGAAATTATTAAAATCGGAAATTTTAAAAAATGAATTTTTAAGTTTTGAATTCAAGAATTGGAGTTTTTAAATATTTTAATTGTATCATTCATTTATTCATTTTTTTAATCTAATATCGTGAATGATATTAAAATGAAACAATAATCACTATATGTAAAATGCTTCTATAAACAACGCAAAGAAAACCGTTTTTTTGGTTGAAATACAGTCCAGACTCGATTATCCGAAGGCCTTGGCAAATTTTCACTTCGGATAATCGAATCACGAAAAAAAATTGTTTCGTTGTCTTATTTTTAATTGTTGAGCTTTAGTATTTTGACATTATGCCATTTTTAAGTTCAGTCTGATGTGTACTTTAAGAAAAACACATAACATCTGGTACTTTGTTCGGAAACTAATCAAAAACAACACCGAGTCTGTTTGTCCCATCGTTGAACTTCTACGCATAATTGTCCCACGAAGTATTTTCTTACACGATTAGAGACACATAGGGCGAAAAGGAACCCACGGGACAATTATGCGTAGAAACACAGAAATCGGTCGAAAAATTTCAATCGCGTTTTTCTCAGTTGCACTTTTTTGAACATGGGACAATTATGCGTAGAACGGCAGTAAAACTACTCTAAAATGATTCATACTTGCTTCAATTTGAAGAAAAACTAAAATTAGTGTCGGAGGTCACGGTGGCTCTTACAGCTTTTTGAAAACTCATCCGAGAATTTAATGTTTCAAGAAAGAAAATAAAAAATACGATTATTTTTTGTTTGTGATTCGATTATCCGTTATTCCCATACAATCTTTCGGATAATCGAGTCTGGACTGTATTCTGAACCAAGATTTGAATGTTTTTCTAAAACAAACATGGCCGCCAGAAAGGTGAAAATTTTACCATTTTTAGGGCAAATTTTATCGGATTTTTTCCGTTGGGTTGTTAGGCATACCAAACTGAACCGAAATACAGTTTTAAAACAAAAATATTAGAAAAAAAATCTATTAAACACGTTTTTCGGTTCAGGTTGGCACGGTTGGCATGCTTAACAACCCTACAGGCCAATACGCAACTCCCAAGAAAAGGGGTCAAGAAATTGCTTTATGAACAGTAGAACAAAGGAGAGGGAACGATTTCTTGGGCCTTTTCTTCACCCTCGTTGGCTTGCTTTCGCTGCCGCTGACAGACAAAATCCGGTGAAAATGGTCAAATTTTCACTTTTCTGAAAATCTGCATAAAATCCGGGTTTCGCGCTAACTATTTTGACAGCTGGGAAATCCCGCCTTGTTTTATCTAAGCTACATACCTTGGGCTTAGATAACTCTATTGGGACCATCCATAAACCACGTGGACACTTTCTTTCGTCCGTGGCTTGAACCCGATTCTTGGCTTGCCAATCTTGAAACTTCTTTCAGGCAGTTCATACAGCGCATTCGATTTTTCCAGAATGACCATGGGACAGTCAGAATCTGTTTCGGACTCACTCATCCTTTTTTAGATCTTGGAAAAAATCAACTTGACTTGACGGCGTTTTGAAAAAAATTTGACAGAACAAACTATTTCAGAATTAACAGGCTAAAGATGGCCCATACTCTTGGACGCCAAAAACTCTTTGTAAAAACCCTTTCAACTCGTCGTATTTATCTTCGCTCTGCCTTGTTGCATAAACTTGTTTCAATGCAAAAAAAAACGTATTTTTTTTCGGAATTTTGAGTACGCCATTAAATCGGACGTACGATTGACACCAAATTTCCAAGTCATCAATTTTTTTTGTGCAAATAATTTATAAACACGACTTTTTCGAATGCTCAAAAAATGAAGAGGGTCGTACCGCGCCTCCGTCACAAGATACCTATTAAAAAACGTTACTTAATCCACCCTTAGGTGGTTGGTGCCTTCCTCATATAATAGATACAAAAAGGCGGACCTTTCAGTGTTCTATCAACTTGATTCATTATTCATACCATCAGATTGGGTAGTCAGATCTTCATAATTCAGGGCACTTACGTGCTTATAACTTTTGATAGGATTGTCAGATCTTCAATCTTTTGAACTCGTTGTAAAGGTCTTTTGATTACCTATCCAAAGATAGGTCGCATGATAGATCCGGACAACGTTCTCATCAAAATATTTGAGATCCGGCCTCCAAAAAGTGCATAAATAACACTTAAGTGTTTATAACTTTCGATAGGGTTGTCAGATCTGCAATCTCTTGAGCTCGTTGGAAAGGTCTTTTGATTACCTATCCAACGACAAGTCGCATGATAGATCCGGACAACGTTTTCATCGAAATATATGAGATCCGGCCTCTAAAAAGTTCATAAATAACACTTAAGTGCTTATAACTTTTGATAGGGTCGTCAGATCTTCATTTTTTTGAACTCGTTGAAAAGGTCTTTTGAATACCTTTCTAAAAATGTATAACATGACGGGGTTTCTTACAAAAACCACCCTTTTTACAATCTTCCGTACTTTTGTTTAAATCGTTTTTTTAGCAAAACTTTTAAAGTATTAAACTAAACTTCATAATTTTCAATAGCGACTTATGGGACCCCAAGACGGATCGAATGAGATCAAAACGGTCCAAATCGGATCACCCAGTGCCGAGATAACCCAGTGCAAATTTTTTTGATCAACATCCCACCACACATTTGCTAAGAATTTGATTCTGAGTCGATAGGTATACATGAAGGTAGGTCTAGGAGGTCAAATTAAGAATTTCATTTTTCGAGTGATTTTATAGCCTTTCCTCAGTAAGGTGAGGAAGGCAAAAATGGACCTCGGAGTTGGAGTTTATCGCAAATCGAAGAGGGATGGGAAAACTGCTTCGTGAGTTGCTTGAGAATAAAAAAAAACGGTAAATGAACAAACACAGACGACGTACCTTCCGAGCAGTAATGCTATAGGGAGAACACTTTGAACCACGTGATAAATCAACGACACTTCAAATAAAACACGTTTTTCCGTATGAGTTGGAAATAATAATTTATTTACGAGATAAAAAGAAAACAAAATAACCACTGGTTGTGTCCTATGTACGCATGTGTGTGTGTGTCAGCATGTTTTGTTTGTTTGATTTTTTTTCTGTTAGTGTAGGGTTAGGTTTGCAATGCACGATACGATATTACAAGTCTACAAGAGAAAGCTCCAACAACCAAAACCAAGAAGAACAGAAAGAAAAATCTTCGTTTGCATTCATTATTTTCTTTTTTCGTTAAGCAGCACACCTACACCATATGTTTTCGCTGGTATTTTAGTTTGTTGTTTGTAACACATCTTCTAAGAGGGGGAAAGAAAATAAGTTGCGGGTGGTAGGAGGGAACGTTGTTGATTTAATTGTGTGTGATTGAATCCTTTTTTGTCTAGTAGCGCAAAGCGGTTTTTTTTTTCGTTTAACTTCCTCTCTAATTAATGATTTTCTGTTTAAAATTCGAAGTAAATGTTTAAATTTTGCTCTATTTTTTTCAAACATGGTTTCGTGTCATTTTTTTTCAACTAAAAATCGCAATTTGATTAGGACAACACTAAGAACAAAAATTAAAGAATGTGTTAGCAATAGTTATTGTTTGCAGTTAGCGCGTGTGGTAATGATGCTTTCGTTCCGGAACCGAACTGGAAGGAACATTCCGGAGGGGGAACTTCTTTCTCTCTCGCCTCTCTATTTTGCGTTCTTTTTACCTTTTTTTAGTCAAAACTATAAACATAACAAATACGGGTAGTTTTTTTTTGTTTTGTTTGCTTTATTCATTGTTCTACTGTTTAATGCTTATTCGCTAGGATTTGCTCTCCCTCCCTCTTTCTTTTCAATTTTCCTCTTTCTCCTCCTGTCTTGCTACGGGACACAATCGAACATGAATCTTGATTTTTTTTTTTGTTTTCTCAATAATCTGTGGTTGATTTTTGCTGGTCGCTGCCGCGACCGCCACTCTTCGCGTCCTGGTTTCGAGAGGGCCTCAATTTTTTTCTGTTATTGAATTCTTACGAGAGTGTGTGTGTGTGTTTGTTGAATTATATATATATATTTTTTGTTAATAATAATAATCTATTCCTCTACGAGCGACAGTTTACTTGTTTTTCTTTTTTATTTTCGTACTGCGTGTGTTTGAATTAGTGTTTTTTACTCTTTTTGCTAGGCATTTAAAAATGAATTTAATGGTAAAGAAAGATTGCTCTCTGTCTCGCGTATTATTTTTACTTTTTTCTCTCTCTTTCAGTTTTTTTTTTCACTAGAACCAGCAACAAGAAGAAGATTGATAACTAATAATTGTTCATTTCCTGTAACATGCCCTTCCACTCTCTCTCTCGCTAGCGAACATAATTCTAGGTTGTTTGTTGTTCTTAGGATAAATACGATTTTGCTTTCTTCTTGTTTTTTTCTTTTAGCAGCAACTGTTGTAGATGTTGTTTGTGGGCTTCGCTTCGTTGGAATCTGCTGCCAGAGCAGACCCTTTTGTCCAATAGTTTGAATGTTAGGTTTATTTTTCAACGATTTTTTTTTGTTTTGTTTATTTCTTCCATGAAAGTGAGTTTGTGAGTTTCTTCACCGAGAGTGACACTGATTCTCAATTGTTTTTTGTATATATTTTGTGTTTGCTTCTTTTGTTTATGAACCATACAGAGCTTATTTATTGGTATTCTTCAGTTTTAACATGTTCTTTTTTTGTTTAATTAGTAAAATGTGTGTGTGTGTTTTTGTCTCTTGTTTTCTCCCCACCGCGCACCCCACCACGTCTTAGTTTGTAAAATTTAACCTCGTTTTTTTTGTTTATCTTTCTCCATGCAGATTGAAACAGTACGTCACGTAAAGCAGCTTCTGCTGTTCGTCGGTCGGTCTAAAGTGTGTCCGTGTGTGTGTGTGTGTTTAGAGCTTATTATCATTGCCGCCGCTGCTATTGTTGCTGCCGCCACCATTGTCGAGCGTTCAGAGCACAAACTTGCCCAGGATGAAGCCAAAGATGGCGAGCGCGATCGCCGCCGCGACGTACATGATCGGGATCTGCTGCTGCTGGGCGAGCGCCGGCGGTCTGTACACGTTCGCGTACTCGCCGGACGCCGCTCCGCCGGGCGACGACGCCGACTTGGACTCCGCCGCAAACTCCTTCCGGATGTTTTCCTTTTCCAGCTGCAAGCGGAGAAGCGATTCCTGTGTGGCGAAAACAAAATTAAACTCAACAATCGATCGATCGAGTAACCACCCACCTTCAAGATCAGATTCTCGTGGCGCAGGTTGGTGGCGGCCTCCTCGAGCATCTTCCGCGCCTCCGACTGGCCTTCCACGGTGACGCCGGCGCCGCCTCCTCCGGATGATTTGTCCTTTTCCCCGCTAGACTGCAGCAGCAACTGGTCGGATGTGTTGGAACCGCCGCCGCCGGAGACGTTTTTCTTTGGTGTGTCGTCGGGGACGGCTGGGTCTGGAAAAGGGGAAACAAAAGAGGGATGGTGTTAGTAGAAATTTGAAAAGCTTCTGGCAACAAGTAAAACTTTCAAGTCGCTGGGTCTTTTAAAGGCCCATCTCCATAGAATCGTAGCTCGTAAGGCACGTCGGCGAGTTTAACGATTGATTGATTTTGTTACATGCCTTGAAGGTGAGGACCAAATTAGGCGTTTTCAAATGTTGCGACCCTCCGATTGTTTGGCTTGCCCTAGTGTTGTGCCAGCTCGTGGTTTATCCTTCTCCTCTGTTACATCCTAGTAGGCCGGTCGAGCCTATGACGTAAACAGGGTGACCACTCAAATCTGTAATTCTGTAATTCTGTAATTTCGGAATACATTCGTCCGGCTTCAGCTGAAGATTCATGCTGTCCCATGTTGCATGTTCGAGTGTAGACCTACGGAAAACCTTGCCGCGAGGAGAGGTGAGTGAACCTGTACACGAGCCACCTACGACATAATTCCTCGGGCGGCCCAGGTCAACTCGAAGTTACCCCAGGCACCCCCAGTGCAGGACACATTGGGGGTAGAAAGCGGATAGATATTTCAGTGAATACAATAATTATGACAATATAGTTTCATATAATCCTTATTCCTTGATCTTACCTTTTGACACTATCAAACCTAGCAATATTACTATTGCATCTTACCATTCCCTTTTGATAGTGTCACCCTCAAACCTTCATCCATTGTGCAATTAACGCAGAATTTCCACTATATCCTTCATGCGGAATCGTCGTCTACTTTCTTCGCCTTATTATCACTGAACCACGGCGCGATATTGCTCTCACATTTTTTTGAGCTTCAACGACCGATTGTTATTCACGCACTTATAAAAATACTTGTTCTGTTTCGCGGCTTTGTAAAAAATACACGTGTGTTGGCTTAAACAATGACTTTTTCGGTCATCGTATGCTCGCAAGGTACATGAAAGAGAAAAAGAGAAAAAAATGGGATAAGTACAATGCAAAATAAAATCGAACATTGAATAACAGACTAACACAGAAAGAAAGAATAAAGAAACCTTATTTTGCAACTAGTCAGAACTACCAACTTGTAACGAGAAGTTTACAAGAACACAACTGAAGTTGTGAAATATGGGACAGGACAAGCAAACTAGAATAGTTAATATATATAATAAAACAGATGGAACGTACCTTTAATCATATTAATAACAGTTATGCCCAAATTTCTTACCAATTTTTTTCAGCAGTTACATTTCTACAATAATGTATTGCGATTCCAAGATTGAAGAATAGAGTACTTAAAGTTTGTGAAGTAAGGGACAAGTTAGAGCAATAGCAAAAAAATAGATAGATAGATTTTACTAAATTTTATCTTAAAATAATAGGAAAAATCTAGCTTGTTTTTAAAATAGCCAATGCACCAATTGCAAACATACAGCATTTCACGTTCACACCGTATGGAGTAAGTGTGATAAACTATATGTCCACATTCGGCGCATCACCTTTTTCAAAATACAGGAAATGATAGAAGGAAGACCCCATTCTGTATAGTGGAAGATTTCTGCAACACCTTGGATTCGGACCAGACATTTTGTCTGAAATAAGAGAGAAAGACAAATATTAAATTGTGGTATTATCACTAAATCCTATCATCCTTTCACCCCCCAAGACATGGTCTATCCTTCGTGCCTTCGTGTCTTGGGTGATGGCGAATTCTACCTTCTTCAATGATCTTCGGACCACCTCCAACTAGAATTCACAACAGGACCTCCCTCGGCTCCAGTTTACAACATGACAGCGACGAGAACACAGCCGAATGGGAGTTGACAGTATCAAATGCATGCTATACCCTTTGCTTTGCTGGATACTTACTAATAGCAAAGGGCGAGAGTCCTGCGACTCTCAGCAATCATGAATACTGCCCATTTGCCACAGGGTGACCACTCAAATCCCATTTTCAAATTCCAGACTTTTTCCCGACTTTTCCACAAACTTAAAAAAATAGGCATTTCTTATCTAAATAATGATTTTAAACAAAAAATTCTTCATAAAAAATGCCATCGAAAAAAATGGAAACAAATAAAAAACTCAACAACAAACTCCTAAAAAATACTTTAAAAATGGTAGCACTCATTTTTTTATTCAACGTAGAAACATAAACAAATAATAGTCATTGAAAAACAACCGAAAACTTAAAAATACTTATAATTTCAATGTTAATTTTTAAAACTGGCAAACGTATAGTTTTTGATACTTCATATCAACTGAAAATGGAAAAAAGTTGAAGATAACTGAATTTAACATTTTATTCTAATTTTTATTTTATTTGAAATCAAAGAGTGCTTAAAACATGATTTCAAAGAATTTAAAGAAAATCTAGGAAATATGTATGTTTGTATCTCGGATTAGTTTTCGAAAGGACGTAAGAGCCTTTGTTAAATAAAGTCCTTTTTGCATCGGTATTCGACCTACTTACGAAAACCAAATTTCAAAAATGCTTGAGGTTGTTCATCTACACGTCCTTCAAGTGCCCGAAACTAAAAATAAATGAAATTTTGTTGCAATTTGGAGAAAAACGAAAATTAGTGTCGGAGGTCAAGGTGGCTCTGCATAGATTTTTTTTGCACGAATATTTAGAAAAATATTTAGGAAATCGATTGAAAAAAAAATAAGATCCCTACTAAATTTTGATATTGGTTTTTTAATCAATGCTGATGTATCCAGTTGTCAGCATTTAAATGTTTTAATTTTTTCAATGAAAAATTCAGATTGATAAGATTCTATGTTTTAAAACTTACTTTACGCGAAATGTTCGAAGGGACAATTTCTTTAAACATATTTGAAATAACTTAAATCAAAATTTCTTTTATTTATTTATACTTTATTGATTTTTCAAAAAAAAAAAAGATCATGTTTACAAAACGTAGAAAAGTTTTTTTATTTTTTTCATTCAGAACGAACAACGATTGGATTTTTTACGATATTTAAGTTTACCGAAAACTGAAAATCTAGCTTAATCTATAGTAATTTACCCATACTCACAAAAAAAGTTCAAGATAAACATTTGGATAAAATATTTGAAATGACTTATTGAATATTTTCCACAAAAAAAAAACCATTGCCAAACTTTAGTTGGAATCTTTTTTCAATTATTCAATCAATATTTAAAGCCAGGGCTGCGGAGTCGGGTCATGTTTTAGACGACTCCGACTCCGACTCCGACTCCGGCTTTCTGAGATTAGCCGACTCCGACTCCGACTCCGGCTCCGGCTTTCAGCTCGAACCGACTCCGACTCCGACTCCAACTCCGGCCTACAAACTCTAGCCGACTCCAACTCCGACTCCGACTCCAGCTTTCAACAAATGGTTAGCTCCGACTCCGACTCCGGCTCCACATATTTTTAAATGTTTCTAAAGTTACTTGACTATTATTTTGAAAACATTGATAAATAGGATTATTTAAATACTCTCTAATTGTAATGTATTTCTCAAGGAAAATAAGTTCAAATCACAAAACTGAAAAAAAATTCCAGGTGAAAAGTTTTAAACGTAATTGAAACAGAAATCAAAAAATATCTCCAGTTTTGAAATCATTTTCACAAGAACAATTCAGAAGTATGGACCAAAATTTTGCCGACGATATATGATTTTTTTAAAAAGTGAATTTTGTAAAAAAAATAAATCACGTACTTAAAATTTTTTGATCTCATTTTTATGTAAAATCGAATTTGCAATCGAAAAGTACTATACACATTTTTTTATTACGTGCACCGTTTTAAAAATATAGCCTTCAAAGTTAAATTTTGTCCGAAAAATTCCGTTTTTATTTTATTTTTTATATAGTGTCCATGATTGTCCATTCCTGAAAATATTTTTTTCGAAAAGTTCAGAAAATTTCCTACTTTTTTGTCGAAGAGGATTGGACCACTGGTTGCTTAGATATAGCGGATTAAAGAAACAGGAAAATTGATTTTATAAGTCTAACCCAAACAACCCTCCATTTTCTAATGTCTATATATCAGCAATTAATGGTCTGATTTTCAATATAGAAAAATGAAACATTCGTGAAATTTTCTAAATACTAACATTTCAAAAGGGCCAAACATTCATTATTTTTAGAAATGGACATTTTAAAAAGCCGGGACCGTGGTGTAGGGGTAAGCGTGATTGCCTCTCACCCAGTCGGTCTGGGTTCGATCCCAGACGGTCCCGGTGGCATTTTTCGAGACGAGATTTGTCTGATCACGCCTTCCGTCGGAAGGGAAGTAAATGTTGGCCCCGGACTAACCTAAAAATAAAGGTTAGGTCGTTAGCTCAGTCCAGGTGTAGGAGTCGTCTCCCTGGGTCCTGCCTCGGTGGAGTCGCTGATAGGCAGTTGGACTAACAATCCAAAGGTCGTCAGTTCGAATCCCGGGGTGGATGGAAGCTAAGGTGTAAAAAGAGGTTTGCAATTGGCAATGGCAATGCTGTAGAGCGAATAATTTGATTTGATTTTGAAAAAGCAAAAGCGGATTTTTTCGGCAAAATTTAACTTTAAATGAATATATTTGTAAAACGATGTACTTAATAAAAAAATGTGTGATTTACTTTTCGATGGCAAATTCGATTTTACATAAAAAATTAGTTCAGAAAATGTTAAGTACAAGATTTCCATTTGAACATAAATCACTATTAAAAAAATCATAACTCTTCGACAAAATTTTGGTCCATACTTCAGAATGGCTTAAAAGATGTGGGATGTCCCCTCAAATATACAAAAAACTAAAAAAATTAAAATACCGATTTTGGGAAATTAAAATTTTGTAAATAAAAGGTAATTAGAAAATCACCAATTTTTTTGGCCGTGAACCTGTTTTTTAATAGTTCTCATCAATACCTACAACTTTGTCGAAGACACTAAATCAATCAAAAAATTCCTTGAAAAGTTACAGATCTTCGAATATTTACGTACCATATTTATATGAACTTCTGTCAAAATTGTATGGAGATTACTTGAAGTGAATTAATGACACAAGATGGCTTCTTCTGGGAAGGCCCCCATAAAGTTTGAGTCAAATAGCAAAAAAAACAGAAAAAATAGGTTGAAATCGGCCAATTTCGTAGAGAAATCTGATAAATCTATTTAAAAAAATGAAAAAATGGCAACGCAATGCATGCGTCTTAAAAAAAACAATGAAAAAATAAGAAGTTTTGTGAATTAACCTACATTATAACAAATACCAAACAATAAAAAAAACATAATTTTTGTTGACGTTTAGATAACTCCGACTCCGACTCCGACTCCGGGTTATCACAAATTTTCGGCTCCGACTCCGACTCCGACTCCAGCTTATAAAATTTAGCCGACTCCGACTCCGGCTCCGACTCCAGCTGATCGATTTTTGACGACTCCGACTCCGACTCCGACTCCAGCTCCCCAAAAAGACCCGACTCCACCGACTCCGGCTCCGACTCCGACTCCGACTCCACAGCCCTGATTTAAACAGAATTATAACTTTCCGCTGGTCACAATCGCTAAAATTAGGTTCTATTTTTCTATTAGTTTTTTTTATTAACTTTGTTGTTGTTTTTAGTTGAATTTGTTTTTTTAATAAATAGATTTTGTTTGATAAACAAAAATTGGTAAAAATCTGTTGATTCATAAAAAAATTATTATGAAAATCTGTGATAAATGCATTCAATATTTATCAGGATTTTCAATGTCTAATGGCCTATTCATGCTGAAATAGTTTGAAATTGTGAAAGGAACCTTAAACTTTGAGTAAGTTACTGAAGAAAAATTGAGTAAATTTAATGTGAAAATCGTACAGAATATGACAAAATTAACTCTTGAAAAGAATTTTACAACAAGTATGTTTGGAATTCCCAACTTCGCGGCGGTGGTATGCGCGACAACGCAGCTAAACTGGGCCAGTCCAATTTACAGCGTCCTACGATCCAAGCCATATTTCTTCTCGAAGACTTCGGACTAACTGTTCCGCCACTTTGGTTCCTCTCCAACCGTCAGATCTAGCAACAGCATCAGAATCGCTTGACTGGTCCGATCTTGATTTCTCTGGCGACAATACTGAAGAATTCACTCACGCTCTCTAGCAATTTTACCTACTACAGTTGTTATCCGACGTCACCAACGATCCGAGGAACACAAACCCCTCCACGTCCTCGAACTCGTCCCCGTCGACCGTCACGCTCGGTTCTATGCGAGCCCTAAGGGACTCAGTACCTCCTACTAGCCTCCTCCGCTCGAAGACCCCAAGTGCTCTCTGGTCAGCCTCCTTTAGCGTCCACGACTCGTGACCGTAACGAGCTACAGGGAGTATCAAGGTCCTGTACAGCGTGGTTTTCGTAGGCGTCCTTAGGCTGCGGGACCTTAGCTGGCTACGAAGACCGTAGAAGGCCCTGTTTGCAGCACTAATCCGCCGTTTCACTTCGCAGCTCACATCGTTGTCGCATGTCACGAGTGTACCAAGATATATAAAGTCATCCACCACCTCATATCTTCCCCATCTATTTCCACCTCCGAAACACCTTCACCTGCACTGCCACGCGCTCTGTCAGCAACCAGATACTTGGTCTTGGCAGTATTGATGGTCAGTCCGATCTTCGCAGCTTCCCGCTTGAAAGGGACGAACGCCTCCTCCACTGAACGACGGTCGATACCAATGATGTCGATGTCGTCAGCGTATCCAAACAGCATGTGCGATTTAGTGATGAGTGTTCCGTTTCTTTGCACGCCTGCCCTTCGAGCAGCACCCTCCAACGCTATGATGAACAGTAAGTTCGAGAGAGTATCGCCCTGCTTCAATCCATCCAACGTAACGAAAGCTTCAGATGTCTCGCTTGATTTTGCTCAATCGAGCGTTGCACGAATCAGTCTTATTAGCTTCACCGGAAAGCCGTGTTCTAGCATAATATTCCAAAGTTCGTATCTTTTGACTGAATCGTACGCCGCCTTGAAGTCGATGAACAAATGGTGTGTTTGCAGGTTGTACTCCCGGAACTTGTCGAGGATTTGTCGCAGAGTGAACATCTGATCCGTCGTTGACCGACCCGAGCAGATATCTTTCGATAGTTCTTCGTTCGTGTTTAGAGAGTGTCCTGTAATCTTACTCCACTTCCGCGAATGCCCATTCCGCGTGATCCCATGCCGTTGCCGTACAAACTCCTTGCAGCTCCATTTAAATTAGCTTATGTTGCTTGTCGTCTTTGCATTCTCTGGAAGCTGGTTGTAAAGTTTAAATCTTTTGTAATAACAGCGATTTCTGCGTACATGCCTTTTTCCAGTTCTGCTTTCTGATATCGTCAGCTCCTCTAGTGTCATGCTTATGGATATCCCTTTCGCATACCATGGCTTCCGTCAATTATTGTGGCGCTATCCTTTTTTCATACGATAAACAAATACAAGAGTGTTGTACTCGACTCATTGCTTCACCGATATCCACTGTCGATTACACTTTAGTATCAGCCGCATTATTTTACTTTGTAGCACCTGCATCCTTTTAAGTTGTCGTTTTATTCCCAAGAACAAGATCTATGAACAATGGTCGCAGTGAGGAGCGATGAGCGAATTGTACACCTGAACTTTCGTCTCTGCCGTCAAGTAGCGATTGATCCTACACAGAATACCAAACTTCCGTGCTGCCTTCCGAATGGTATAGTCAATATTTTAGTTGAAGTTCAATTTTTCGTCCAACATGACTCCTCCGTCTCCGTCTTCTCAATGTTCAGCTGCAGCTTCTTCCATTTCAACCAGTCTGTGAATGCTATTAGCTCTTCGTTCATGTTGTCAAAGCACGCATCGAAGCTGTCACTCTGTCACCTGTACACTCCTCAGTGCCTGTTTTATGTCGTTTATGTACAGTATGAACAGCAGTGGGCCTAGCACGGTTCCTGGCGGTACTCCGAGCTTGAATGCTGTTTCTGATGACACCTATTAGTTTGGTCCGGTCAATGGTTTCGAAGGCCCGCTTCAGATCCACGAAAACTGATAGAACAGCTCTTCCTTCTTCAAGGTTCACATGGTGTCGATCCAAATCCCAAAATAAAATTCCCTGACTTTTCCCTGACCTCTCCAGACCACCAATTTTTTTTTTTATATTGTGTCAAAAAAAAAAAAACTTTTTTTATATTGTGTCAATCATTTTTTTCTTATCGAACATCCAAAATGAGCAATCATAAAAATGTCCTTTGTTTTTTTTATCTGGTGATGTCATTTTAAATGTTGCCCTTTACCAAAAAACTCTAGAAATAATTCATAATAAGATTGTTGCTAATTTGCAATTGTGATTAGTCAATTTCCCTTCATTTCGTAAAGAAAATTTAAAGTTAAAAGTTTTCCAAAAAAATCAATTGGTAATTTGAATTAAAGTAAGAAGTCATGTTTAGTTTTAAAATTGCTGCCTATTGCCGAATTTTCAAACGAATTAGGCCGATGCCATTTTTGATTGTGTTTTTATTAAAAAAAAACTAAATGTTTTGGAGACAAAAACTTGAAAAAACATGTAATTTTGCAAAACCTTAAGAAAGATTAAAAAAACTGAAAAACTAAAAAAAATATACAATTAAATGTGAATTTTTCAAGTACATGTTTACGGTTTAAAAAAAGATCTAAGTCTTTTTCAACAATGTTTGTATTTAAAGTAAACGGGTTTCTGGATATTTGAAGAAAACACTACTTTATTAAGTTTACATAAAAATATTTTTGCTATAAAATTCAAAAACAAACGATCAATCACACGATAAATACATTTTATAAAAATAAAAACAAAATACAACCTGCTCGAGCTTTTCAAAAAGTCATTATTTATCAAACTTAGATATTTGGGTGTTTTGGAATAGATTCCAAATTAAAGCTCAATCTGACCACGGGAACTCCTCCTTGTAAGCCCTTGAATGTGCTGGATCTTAATTAAAGTTGAAACAACTTTTCCGAAGAGACCATATTTGATAAATTCTTGAACTCTCAAATTCCATTATTCAGGGTTGTTACGGAGAAATAGAGAAAAAAAATATGCGCCATCCCAAAACCCAATCCGCGCAAAATCCACGTCATTTTTAGGAAAAATAATTTTGCGACAAACATATAAAAGAGTTTCATAATAAATTCAATTTTGTAATCTCAGAACGCAGAATCTTTAAACGCTGAAAATGTATTTTTGCTAGGCTTAGGTAAACTAGAGGGAAAAGCCAAAACAAACATTTTGGCATAAAAAATAAAAAATTTCAACATTTAGAAATTAAGATGTACAAACTGAATCAAATCTTAGTAAAGAAAAATAATAAAATTTTAAAATTGTAATAAATCCTCAATCTTGAGATTTTAAACTAAAGATACAGTTCATACTCGATGATCTTACCAAAGCGTCACTTTGAAAAATCGAAGCAAATTTTCCTACATATTCTTCTCAAAATTTCTCTAACCGAAAAAAATAACTCCAAAAATATTTCGAATTGTATCAGGTTTTCTGTAATCTAGATGGTAACAAAAATGGTACATTCAAGAACCTAGGAATTTAGAAATATAAGAATTTAAGAATTTAAGAATTTAAGAATTTAAGAATTTAAGAATTTAAGAATTTAAGAATTTAAGAATTTAAGAATTTAAGAATTTAGGAATTTAAGAATTTAAGAATTTAAGAATTTAAGAATTTAAGAATTTAAGAATTTAAGAATTTAAGAATTTAAGAATTTAAGAATTTAAGAATTTAAGAATTTAAGACTTTAAGAATTTAAGAATTTAAGAATTTAAGAATTTAAGAATTTAAGAATTTAAGAATTTAAGAATTTAAGAATTTAAGAATTTAAGAATTTAAGAATTTAAGAATTTAAGAATTTAAGAATTTAAGAATTTAAGAATTTAAGAATTTAAGAATTTAAGAATTTAAGAATTTAAGAATTTAAGAATTTAAGAATTTAAGAATTTAAGAATTTAAGAATTTAAGAATTTAAGAATTTAGGAATTTAAGAATTTAAGAATTTAAGAATTTAAGAATTCAAGAAAAAAAAATTGTTCTCTTGATTGTTAAAACAAAATATTTTTGAATTTTGATGTTTTTAAAAATTTCAGAATTTTTTTTATTATGATTTTTTTTTTGGTTGTTTAATACTTTTTTTCCTAATTTTATTTTCTAGTTTCTGAATAATTCAATTTTGAATGTTAGAGCTGTAATGTATGTTCAAATTAAAAAAATATATATACTACTGTTTGAATCCCATCTAAAATTGAAAAGCGGAGGCCAGCTTCTGTTACGTCCAATCAAGCTCATTTTTGGGATTTAAGCACAGTACACCCACTGGAACATGCCCCAATAATAATTTTTGTTACATCCTTATGTTTGTATCTTATAATATGATAATATATACAAGATTAAAATTGAATCTATCCAGTATAAAAGAAAACAAAATAATGATAAAAACATTACGCAAAACTTAAAAGCAATTAAATATTCAGAGTCAGTATGTTTAAAAATGAGTTGAGTGTAGTAATACATTTATTAAGGAAATCCTCAACAACACATTTAAAAAAATATCTCTTCATAATCTTCATCTTCATTTTTTCGACGTTTCTTGTATGTATGTATGTATGATCCCCATACCCGCAGGCAACTTGGTCCTGGAACACATGTGAGCGCTAGGTGAACAATTCGATCATCTTTTACTCCGTAATCTGTACACCCACGTGCATAAGTTTTTTTGCACGAATTTTTGTGCTACAAATACCGGCGCATAGAACAAAATGATTTCCCTCTTCCCTCCCCAAGCGCCAGAAATTTGTAGCGGGTGTAGGGACACTTTGCATAGACGCCCTTGCTCCCATCACGTCACTGAGGGTATGGAGCGACGAGAAATTAATAAGCATGCCCCCCCAGTCGAACCTTCATTAGAGAAGCAGGCAATCCACAACTCACAGCGAACGACTAAGGGAACACCCTACCACGTATATAGTAATAATTGGGCGTGGTTGTCTTGAATGATATGAGTGAATGTTAGAATAAGTGTTAGAATATTTGTTTTTATAACAAGAACGGGCTCACCAATTGTTGATATCGTCGAGTCTAGTTTTTGAGCTTCATTTACTTGCGATCTGCAGAACTTCAAACGTCGAAGATGACAAAACCTGGTACTGGAAACAGCACCGTCGGGCCCAACGGTTGACCACTGACGAACTGACGTGCCACCCCATACATATTTTTGAGAAAATTCTGACCGCAAATTCTCCAGCGAACACCAACTCCATCTACCTTCAGGTTCGCTGACTCTCTCCCACACGTGTTTTCGATAGTGCGACTATGCTTCAAATTGTTATCTGCGTCGTTTCAATAAAATCTACGCTCAGAACGTTTTTGGAGTGCGCTATTCGATTCGCTGAAAGCGCATGCAAGTTTAAGCTGACTTCAACAATACATTGCATGTAAACATTGGCGCGAAGCGAGAGGGAAGAGAGAAAAATCGGTTGACAGATTGTTCGCTAGAAGAAAAAACGCCAAACAAGAAGAAGACAACTGCGGTCAAATGTGGTTTGCTCGTGGCACGTCAGTTCGTCAGTGGGTTGACCTTGGAATTACACTGGGAGAAGAACCCCATCTTCCGATTTGCTACTGGTGCTCCTACAGATCCCTGTTGGCTACCGCGTTTTCTCCGGCTCGCTTGAACCTTCAACTTGCTCATCGACCGTAGAATCCTGGACCATTGAGCCTTCATCTTCGATCTGCTTTTGCTGCTGGTTGGCATCGCTGACGATCGCGTTGGCCACCGTTGACACCAATCGGAAGAGCACACGAAACTCGGACAATTCCGGAACGAGCTAAACTTCCCGACGAATTTATCACAAAATTCCCTTTTCGTTAATCTTCATAATTCACTTTTGCAAATAAATCTTTGATAAAAAACGTCATCGGAAAAAACGCATCCGATCTCGCGCACGGCTTACTTCGATCTCCATCTTCATTTTTTCGACGTTTCTTCTTGAGAAAATACAAACAAAAATTTTCGGAAGAAAATTCAATTAATAAGAAATCGAAGTTTTTGCACTCAACGAAAAAAAAAAAACAAATTATCCTGGTCCTTGATAATATTTTTCTTTATAAGTTGAAAGTAATTTTATCTCTCTCAATAATTTTTTTAAAAAAGTTGCTAACGCACGAAATCCGCGCCAAATTCGCGCCATCCGTAACAACCCTGCTTATTCCATAAATTTTTGTTTTATTTCTTTAATTCTTGAATTTTATTCTTTAATTTTTAATTTCATTTCACCATCACATCATTATTATGCTTACATTTTAAGATTACTTTGGATCATTTTTAAATCATAGTTCAGTTTAATCTTGAGAAAAATAAAAATTTAGATAACGAATACTAAAGTGAAATTTTGGAAAATTTTCTAACCTTAATTTTTTTTTTATTTTATAATAAGAATTTAAAAAATAAGAAATCAACAATTAAAAAAAAGCAAAAATTCAGAATTTTCAAAATGAGCTTTAGAATTTTAGATTTTTTTTTAATTTTCAAATGTTCGAATATTTTAACTTATGAATTTTTTAATCATTAAATTTTTCTAACAAAATGTATAATTTTCTCTATGGTCCTTATATGCTGAACAAACGACCAATTTTAGAACAAATCTCTGAGTATGGTGGGGCAACTGCCTCATATTGTCCCACCCTTTGTGCGCTAGTAATTTGTAATTTTCAGTTTAACGCAAATCCAAAGCAAATCCAAATTATTTGATTTTTAAGCCTAAACATATTGCAAACAAGCAACGTGCGAAGTAATGCCAAATGCAACTTTTTTGTTTCTGTTCCTTTTCTTCGTGACCCTTTTCTTAAGCATTTTTATATGGAGTTTCGCGTTCCTTCCGGACTGACCAATATAAAAAATTAAATATTATCAATGTTGTAAAGTTTGGCCTGGAAGACATTTAAATACATCATCAAGGGCGAATTTTCAAAAAGAAATTAAATGATGTAGTAATATTTTTAAGATCATCAAAATTCCCTGACCCAGCTTAAAATTCCCTGACTTTCCCTGACTTTTCCAGGTCAAATAAAATTCCCTGACAATTCCAGGTTTTCCCTGACTTTTCCAGAAATCGACACCATGGTTCAGGTTCAGATTCACAGAGGTGATGTTTCCGAAAACCAGATTGTTCCTTCAGCAGCACACCAGTACGATCAATGAACGCCATCAGTTGTTGTTCCTTCACGGTTGTCTCCACGACTTTCTCATACAGCGGCAACATGTTGATAGGTCTGTGGTCCTCCGGATTCTTCGATTCCGGAATCTTTGGAATTGGAATCACCAAGGTCCTCTTCCATGCGTCTGGGAATTCCCCTCGAGACAGCGACTTGTTTACAATATCGTCAGTCGCTATCCGCGCCACGATGGGTTCTGACGTCGATTCTGTCCGAGAAGTCGATGAGAACATGGTCGATTTGCGATCTCCGTGTCATTTAGTGATCTCCAGGTGTACTTGTAGAGGAGGCTGTGCTGGAAGAAGGTACTACGTATGGCCATGTTTCGGGAGGTAGCGAAATCGATGAGTCGTAGGCCGTTCTCGTTCGTCTGCTAGTGGGCGCTGAACCTCCCAATAGCCGGTCTCCTCTTGACAAGTTTGAGCGTTCAAGTCGCCGATGACAATCTTGAAGTCGTGTTATGGACACTTCCTGTACGAGTGTTCCCAGCTGTTTATGTAAAGAAGTTGAGAGACTTGCAGTTCCACGTTTCGAATTCCCGAAACTGGTCGATGATCTACTTGAAAATCAACAGATTGGAAACCTTGGCTTCTAATCCCAACTTCAACCCAACATCGCCAAGACACCGCCGCTTCCCTTACCTGTGGCTTCCCGCTTGTTCGCCCCGCCCAGCTCGGCCATCTCCGACAGCGTCATCTCCTTCTCCTCGGGCAGCTCGAACACGCACCGCAGCTTCGAGTCCATCAGGTTCTGCGGGTTGCAGTCCTTCCAGACGCTGTCGATCTGGACGTCCCCCTCCGGCATGATCATCGACTGCACCATGAACTTGTGCTTGTTCTTTTCGGCCGCTTCGAAGATGAACGGCTGCAACACAACTGCAAAAGAGATTCAACTCGTCAAATTCTATATGGGACCGTATTTCAAAAATACTACTTACTGGTAATTTCAATAGTGTCTTTCGGTTCCAGAACGCCACAGTTGGGACGTACGCAGTACTTTTTAGGCGCCGTGGTTTTGATTTTAAACAGGATGACATGCTCGGTCGGGTTGGTTAATCGCATAAACGACGAAACCGCTGTGCAGAATGGACCTGGAAAGAAAAAGGGAAATTGGTATTAGTTTTCAAAGTCTGGACAAGTGAATCTATTGACAGATGCTTCGAGCTACCTTGAAATTATTATCAAGAGTCATCTCTCAACATCGAACCTACTCCACCCCTCATCCCGTCAATCAAGCGGATCAACTTGAGTGCCAACAAGAACACTTGCATATAAGCAAATACGAAAAAGAGAAAAAAGGCGAAGGCGCAAAACTTTATCGATAAGGTTTCCCTCCAATTTTCACCACACACACACACCTTTTCTTATTCGCGTAGGTCGTCACAGCGTCTCATCGAGTTTCGATATATCGCTATCTTTCTGTTTGCCTCTTCTTATTCTTTACCATCATTAATAGAGGACCTGCGGGCTGGCAAGTAGGAAGACAGAAAGCTATTGATACCCACCATCAACCATCAACCAACTTCTACAAGCACACCATAAATTTTAAATGAGATTACACAAAGTCCTGATTAAAGTGGAGGAGCCTTTATTTTTTCGCGAAAAAGCTCATTTTATTCGTGGTCAGGGTGGATACTTGTGTCAATTTTTTTTTCTTTAAATTTTCAAGCATCGGAGCGTTTGGTAACGGTATGTCCACGCATCCTTCCTTCCCTTGACGATTCTGTGGGATATGATCCGTTCTCAGAATCCTCTCAGCGCTAAAAACTACACAGTAGGGCTGGCCACCTACATTTTTGTAATACATTTTTGGCTGTTCCATGTTTGATCTTGAATTTTGAAAATATTTTGATTCGAAATATTGGAAAAAACCCAAAGACTTCATTTTAAACATAAAAAATTGGACCGATGCTTAAAAAACCAGTTCGCTATTTTTTTTATCATAATGCAAAAAATCGAAGTTGACAAAACGACATTTTACGACGGATAAACTATGGTCCCCTTGAATCGAGCTGTCAAGAAACGCTGCGAAGCTGATTTTGCAAAACTATTTTAAAAATCTTTTTTTGACCAAACCGCCGCACAGTGGTCGGAAACGCAAATTTAGCAGGAATAATTTATTTCCGCTTCAGGGATGCATTTTCGAGCTTCGGTGTCTAAGAAGCATTTGTTAAGAATAAAATTCTACATATTTTGGTCAAAACGATATTAGGGTGGTCCAACAATTTCTACTATTTTCAAAAACTATCTTTGCTTCTAGATGAGATAGAGGTGTACTTTCTTCAACAGTATTGTAGTACTAGCCATTTCAAACAACTTTGTCGAAGACACCAAATCTCTATCTCTTAATCTGATCATTCTACAGCATTTTATATGAAAAGCAGTAGGGTGGCCCATCAAAAAAGTGTTTTTATTGCGTATCTTTTTTGTATTATTTTTGGAAATTTTGGTGTCTTCGGGACATATTTAGAGCATAAAAATACGCGTGTTATATTTGTTAGGAAACATCTTTTAGGCTAGTGTTCAGGTTTTGTTGTAAAACCTGGTACTATTTTTTTTGATTAAATGCACCGGTATCATTATTTGCATTTTTTGGTAAAAAGATATAAATTGGGAAAGGATCCTCGTATTGGCATACTAATTATACAAAGTGACTCCTTTTGTCAAAGAAAATGCATGGAAAGTTTTATCCTATTAAAAAAAAACACAAATAAAAGTCGATTTACGAAAACGTAGAGAAATAATAAAATCTTGAATCTTTAATCTTTTTATTTTCTAATTAATTTGAGCAACCCTAATCAGATATCATATCCTCAGCTACTTTACTATTTAAAACAGGTTATGTATTTTAATTTTGTTTAAATGTTTTTTTTTATTTTTATTTCCATGCGAATCAAATAAAATCATATCTTATAAGAGTGAACGAATATGAACCACCCTAGGTCATCTAAGACCACCCTATTTGCCATAAAAACCAGGTTCGACCACGCAAACCAATTTAACCTGCATTTGAGCTCACTAAGAGCCGTTTTGATACTGAATAATGCGACATTCATGTAAATTTTCTCATAGAGCATGGTACAAAATCTCATAAAATGACCATTTTTAAATCGCTGTAACTTGGGTTTAAGAAAAACCCTTTTGAGATGTTATGTTCATATTAAAGAAGAAGTTTTGAGCTTTCAGATGCACCGCAGAGCGTATTTTTTTGTGTCCCCCTCGAGAAGATACAAACATTTCAAAAAGGCCTATTAAAAACTTTAAAAACGCTGTAACTTTTTACCAAAATGACCTAGCGACTTCGTTGACATTCCAAAAGACGCGTATTTTTATGCTCTAAATATGTCCCGAAGACACCAAAATTGCCAAAAATAATACAAAAAAGATACGCAATAAAAACACTTTTTTGATGGGCCACCCTACTGCTTTTCATATAAAATGCTGTAGAATGATCAGATTAAGAGATAGAAATTTGGTATCTTCGACAAAGTTGTTTGAAATGGCTAGTACTACAATACTGTTGAAGAAAGTACATCTCTATCTCATCTAGAAGCGAAGATAGTTTTTGAAAATAGTAGAAATTGTTGGACCACCCTAATATCGTTTTGACCAAAAGATGTAGAATTTTATTCTTAACAAATGCTTCTTAGACACCGAAGCTCGAAAATGCATCTGTTTAGAAATTAAGTTTATTTGTACATTGCGCCGTTTGCCCTATATTTTAGATCGGTTTCAAGATGAACCGTGAGAGAAGAGAGAGTATGTTTAGAGAGAAGAGTGACCGTACGGGAGAGCCCTACGGGTTCAATGTGTTTACATTTGAGAATAAAGTTTAAGTTGCTTGCCGATACTCGACCGGCTCAGTTCAGTAGAACTCCGCGTACTTTGTACCGTTCGTTTGTCGCGCAATAAAGTTGTTCCGCACAACAACTTGTGTTTTTATTCGGCCTACGGGTGAAGAAAGTTTGGTGCGAGGTCGTTGACCTCTTGCGTGTGTGCTCTGGACGAGCAGAAGAACTCCCCCGCAATACAGTCCACAATTTGAAGGGCTCGATCCGGAACATTGGTCCTTCGAACCGGATCGAAGTGGCCGGCCCGAAGTGGAAGGACTTTTTGTGTGCGCGCGCGTGTGAAGTGGCCTGTTCGCGGAACAGTGGCCATCGCGATTCGGACTGTGCGAGTCCGCGGCAGTTGGCGCCATCGCGCAGTGATTTGCGGCTTTGTGCTGCAGTTTTTTATTGCTGTCTGCGAGGTGGTGCTGACGAGAAGAAGCAGCTGGAGCGATCGTGGTCTGCTGGGAGCTGTTCTACGGCGGACGGAAGCTGCGCTGCTGTTGGAAGCTGTGTGTTCGAGAGTGTTTGTGTGTGTGTGTGTGGAGGTTCCAGGAGGGCCAAGCAGCGTTCCAGAGGAAGTATTGGGTTGCATGTGGTGCATGAGGTGTGTGTGTGTCTGTGGTGAGGTGTGTGCCATTTTGGGTTTGAGTGAATGAGCGTTTTTCAAGAGAAGTTTTAAATAAAGATTTATTTGGATTTTTTACGCGTTTGCGTTTCTTTCCGGAGTTGTGGTCTGGGTATTCCTGCGCAAGCCCTGATTTTTGGATTGTTCTGGTCTCTGTCGGTCTGTCCACTGCTGGTTCTCCACCTTGGCTGTCTCTTCCCACTGTCAATCGGGTCGCGTAGAACGTTGAGTTGATCGTTCCGGTGTTCGCGGTTCCAGTGTTCTGGATTTTTGGCGGTCAACGGTGAGTGAAGGCGGTGAAGAATGGACGAGTTGAAGGATTTGCTGAAGCAGGAGCGGCAGCTGATTCTGACCATCAATGGTGTAGGTGATTTCGTGGAGGCGTACAAGAAGGCCGAGCATGAGAACCAGATCTCGATTCGGCTGGACACCCTGGAGGAGGCAATGAGGAAGTTCTTCAAGGTGCGCCGCAAGATCGAAGCCATGATTGACGACGAGGATGAGGATCAAGTTGTTGGGGAGTCAAAGGAGGCTCGGAAGAAGCGGTTGGCTGATCTGGTGGTTCAGCGTGAGATGGAGTACAACAAGGCTCTTCGTGACGTCGAGGAGAGGTACTTCGTGGTGAAGGCGAAGCTGGTCGCGCTGCGCCCAGTCAAGGTTGAGCCCACTCCTGCCGCTGACCTGAACGAATCCTGCTTCGATCGTTCGACCTCTCGTATTAAGTTGCCGGACATCAAGCTACCCAACTTCAGCGGCGCGCTGAAGGACTGGATCCCGTTTCGCGACACCTACAAGAGCCTCATCCACTCCAACATGCAGCTGCCGGACATCGACAAGTACACCTACTTGAGGTCCGCTCTGCAAGGTGAGGCGCAGCTAGAGATCCTGTCGGTTGATTTCTCCGCAGAAGGCTACGACGTTGCTTGGAAAGCACTGGAGAAAAAGTACGACAACCACAAGCTCATCGTCAAGGCATACCTGGACGCGATCTTCGACATCGAGCCGCTGCGGAAGGAGAGCTGTGACGGTCTGTCTCACTTGATCAGCGAGTTCGAGACGAACCTCCAGATGTTGAAGAAGCTTGGCGAAGGAACGGAAGCCTGGTCAACTATCCTGGTCCATATGCTCTGCGCGCGTTTGGATCATGCCACGCTGCGTCTGTGGGAATCGCACCACAACTCGAAAGCTGTGCCGAAGTACGACGTTCTGATCGAGTTTCTGCGTGACCAGTGTACGGTGCTGCAATCGATCAAGGCCAACCGGCCCAGCGAAGGAGACGGACGGCAGAACCGATCGAGAATCTCAACCGCTCACACGTCCTCGCAGTCACAACGGCGCTGCCTGTTCTGTGGAGAGACGTTTCACATGCCGTTCAATTGTAGCAAGCTGAGAAACATGTCTGTGTCTCAACGTGTGGAGGAAGTAAATCGTCGTCGGCTGTGCAGGAATTGTTTGAATGCTGGTCATTACGCCGATGGATGTTCTCGTGGTTCGTGTTCCCGCTGCTGCGCTAGACATCACACGTTGCTGCATTATGACACGCCGGCACCTGCTGGCGCTCGTCAAGGAAGATCCTCCGTTCAGAATACGCAAAATCGACCCCCAGCAGCTGGACAACAACAACACACGAGACAGCAAGGCCAGACACAGAGCAGTTCCACCCAACCAACCACAAGTTCCTACCCCGTGCACCAATCCACTTCTCGAAACACTCACCCACCACCACCCACAGACTCTCGCAATTCCACCACCCTCAATGCGGCATCCCTCCCCGCACAAAATGCACCCACACTGTCCCGCCAAGTCCTCATGTCTACGGCTGTAGTTCGTGTTGAAGACCAGTTCGGAAACTATTCGCTCGCTCGGACACTTCTTGATTCGTGTTCCGAGTTCTGCTACATGACTAGCACCTTTTCCAAGAAGCTGAAGTTCCGGACAACACCCGACGTACTGAGAGTACAGGGCATCGGAAACGGCTCGGCGACGTCGCTGAAGGCCGTACGTGCGAAGATCCAGCCGCGGTTGGATACGATCTCGTCGTTCTCGGAGGAAATGCGGTTCCACTTGCTGCAGAAGATTTCCAGTGATTTACCCGCCACACCGGTCGACGTCAGCCAGTTGATGCTCCCCAGTGACATCATCCTCGCTGATCCGCACTTCGGAGAACCTGGTCCCATTGATATGATCATCGGTGCTGAGTTTTTCCTCGATCTGCTGTCTGCTGGTCGGCGTAAGATCGTCGAGGACGGTCCGACGCTGCAAGAGACTGTGCTTGGGTGGATAATCTCTGGAAAGGTTCCCGCATCGTCGCCCAGTATCCCACGCACGGCAACCTACGTCAGCTCAACAGTTGACCTGAAGGAGTTGATGGAGAGGTTCTGGGAACTGGAGTCGTGTCACGTCAACAGCACCCACTCTGTGGAAGAGTCCACGTGCGAAGAGCTGTTCAACAAGACGACGATTCGAGACGCAGAAGGAAGATTCGTGGTGACCTTGCCGAAGAAGCAACGAGTCATCGAGAAGCTGGGCGAGTCCAGAAACATGGCGATGAAGCGGTTCATCGGCATGGAGAAGCGGTTCACGACGAATCCCGCACTGAAGTTCATGTACACGGAGTTTGTGCATGAGTACCTGCTCATGAAGCACATGCGAGAAGTGAAGGAGGACAGCGGAGAAGGCCCCGTCTACTACCTGCCGCACCATGCAGTTCTGAAACCCGACAGCACGACCACTAAACTGCGCGTGGTCTTTGACGGATCCTGCGGCACCTCCAGTGGTGTGTCCCTCAACGACGCGTTGATGGTAGGACCAGTCGTGCAAAGCGATCTCCTCTCGACCGTGCTACGGTTCCGCTTGCATCGAGTCGCGTTGATCGCTGATGTGGAGAAGATGTACAGGCAAATTCGCGTGACGCTGTCCGACCAACGCTTGCAACGCATCTACTGGAGAGACAACGAAGACGAGCCCGTCAAGACGTACGAGCTTTCGACCGTCACCTACGGAACGTCCAGCGCTCCGTATCTCGCTACCAGGTGCTTGAAGAAGCTTGGAGAGGATTGCGCGGAAAGCCATCCAGTGGCGTCTCGCGTCATCCAAGAAGACTTTTACGTCGATGACATGCTGTCTGGCGCAGACAGCATCGAAGAAGCAAGTGCGCTGATGAAGGAAGTCCGGCAGGTCACCGATTCAGCTGGGTTCACGCTGAGGAAGTGGAACTCGAACTGCCCAGAGCTGCTCAAGCGGCTCCCGAAGCACCTGAAGGACGAGCGCAGCACGCTCGAGATCGATCCTGCGAAAACAACGGTGAAGACGCTGGGATTACGATGGGAGGTGTCAACCGACATGTTTTGCTTCGTTCTCCCACAATGGAAGTCGGAACTGTCCCCCATCACGAAGCGCACGGTCCACTCGGACTCTGCGATGCTGTTTGATCCCGATGGTTTCTTGGCTCCGGTGGTCGTTCAAGCAAAAATAATCTGCCAACAGCTGTGGAGGATAAAGAGCGACTGGGATGTACCGCTCGACGAATCGCTGCAGCAGCTGTGGAGAGACTATCGTATGAGTTTGATGGCGGTCGCAACGATTAAGGTGCCGCGCTGGATTGGGTTCAGCACCGATTGCGTCGAGATCCAGATCCACGGTTTCTGTGACGCCTCAGAGCGAGCTTACGGTGCCGGTCTCTACCTTCGCTGCACTGCGCTTGACGGTTCTGTCACGTGCCGACTGTTTTTGGCCAAGTCCAAGGTAGCTCCGATGGAGAACCTGAAGCGCAAGAAGAAAAAGGTCAACATTCCACGCTTAGAGTTGTCGTCTGGTTTGTTGTTGTCCCACATGTACGAGAAGGTGCAGTCGATTCTACCAGCTGCACAGTTGTTCTGCTGGACGGACTCGATGATCACGCTTGGATGGCTTGCGTCACCCCCGTCACGTTGGAAGCCGTTCGTTGGAAATCGGGTCTCGGAGATTCAGCACATCACGAGGAACGCAATCTGGGGACACGTGCCTGGAGAAGAGAATCCCGCAGATATCATCTCGCGAGGGATGTCGCCGGCGCTACTACAGTACCGAACCGACTTCTACGAAGCGCCGCGCTGGGTCGTTCAAGATCGGGAGAATTGGCCACGAACACAACGTGTGTCCTTGGCGGACTTCGACCCAGAAATACTGGAAGAACGTGTCACCCCAGCATTTCCCACTCAAGTGCGACCTCCGCACTGGTTGTTTGGACTGTGTGGCTCGTACATGGAGTTGGTACGCTTGGTGACTTGGCTGCAAAGGTCCAAGTTCAACCTTTCACCGAAGAATCGAGCTGTTAGGAGATTTGGATTCCTGACATCCGAAGAAATAGAAGAAGCTGTGCTGTTTTTGGTTCGACTGTCGCAAGAAGAATGTTTCCCTGGAGAAATGCATTGCCTGAAGGCCGATGGTGTGGTCCACCCAACGTCGAAGATTGCACGCCTCAACCCACAACTGGTGGATGGCGTCATGCGAGTCGGTGGCCGTCTCTCGAACGCGAAGATCTCGACCAACCGGAAGCACCCCCTCATTCTGGACCATCACCATCCGTTCACTCGACTGGTAGTGATGTACTTCCACGAAAGACTGTTTCACGCAGGGCAACAGCTGCTCATTGCGAGCGTCCGCTCGAAGTTCTGGCCTGTCAACGTCCACAGCCTAGCGAGACAGGTCATCCACGAATGCATCAGTTGCTTCAAAAGTAAGCCGAAGGTGATCGAGCAGATCATGGCGGATCTGCCTGCTGAACGAGTGAATCCAGCGCCGCCGTTCCTCCACGTGGGCGTGGACTACTGTGGCCCATTCCTCGTCAGCTACCCGAATCGCAGGGCGAAGCCTGTGAAGTGCTACGTGGCCGTATTTGTGTGTCTCGCTGTGAAGGCTGTCCATCTGGAACTAGTCTCCGACCTGACGTCCCAGGCATTCATCGCAGCGTTGAGAAGGTTCGTGGCACGCCGCGGCAAACCGCTGCAGATCAAGTGCGACAACGCCACCACGTTCGTCGGAGCGAAGAACGACCTGATGGAGCTGCACCGGCTGTTCTACAAGCAGCAGTTCCAGGATGTCGTCACGAAGACCGCGATGGAAGATGGGATCGAGTTTAGTTTCATTCCACCACGCTCACCGAACTTTGGCGGCCTGTGGGAGTCGCAGGTCAAGTCGTTCAAAACTCACCTGAAGAAGACATTCGGACTGCAAGTACTGAAGATGGACGAGATGCTAACTGCCCTAGCGCAGATCGAAGCTGTGCTCAACTCGAGACCGTTGACGCCGATCAGTAACGACCCGCAGGACTTTGAAGCGCTAACGCCCGGGCATTTCCTGATCCAGCGTCCCCTCACGGCCATCGCAGAGCCAGATTTGGAAGGAGTGCCACAAAACCGCTTGGCAATGTGGCAAAACGCGCAGCGTTTTACGCAGCAACTTTGGAAGAAGTGGAGTACGCAGTACCTGTCCAACCTCCAAAGTCGGACGAAGTGGACGAAGGAGCGAAACAACGTCGCCGTTGGTACGATGGTGCTGATCAAGGACGAAAACGCGCCTCCCCAGAAGTGGAAACTTGGTCGAGTACTGCACGTGTTTCGCGGAACGGACGGCAACGTGCGCGTTGTGACCGTTCGCACGGCAACCGGACGCTTCGATCGAGCGATCTCGAAGGTCTGCGCGCTTCCCATTCGGGACAACCAAGAATTAAATCAATCGACGTCTGATTAAGCACTCGCTGTGCACCCCGACGCTCCTGCGTCATCCATTCTCGAAGGTTATGTTGGTGTTTGTAGGATGTATGTGTGCATGTTAAGTTGTCGTAGAAGAAAGTTCACTGGACGCGATCCAGTCTCTCTACTCGGTAGACACCTGTCTGCCCGAGCTGAGCGCGCAAGGCGCTCACCTGGTTTTGGGATTGTATGTTGTCATGTCGTTAATCACACCCTATCATTGGTAGTAAATCCTCCCACGCTACCACGTCTCACTGGAGGACCCATGGATCCTGCCAGTCGGTCTCGGCTGCTCGTTCGGCATTGAGCTTGGCCAGCTCATGCGCCGATCGACTTCCCCGACGACCACGAAGTACGAAGTCGAAGACATCCCAAGCCAGCGAAGGACAACGCCCCCAGGAATTCACCGATGATCTGCGGATCGAGCGCCAGAATTCACCTGGTGGGGTAAGTTGTTCCAGTTTACGCACGCTACATACACCTACTACATCCAAGTTCTGTCCGAGGCTCACCACCAACTACATCGACGTCCGAAAGTCCACCCGCACAAAACGCATCCTCGTCCGCAACAACAGCACAGCGACGACCAGAACACCGCCGAACAACACACCACCAGCGTAACACCTTTATGGCCTGCGGGCCCAGTATCATCGTTACCTGGCTAGGTAAGTTGTTCCGGTTTTACAGAAATCTCCACCAGAATACTACAGTAAATCTCTCCCCGAGGAAACCTGCAACGGAAACAGCATCAACAAGATGGCACACCGCACGAAGAAGAAGAAGGCATCAACCGATGCACCTGCACCCCAACCGTGTGCACTCTGTGGTCGACAGCTTGTCCCACCCGAAGCAGAGCGTGGTCCGCTGGAGCATGCGACCACCCACACCGAAGATTCGCAGCACAAGGTTGCACCAGAAGGTCAGCACACGGCCAGCGATATGGCGAATGCTGACAACGCGAAGCAGAGGCTGCAACGGCAACAACCACACCACCACGACCGCTACTCGGCGGCGACCCCCACGAGAAGGCTGCACCGGCAGCACCGAAGCAGCAGGTGACCTGATGCAGGGAGCAGAGTTGCAGTAGAAGCAGAATTGCAGCACAATCCAGCTGCATCGTCCACGATTTTCACCCCACGATGGCAGCAGTTTGTTTACAACAGCAGTTGAAGTTCGAATGAATTATTGAAGTGTTGTGAAGTTAGCCCTAAGAATATTAGACATGTAATTAGTATTAGTGGAAGAAGAAGGTAGAAGGTTTTTTGAAATGGTTGAAACCACAGGTTTCAAGGCGGGCGGCATGTTTAGAAATTAAGTTTATTTGTACATTGCGCCGTTTGCCCTATATTTTAGATCGGTTTCAAGATGAACCGTGAGAGAAGAGAGAGTATGTTTAGAGAGAAGAGTGACCGTACGGGAGAGCCCTACGGGTTCAATGTGTTTACATTTGAGAATAAAGTTTAAGTTGCTTGCCGATACTCGACCGGCTCAGTTCAGTAGAACTCCGCGTACTTTGTACCGTTCGTTTGTCGCGCAATAAAGTTGTTCCGCACAACAACTTGTGTTTTTATTCGGCCTACGGGTGAAGAAAGTTTGGTGCGAGGTCGTTGACCTCTTGCGTGTGTGCTCTGGACGAGCAGAAGAACTCCCCCGCAATACAGTCCACAATTTGAAGGGCTCGATCCGGAACAGCATCCTTGAAGCGGAAATAAATTATTCCTGCTAAATTTGCGTTTCCGACCACTGTGCGCCGTCTTTTTAGCTATGGCACAAGTTGGTCAACATTCATTTGGCAGTGTTGCCAATTTAAAAAAAACATGATTTTAGAAAATTGTGGAAAAAAAATCCAAAATGTTTGCAACTATTGGATTAGTTGTAATTTTAAGCTTCAAATTTTACTTACAAACAGTTTCCTGAAAAGTTTTAATCATATCCTAGAACTTTGGCGAAGACACCAAATCGATCAGAACATTCCTGCTCAAGATACACATTTTCGAACATTTACATCACAAAATTCCCGCAAAATGTTGATGATGCAAAATGGTTTCTTTTGACATAGAAAACGCATGGACTAAGTTTCTTGTAAATAAAAGCAAACAAAAATATCGATTTTCGAAAACGTAGAGAGTTACTCCTGTAAAAGTCGACCAAGCTTGACCATTCTTATGAAATATTTTTAAATTTTTTGGACTAATTTGTTGCAAAGACATAATCTTAAATGACCAATCGTTGCTGAGACACATTTGAAAATGCCCAAAATACTAATTTCGACCACATCAAATGTCAGAATTGATTTGAAACTTAATAATAGGGAATTTGGAATTTAGCGAATTGCTTTGTTTCTGGAGATAAGATTTTCTGATCGAATTGGTTTCTTCGGCAAATTTGTAGGTTATGACCAGGAATCTTATAGGTACCTGGAGATTTTTTTTGTTTTTCTAAATATATATATTTCAGGGGACTTAAAATGCATTTTTTTTTGCGTTAAAGTTTAGGATGGTTCAAACTCTAGCACAGTTGTAATGTTTTTCTGATTTTTTTTCGGAGATTTTCTGGAAAAACATGAAAATATGGTAATTTAAAATCAAAAACTCGCTTTAAAATAAAAATCAAGGTCGCATTCGAAAATGAAGCAGCATATTTTTCTAAAAGAGCTTATTTTTAAATTAAGGGAAAATCTTCGAAAAATACACAGTATTTTTATATTAAAGATTCTTAAAATGTTGCGAAATTTTAATAACTGCTTCAAAAAGTTACAATTCTGTAAAAACAATTTTTTTCAGTGTCTCATAAATTATGTTTTTTAGCCGTCTCAAGATGTAAGGCTTGATTTTATGCTTTATTTTTGGAATTTAGGGATTGCCCCTCATAGCTTTTAATTTTATAATTTGTAATATGGGTATCAAACGATGCAAAATTTGGTATGCATTTTCACTTGATTTTAGTATTATTATAATTTTCATATTTTTACTGTTTCAGCGTTTTTCGAACAAAATATTCAAATTTTCACAAAACTTTTTTTTTTTGCAGGCGTTTTCACTTTATTAGATTAGTTGTTGCAGGATACTCAAATCTTCACAACATATGGTATTTTATAAAATTGCTCATATTTTCATAAATATATTTTTTTTAAATAAAAAACCCGATTTAATATCACCAGAGGTGAAATAGAGTCTTTCTTACAAAATGATGAAACTCCGACAAATATATTGGTGCAATTAATTTTTCAGAAACAAAATGATACCACCTAGTGAGAATTTGACCTAAAGCTTCAAATATATTTAGGCAAAACCTCAAATGCCTTTTTTTAAATTTCAGAGGTACATTATGGGTTCGCAAGATATTTAAATTTAATTAAGAAAAACATATTGGATTGACATTATTAGAAAAAATAATAAAGGGTACTCAGTCTTTAATTTTAGTCTATGATTAACTTAAAAAAATATGTATCGCTATTGCACTTTGTCGATCTATTATGAGAAACCAGAAAGAACATTTTCACGCGCAAGCCTAAATGTGCTGGCGTTTATGCTTCGACTTGACGACTTGTCGATCTTTCGAGCGAGAACGAGCCGTGACTTCGAATTTGATGTTCAGTATATGATTTTGTATAAAACCAAAAATTTAATGGGAAAAAATAGGGTAAAAATAAGACGAAAAACACTAATATGGCCATATCTCTGGAAATACATTTTGGAAAAGCTTCAAATTTTGGGCCCCAGTAGTTTATGGCGCATGTTTTCCAATGGATTTTTGTTTGAAACTGAATTCTTTTAATTTGTCAGTGTTATCAGTAAAATTGTCCAAAAAATACCTCTAAAAATGGCTTTGACCACATTTATTGGAACTGTCCGGGTAGTCCCAGGAATGGCAAAATACTAGGTGTAAGAAGACAATTACCACTGATTATTCCTGCTGTGGAATTCTGGTCTTTGCTGTCGGGATGTAGCTAGTTTGTGTCGTTGAAGAGGGCGATTGGTTACCTTTCGCTACCCTGGAGCGATCTTCCAATGTCATTCAGGTGTTTTCACTTTTGTAATAAAGTCAATAATTGGGTAACTAAGAACTGAAAACAACAAAACGATCATACTGAAAAATATACGGATTTCTTTCATCCACAATCTATTTTTTTTCCAGAATATTGTTGAGTTTACAGCCAATTCCACGTAATTTTAATTAACCATCACCCAAAATTGGGCAGTAATCGACCTAGAAATCATGGCCTCGAGCCATGAGAATAATGGTACCGTTTATGGACTCAGCGAACACAGCTCGAAGTGGCTGATAGAATTATGCCCTCGATCTCATTAGAAAAAAAAAAACCGTCAATAAAACTCACAAGTTTCTGCTACGAGAATCGAACCAGAAACCTTCAACAGACCATCTCAATGACTTTACTGCCTCGGCAACCACAGCTAACTGATTAGATTGTGGTCAGAAGTCGATGAATTACACTTTTTTTGTTTGATGGTGTGATGGAAAATCAGTTTGCCAACTGTGATGAAAATTATCCCGCAGCACTCTACTGAGGTGCAAAGTGCGCAAAGTTGACAGTTCTCAGTCCTGCAAAACAGTGTGATGAAAAAATCTAGGCCTAGCACGATTGACACAAAACTCTAGGAATTTCTGCAAGGCGCAATAAAAATGCCCACAAAATTCCGCGCCTTTTGATAACCATATTGCAAATAATGAAAATGTTAGTTTTTTCATGAAATTCGATATTTTGGGAAAGTATCAGATATAAAGGCTCTACATCCAAAATAGGGACGTGGCGTTACATCGTGCTGCCACCTGGTTTTTTTAAGTGCAAGAGTGTAAAAGTGCTGAGTCATCGTCTAAAAATAGACGGCGTCCTATCTCGCCCAGCAAAATGAAGTCGATAAAGTAGTCGGTTTCGATGAGAAAAAGTGGAAAACGTGGTCTAAAAATAGCGACGCCATCCCCCTATTTATTGCGGACTCAGTGCCAACAATAAATCTCAAACAAGTGTCGTACATCGACTTCTGACCACACCTTGGTCATCAAGCTGTGGTGGTCGAGGCAGTTAAGTCATTGGGTCTGTGTGACAAAGGTCTCTGGTTCGATTCCCGTGGTCGACACTTTTTATTTTTTTGTTTTGACGGACGAACTTTTTTTTGCAAATGAACCTAGAGGGAATAATTCATCAAATAAAAAGTTTCTTTTAAATTTTCAAACAGAGTTGTCACCCTGGACATGGCAACGCCACATTTTGATAAGGCACCGTCCCCAAAAAGTGACTAGCTAAAATAGATTACGATTAGTTACGTTAGCCGGTCATCGCGCGACCACTTGAAACATACCTACTGTAAAACGACAATGTTTCTCAGGTTTGGTTGCGTGTGCCGAAGGCTCCTCTTTCTCTCTCGCAACGAGCAAAACATATAATTCCCAAGTGCACCCACCACCGCTAAATAAATTACTTTATTGCGTCATCCGTGGCGTAGTTATTGGGCCGACTCGAAAGGTATCACTTTTATACACGAACCCGTCGGTGGGGAGTTTTGTTGGCTTTTTGGCTGAGTCACTTTAAGAGGGGAGGTTGCAAATTATCTAAAGTGGTATTGTTATCACTGATTAAGAATGAATTAGGTTTTCCTGAAGACTTTTAAAAAATAAATTCAATCTTAGAAATTTTTCCTTTTTGATCAGCGCTGGCCAAACCTTTCTTCCGCAAAACTTCCGCAAACACAAATGCACAAAATCATGATGACTGCCAAAAAACTTAAGGCGCCACCACCACTACCTTCACCACAGAGTATCGGTGACGTTTGTTCCGAAAAACGAAGGTTGATGACGCCGGGCCAGGCCGCGGCAGCACGCGAGAAAGGCCAAAAAGTGAAAACAAAACATCAATTTCACAGACCTAGGAATCTATTTTTACGATCATATTTTTGCAGAGCTAACGCGATGCGGCACAGACAAAAAGACGTTCAAATCGAAATAATTTGGATAAAGAGAAAAAAAAACTTATTGTTTAAGAGGCAGTATTTGTAAATATTGCTCTAGTGGTCGTATTGGATTTGGATGAAACTTTCAGCGTTTGTTTGTCTATACATGAGATGAACTCATGCCAAATATGAGCCCTCTACGACAAAGGGAATGGGGGTTAAACGGGCATTGAAGTTTGAGGTCAAAAAAACATGAAAAATCTTGAAATTGCTCGCATTTCCGTAAACCTTCATCAATTCCAACTCTCTTAGATGCATTCGAAAGGTCTTTTGAAGCACTTCAAAATGTAGACATCCAGGATTGGTTTGACTTTTTCTCATAGCTTTTGCAAATTACTGTTAAAAATGGATTTTTTTTAAAACCTTAATATCTTTTTCCAACAGCCTCCAACACCCATACTCCCATCCCAATTTTTGGCCAATCGCAGTTTTTCTCATAGTTTTTCGATTTTTCTATAACAAACATTTTACAAAGTTAGTTTTTGCCCTGTAGGCCGTCAAAGCGGCACTTTTTGGTCTCAATTTTGTCATATTCGGAATCCTCGGACAATTTCACGTAAGTTAGAAGTATTGGAATTGTAAATTTGATTTAAAAAATAATTAAATAAAATATTTTTGAAAAAAGAAATAGATCTTATTTACCCTGTGATCAATACGTCAAATGCTGTATCAAGTAGACGAAAACCTGTTTTACCCCTAATCCGACAAATTGTGAAAAATATTTTAATTCATTCTAAATGGCATTTTTTCCAACCAAATTTACAACTTCAATACTTCTATCTTACGTGAAATTGTCCGAGGATTCCGAATATGACAAAATTGAGACCAAAAAGTGCCGCTATGACGGTCTACATGGCAAAAACTAACGTTGTAAAATGTTTGTTATAGAAAAATCGAAAAACTATGAGAAAAACTGCGATTGGCTAAAAAGTTATTTCCGTAGGCTTATAGTCCATGAAATTACCTATCTTTTGACCTATGGGAGTATGGGTGTTGGAGGCTGTTGGAAAAAGATATTAAAGTTTTAAAAAATCCATTTTTAACAGTAATTTGCAAAAGCTATGAGAAAAAGTCAAACCAATCCTGGATGTCTATGGCACATTTTGAAGTGCTCCAAAAGACCTTTCGAATGCATCTAAGAGAGTTGGAATTGATGAAGTTTTACGAAAATGCGAGCAATTTTAAGATTTTTCATGTTTTTTTGACCTTAAACTTCAAAGCCCGTTTTACCCCACTTCCCTTTGTCGTAGAGGGCTCATAATTGGCATGAGTTCATCTCATGTATAGAGTTTCATCCAAATCGGAGCACCTTGATACGACCTGTTACACATTGGTGAAAAACTCGCTCTTTAACTGTTTTGTTTTCTAATTTTCGTAATTACCGTTTGGTATTGCTCATTGAGTTACAATAGTTTCATGTCGGTTTGTCTAGTTCTTCAGTCTGTAAAAGAACGTCTGGCGCTTTTCCGGTGATAGATTTGGAAAACCAGAGACTCGTATCGAGGGTTTAATGGTCAAAGTAGTAACCCCAACAATTATCTCAGCCGCTAATCAGAGCCAATATAAATCATCGAAATGATTCAAAGATTGGAATCTGGCCTGAATCAAGTTCATTGTGCAGGTTTGCACACGTAAATTCCTCCTTAGTTATTTTTTTTTCTCATCGAACTTGTAAATATGTTGTGCACTTGTTCATCTTCGCTGGTTGTGGCCCACATTTCGTGGTTTGCTGAATTTTAGTGGTGAATGGTTTTGTTTTTCTATCTTCACTAACCCTCTGATCGGTGTCAGTTAAAAATTTAGCTATAATGTTGGGTTACCACAATTTGCACCAATTTAGGTACTCCGACGAAAATGCCGAAATAATTTGAGACAAATACACATATTTAGTTTACGATGCTGTTTTAGGATGCTATTTCCGATTTTTCACACCGATTTGATTAGAGGTGGGTAAAAACGCTCTTTTTCGTTCGCTCAATAAAAAGAGCCGCTCTTTTGAACGGCTCTTTCACTCTTTTTCAAATATGGATGAAAAGGATATTTTGTAAGAAAGGTCTGATTTTTTAAGCTTTTTCACATTAAAATTATAAAAATTATTTAAAAAAAAAAATACTAAAAACGAGAAGATGCCCTTGAAAACTATAGGTCTTAGCGGTCTCTATTTCAACATTTCTACTCGAACCTAAACGTTCGAATAATTTGATGGCATCCAAACTTAATTCTAGGATTTTGGACAAATTAATATTAATTTTAAAATTGCGTTTATCTTTGCTAAAACTGAACTAATGCTGATATTTTATTTATTTTATTCTTTCAAAAGACCAGAGTTTAAAAAAGAACCGCGGTTCTTTTTTTGTGAACCACCGTTCGTTCGCTCATTTTAATGAACCGGCTCTTTGAGCGGCTCTCTTTTTTTGTCCACCTCCAGATTTTATAGATTTTTTAAGAAAAAGTCGGAAATAACATTTTAAAATGGCTGTATCTCGTAAACTCATCAGAAAACCTTTTGAAACTTTGCCCAGAGATACTTGACAGTCATATGAAGCAAAGTCCATCATTAACTGTACATGCATATTTTTTAAAGTGCTGAAATTGTATAGATTGTTTTGGTTTTCTTATTGAAAATCGGATGTAACATCTTAAAAGGGCTGTATCTCGAAAACTACATCAGCGAATGTTTTAATTGTTTGCTCACAGGTACGTTATGGTGTAAGGAATCGATAGACACCAAAATCTCGGAATGCATTTTTTTCTTCTTCATAATAACGGTATTTTGAGAACCCGTGAAATAGGGTTGGGATCAATTTGGTAGGATATTGGCCACAGTTTGGAGCTGCTGGTGCCCTCAGGGATGTTCCGATGGAGAAACATTGACCGAACCGAACCGAAATTGGGCAATTTGGTTATCGAAATTCATGATTTTTGTTATATGGGGCATGAACATTTAGATTTGGGCCGAATCACTCACAAATCAGATTATAAAGATTATACCTAAAAATATTTTCTACAATTTTTATTATCTAACATTGTTTTTAGTCATATTAGTCATGTTTAACAGAACACCTTGCCCCAATTTTTTCTCGAGTTGTTAATTTTCAATCAATGCTTCGGTTTTGAATAGCAGAGATGCCAGGTACACAGATTTGTCTGTTCACAGACTTTTGAAGTTGTGTCCTGGCATTTTGTGATGCACAGACTTTTGAAATTTGACACAGACATACACAGATTTTCCGAAAACGGAGTGAAAATTCGATTTTTGGAAGTCAGGATGGTTTTGATAACATTAAAACAAGAAAAACATAAAACAAGAGGAGTAAATTTCAATTTCAATTCAATTAGTTTTTATTAGTAAATAATCAATTCACAATATCGTAATTATTATAACCTAATAGAGTTTTGGAGTACCTTTCAACTATGATTTGTACTATAATTCATTTAGATGTAATTGGATATTCTAACAATGGATTTGCCAAGAGAAGGAAAAATTATTTAAAAAAAAAACCTTCGAAATTTGCTAAGGAAAAGGATAGAAATAGAAAAGCTTAAAACTAGATCACAATTTGTTTTGTCTGTTGACGTCGAAAAAACTGCGCTGCACTAGGCAGCTTATCCGTTGTAGATATACTTCATCATCAGCTCACTAAGAGCTTGGAATTGTTCTGCCTTGTTCCGGCAGGCACGAAAGCGCGTGAGCATCTCTCCAGCAAGAGCGAAAAACTCGTGAAGCGTGAAGAGGTCATCTCCGGTGACGTCTGCTTGTCCCGGTGAAGTACCGCTCCCAGAAGCGGCTACTCTAGCGTACGAACCTCCCCAACCGGGAGGGAACGCTGGGTTGGTCGATGGAACCGCTCCGCCGCCAGCTGCTGCAGCTTTCGAGCTCGAAGTCTTCGGAGGTTGGCGGGACGCTGGCGCTTTCTTCTTCTTGTCCTGCTCCTCGAGGTACTTTTTCCGCGCGGCACAGCCACGGAAATTCGCCGTGTGGTTTCCACCACAGTTCGCGCACTTGACGCGTGCTTTGTGCTGCTGGGCGTTTTCCCCCAGCTGGTCTTTCCGCGGAAGATTGCACCTTTCGGTGAAGTGGGTCTCACCGCACTTTACGCACCGGGGCGGAAGATTACAGTTTCTTGAACCGTGTCCGAATTTTTGACAGCGGTGGCATTGCGCTGCGTCGGTCGGATTCTTCGTGTAGAATCGCCACGTCACGAAGAAGCCGTCCAGTGCTTTGATCCGCCGTAGGTCCTGGATTTTGACGGACCCACGATCGAAGTACAGGAGGTACAATGTGTACGTACCTGTCACTGTTGTCGATTTCGAGAGCACCTTAACCTCTCGAGGTTTAACCTTGATGCCCGACAGGTGTTCTTCCAGGTCGGAGATCGGGCGGTCCGGATATCCCTGAAGGACGATCTTGACAGGGACCTTCTCTGCTGGATCAAATGTGAAGAATTTGAAGTTTCGCAACTTCAACTTCTTCACCACCAGGTCGAAATTCTGTTTATTGTGCGTAATAACTTGCACAGAAGTTTTACTTATTTTCAGACAATATTGGAGTCCCTCAAGCAACTCGTCAATATTGTCTGCCAACGTTTCCAAAACAAAAATTGGAGGTGGACGTCGTTCCTTCGGAGAGTTGCATTTTTTCTTCTTTTCTTGCTTGCGCGCAAGTTCATCATCGTAATCGTCGTCGCTAGCATTGCTGCTGTCACTGTCGGTGTTGTTTTCTTCTCCACTCAGAATCTCAAATTCGTTTCTGGTGGGAAAGTTGGAAGTGGTTGTCGTCGTGGTGCTTGTGGACTGCTGCTGCTGCTGCTGGCCGGAAGTGCTCCCGGATGCCCGGGTGGATTGTCTCGTCCGTACAGGGGACTCACGTGGACGGTATGACACGTGCCACGGCCGGCCCTTGGCATGCTGGAGCAGCAAACTCGCGGATAATCACGGTAAATTACGGCGAAAAAAATCGAAAAGTTTGAGGAGCTCCGAACAGTAGACTGTTGCTGGCTGGTGTTGCCAGTCCCGATGAAAAGAGGAGTAAAGTTTTTCGTAGAACACGGGAAAAATAAAAATACTCGAAAACAAATTTGGGCAGTAGAGGGTTAACCTACCGGCAGTCACATACGTGTACCGTGTACATACTTTGTAAAGGCACTTGTATGAAACGCCAAAACACGCGACCTCCGAAAGGTTAAGAGCGAGTCCAATCTGCCTGAAATTTAGATCCCATTTTATGGTGATAATTTTATCATATTCGTGTTCCTGAGACAATTTCACAATAGAAACATCCATAAAAATGTTTATTTTCATACATTTTAACCCTTTAAAAAATGCGCTTTGGTTCTCAGTCTCAGATGGTAGTCCCAGATGTCCCCTACAAGCTGCAGGTCGAACCGAGTTGATATCTGGATGGAACCCTTTTTTATTTGAGTTTGAAAATTATGCTATTTTTTTCACTAAAATGCCAATAACTCCCTTTAGATTTAACCAATTGGGATGCTCTATACTGCATTTTGTTGCATTTTTTAAGCCCTTTCAGATGCATTTTGAAGTTTGAAATAAATATGAATTTTGCCTAAGTTATAGCCATTTTAAGATTTTTGACGTTTTTGAACCTTCCCGTTGACCTATATTTAAGGCAATTTCGCAAATGCTTTAATGTTGAAATTCACCTTTGTACGCAAAGGGTTTAAACTAATTTGCTCTGTTGCATCTCGAATCATGATTTTTATCGGATTCTGGATTCAACGGAGCAAAAAAAAATTTTTTTCACTCTTGTAAATTTACATTATTTTCATTGGAAAATTACACGATTTCACAATATTTTGGATAGGAACGTTTACAATGAAAATCATGTAAATTTCCTTTGAATCTAATGTAAATATACATCATTTATCATGATACCTTTTGGTACATGATAAATAATGTAAATATACAGGAATATTTTTTTCTGTGTAGAGTGCTCATATTTTGTCCAGATGCTAGTTTTATATGTACAAACAACCCCTGAAAATTTCAGGCAGATTGGTGAGGTCGCTGCGAGATGGGTATGCTTTGCTCGTGGACTCGCTCTTAAAAAGCATTTTAAATAAGAACTCTTAAGATTCATGAAAATTTTGGGGTTGGAAGTTTGACTTGTTTTATGTCACTTTGCCAGTGAGCAATTCTCTGAGATTTCGGTCATTCGATTTTTTTGTATTTTTTAATCCGTCTGAAACTTTATTGGTGCCTTTGGTATGCCCAAAGAAGCCATTTTGCATCATTAGTTCATTCAAATAATTTTCCATACAAATTTGGCAGCTGTCGATACAAAAATAATACGTGAAAATTCAAAAATCTGTATCTTTTGAAGGAATTTTTTGATCGATTTGGTGTCTTCGGCAAAGTTGTAGGTATGAATATGGACTACACTGAAAAAAATGATACACGGTAAAACAAATTTTGGTGATTTTTAATTTTACTTTTTGTCACTAAAACTTGATGTGCAAAATAAAATACTATTTTTAATTTTTTATTTTCTGATATGTTTTAGAGGACATGAAATGCCAACTTTTCAGAAACTTCCAGAATGGGCAAAAAATCTTTGACCGAGTTATGATTTTTTGAAACAATACAGATTTTTTCAAAAAAAAAATCGAAATATTGGTCGCAAAAAAATTTCAACTTCATTTTTCGATGTAAAATCAAATTTGCAATCAAAAGGTACTTTAGAGAAATTTTGATAAAGTGCACCGTTTTCAAGTTATAGCCATTTTCAGGTAACTTTTTGACAATAGTAGCAGTTATTCATTTTTTTTAATTAGTGCCCATGTTTGCCCTTTTTTGATAAACATATTTTTGTAAAGCTGAGAAAATTCTCTATATTTTTCTTTTTTGAACTTTGATGAAACGACCCTTAGTTGCTGAGATATTGCCATGCAAAGGTTTGAAAACACAAAAATTGATGTTTTCTAAGTCTTTTCACCATTTTCTAATGTCGATATCTCAGCAACTAATGGTCCGATGAACAATGTTAAAATATGAAACATTCGTAAAATTTTCCGATCCTTTCGAAAAATTATTTTCAAAATTTTTAAATCAAGACGAACATTTTAAAGGGCGTAATACAATATTCAATAAAAAAAATAAAAAAGACCGATTTCGTAGAGAATTGCTCTGCTGGGTTTGAATCGCGTCGGTTGTAACTTTTTTTTGTGTTTACAAAAATTGTACATGCAGTGTGTAATATCAAGTGTCTTTTTTTACGAAGGTGATGTGCATGCTTTTGCATACGATTTTAACATCGTTTTTTTCTTTTTGCTACGTACATTCACGTGTAAAAATTTACACCGATTTTGAAAATTCTTAATTTTTGGTTATTAAAAGTTAAATATTTCAGCTCAGAAACATAATTTTTAAAAAGTTTTCACAATAGTACTGGCAACTCACAATTAACCTAGTGAAGTGTTTGTTATGGCTGTCATTGTTTACTCGTTCATTTGACGTAATAGCCAAATCGAGAGAATTGTTGACAAGCTTTTGAAGCTATTTACAGGCAGGGAGACGACTTTTCAGTGTATCAACGAAAATCGATGTAGAGAAGGAAAATTTATGCAACATATGTCGAAGATGCCAAATTTCTAGCACTTGAACTAAACGAGATAGTGGAAATATACCCATTCCCAGCCTACTAAGTAGTCGTGTCTTAATATTGCTGGATAATCTGGAGTGTTCCTTAAAATCTACTAAAACCAAGTACACCAACCAGTAGAGCAGCTTCTTGGGGAACATTTCTGTTTAATTTAGCATTTACTAAAAGTTATTCGTATTCCTTTTACAAGAATTTTACCAAAATGTTTCCCAAGTCTATTACGATTTGACGAGGACACGCTGGAGCCCCCAAATCGGTTAAGCTATAAGGGTCGCTTTTTATCGTAGAATTTTGTATGGGAAACCGCAAAAAAAATATGGAGAAAATGGCGTTAAATGTGTCGGATCGTTTTCAAGTGTGAGATTCTTGAGTAAAATTTCATGACAAACAACTTTGTCGAAGGTCGCAAAACAATCCGAGTTAACCCTGAAGTTTGTGTATGAAAAGATTTTTTTACCAACTTCAATGATCTATAGCGACCCTTAAGGGGAGATTAACTTTGCCACATAGGGTTATTTTTTTCACTGTTTGATTTTTTATAATTTTTGTATTTAAGATATCGTAAAACCCTTTCAATCAATTGTTGTACACATCATGGAGAATGTTTGGTGAAAATATTAACATTTTTGGGGGTCATCCATAGAAACTGGGTGATCGATAAACGACGTACTTTTGGTATTTTGATATTAACTCGTATCCAATCCGTTCAAATATAGGCAATATGGGTATCAAACTTCATGATTTTGAATGGCCCATTCAGACAAAATAATTTGAGGTCAATTTTTGGACCATGGCCACTTCGGAACCGTTTCTGGGTACCCCCGGGGAACCTATGAAGTGGCCAATATCATATCAAAGCAAAACCCATCAATATGGGTATCAAAATTCTTCATTTTGTCAATACATCTCAAAAATGGTCTTCCAACATATTTTTTTGGCCACTGGCCACTCCGGAACCGGTTCCGGATTTCCCCCCGGGGAAATCTTCGAAGTGGCCAATATCATATCAGAGCAAAGCCCATCAATATGGGTATCAAAATTCTTCATTTTGTCAAAACATCTTAAAAATGGTCTTCCAAAATATTTTTCTGGCCACTGGCCACTCCGGAACCAGTTCCGGATTTCCCCCGGGTAAATCTTCGGAGTGGCCAATATCATATCAGAGCAAAGCCCATCAATATGGGTATCAAAATTCTACAATTTTATCAGAACATCTCAAAAATGGTCTTCCAAAATGTTTTTCTGGCCATTGGCCACTCCGGAACCGGTTCCGGATTTCCCCCCGGGGAAATCTTCGAAGTGGCCAATATCATATCAGAGCAAAGCTCATCAATAAAGGTATCAAAATTCTTCATTTTGTCAATACATCTCAAAAATGGTCTTCCAAAATATTTTTCTGGCCACTGGCCACTCCGGAACCGGTTCCGGATTTCCCCCCGTGTAAATCTTCGGAGTGGCCAATATCATATCAGAGCAAAGCCCATCAATATGGGTATCAAAATTCTTCATTTTGTCAATACATCTCAAAAATGGTCTTCCAAAATGTTTTTCTGGCCATTGGCCACTCCGGAACCGGTTCCGGATTTCCCCCCGGGGAAATCTTCGGAGTGGCCGGTTCCGGATTTCCCCCCGGGGAAATCTTCGAAGTGGCCAGTGACCAGAAAAATATTTTGGAAGACCATTTTTGAGATGTATTGACAAAATGAAGAATTTTGATACCTTTATTGATCGGCTTTGCTCTGATATGATATTGGCCACTTCGAAGATTTCCCCGGGGGGAAATCCGGAACCGGTTCCGGAGTGGCCAGTGGCCAGAAAAATATTTTGGAAGACCATTTTTGAGATGTATTGACAAAATGAAGAATTTTGATACCTTTATTGATGAGCTTTGCTCTGATATGATATTGGCCACTTCGAAGATTTCCCCGGGGGGAAATCCGGAACCGGTTCCGGAGTGGCCAATGGCCAGAAAAACATTTTGGAAGACCATTTTTGAGATGTATTGACAAAATGAAGAATTTTGATACCCATATTGATGGGCTTTGCTCTGATATGATATTGGCCACTCCGAAGATTTACACGGGGGGAAATCCGGAGCCGGTTCCGGAGTGGCCAGTGGCCAGAAAAATATTTTGGAAGACCATTTTTGAGATGTATTGACAAAATGAAGAATTTTGATACCTTTATTGATGAGCTTTGCTCTGATATGATATTGGCCACTTCGAAGATTTCCCTGGGGGGAAATCCGGAACCGGTTCCGGAGTGGCCAGTGGCCAGAAAAATATTTTGGAAGACCATTTTTGAGATGTATTGACAAAATGAAGAATTTTGATACCCATATTGATGGGCTTTGCTCTGATATGATATTGGCCACTTCGAAGATTTCCCCGGGGGGAAATCCGGAACCGGTTCCGGAGTGGCCAGTGGCCAGAAAAATATTTTGGAAGACCATTTTTGAGATGTATTGACAAAATGAAGAATTTTGATACCCATATTGATGGGCTTTGCTCTGATATGATATAGGCCACTCCGAAGATTTCCCCGGGGGGAAATCCGGAACCGGTTCCGGAGTGTCCAGTGGCCAGAAAAATATGTTGGAAGACCATTTTTGAGATGTATTGACAAAATGAAGAATTTTGATACCCATATTGATGGGCTTTGCTCTGATATGATATTGGCCACTTCGAAGATTTCCCCGGGGGGAAATCCGGAACCGGTTCCGGAGTGGCCAGTGGCCAGAAAAATATTTTGGAAGACCATTTTTGAGATGTATTGACAAAATGAAGAATTTTGATACCCATATTGATGGGCTTTGCTCTGATATGATATTGACCACTCCGAAGATTTACCCGGGGGGAAATCCGGAACCGGTTCCGGAGTGGCCAATGGCCAGACAAATATTTTTGAAGACCATTTTTGAGATGTATTGACAAAATGAAGAATTTTGATACCCATATTGATGGGTTTTGCTTTGATATGATATTGGCCACTTCATAGGTTCCCCAGGGGTACCCAGAAACGGTTCCGAAGTGGCCATAGTCCAAAAATTGACCTCAAATTATTTTGTCTGAATGGGCCATTCAAAATCATGAAGTTTGATACCCATATTGCCTATATTTGAACGGATTGGATACGAGTTAATATCAAAATACCAAAAGTACGTCGTTTATCGACCACCCAGTTTCTATGGATGACCCCCAAAAATGTTCATATTTTCACCAAACATTCTCCATGATGTGTACAACAATTGATTGAAAGGGTTTTACGATATCTTAAATACAAAAATTATAAAAAATCAAACAGTGAAAAAAATAACCCTATGTGGCAAAGTTAATCTCCCCTTAAACCTTAACCGATTTCGCTTAAAATTCTCACATTTACTGATTTCTGCCTAAGAAATCGAATCAGTGATGGGAAATGGTGCCTCAAAATATAAATTTTGATCAAAAGTCCATAACATTTGATCATGTTGACCAGTAAATGACATAAATTGGTCGAGACGGAGTTGTTGTTGATAAGTCAAAGTGTAAACAAAGTTAAGGGTCTATCACGCTCACGTTAGTTAATGTTTACGATGTTTATATTAGAAACGAGCAGGATAGCCTCTTTGTTTGCACTTCGACAAAGGCCCAATAACATTGTTTTTTTTTTGTATAATTATCCATACAAAGATTGTATGGAGCGTGGACAATCGGAGACATTTTCAGGAAATATAGTTAAAAATTGGTCTTTTCAGAAGCTTTTTTTGATTTTACGCCAAAATACGGCATTTTTAAACATAACTTCTTTAAAGCAGCCTCAAATATTTCGCTGTTTTCGAAAAAATGTGTAATTTTATGTTATAAACAACACTCCATGACATGGTAGGCCGGTTAAATGAAGTTACCACTGAAAAAGAGACTATTTCGACCAATTTTTATTTTTGCAAAAATGGCGTTTATCTCTTGTAGATCCAGAGCTACAAATTTAGCATCTTCGACAAACTTCCATGAAATTTTCTTCTCTACAATTTTGCCGAAGACACCAAAGCCAATGGACATTGGATTTGGTAAGAGAAGGAAAAAATACAATAACTAAACTAAATCACAGTTTGTTGTTGTCTTTTGACGTCGAAAAATTTCGCTCTAATCCGTTGTAGATGTACTTCATCATCAGCTCACTGAGAGCTTGGAAGCCTTTTTCCCCAGCTTGTTTTGTGGGTCTCACCCGCACCGAGGTGGGAGATCGAGTTGGACACCTGCCGCTCACCAGGTGTCTTTCCAGGTCGGAGATCGAACGGTCTAGATATCCCTGAATGACGTTGAAATTTCGCACCATGTCGAAATTCAGTTCGTTCAGTGTAATCACTTGCACTGACATTGTTTAATTCATTTTGCTACATGATGTGGCCAACAATATTGCTCATTTCAACACCTGCCGCTGGACAAAACGCGCTGCATCAGTATGCAGGAGTCGTTCTCCCTTTTTTCCTTTATCCCGGGAAGGAATGTTTATTTCCCTTTACGAGAAGTTTAATTTTGCTACGCATTTAATGCAAAATGTATCTCCCCTTTCCCCTTCTAGGCTTCCAGGTTTTGAGTTATCATCAAGTAAAAGACTCTTTAAAAGCGTCACGAAGCTGCACACACGTTTCTATTGTGGCATCTATTACGTTACGACAGACATTGCACTTGTACTCTCAGGCAGCAGTGTGCAGGGTGAAATTTTGACCGATTGATAAATAATGCAATGGCCGGAGCGGTGAGAGGAGGGTGGTCTCGGAGGAGGTCGGTCGGACGGAACGTGTAACACTCACACAATTCGACACACACACACACACACACACACGATTGTGTGTCCACGTACGAAGCGCTAATATGGTGGGCTTTTGGAAATGGAAATTTCTTCCAGTTTCGGAACTTACCCACGAATTTGAGCTCGTGCGCTGGCTCGATGATAAGCAATTGTTTGGACATTTTGCTTTGATTTGCGTTTTTTCCCCTTTTAGCGTTGGTCCTGGCGAGGGTGACCCTGTCGGAAGTTGCCTAGCGTTTTGTTCGCGTTTCCTGCCGGTCCTGGTCCGGATCTTCGTCGTGTGCCTTCCCCACGGGAAACGGCCTCAATCTGGTCCTGCTCCGCGGACCGAGTGCGGGGCTAAAAACCTTTCTTTTCCGAACGGATCGATAAAACACTCGAACTCCGCACACAAGAGCTCACCGTTCACACATACACACACTCACACGTACGCACACACACAATAAACACTGCTGCTGCTGGCAAAAATTCGGATTCCTGGCTCACTCTTTTCAGGGAACTTCTTCTTCTTCTTGGTTCTTTCCTTCAACGGTGCGTGTATGCAAGCTCCTTTTTTCTTCGTTCCTTCAGGAACCACACACGCACACAATCCGGGCGTTTCACGACGTTAATCCGCGACGGGGAAACCGTCCTTGCTTTTTCGGCGAGAGTTTGACAGCGGCCACACGAAAAATCAATTTTCACGCCCCGGTTTCGCTTTCGTCACTTCTTTTTTTTTGTGCTCGCGCTGACTTGACGGACTGCTGCGACTTTTCAGTTTCGTTTTTTGACAGTTGCGGGGTTCTCCTGCGCGGCGCTTTTCGAGGATTGCGTGTCGCGCGACAAGATAGAAAGGTTAAAACGTAACATCTAAAATATGTTTAAATTTTCGAAAAAACTAGTTTTTTAACAAGCAATACATTTTTTAAGTTCAAAATTTGAGTCTTAAAAAAAATATCTCACATTTTCCGCAAAGAATCATGTCAAAATCTAAAAATTAAACATTTCCCTCAACAAATCCGTCACCACCTTTCCATCTTGACGCGCGCGCAGCGATGATGGCAAGGTTTGTGGAACGCCGCAGCATGGTTGGCGTGACAGCATGCGGTGCATCTCGTTCTGGCGCACGGCGCGCCGCGGCATTATTGCGGGCGTCTCGCTCACACCCGGTGGGGACTCCCTCGGAGCAAAGTTGGCAGTTTGAAAAAGAAGCAAAGCGTCGCGACGCCACGTCACAGACAAATGGAGCCGATTTTGTGCGAACTGGAATATTGAGGTGCAAAGTTTGCAAAGTTTTGTTCATCAAAATCAATGAATCTATGAGCAATAGGGGGATGGCGTCGCTATTTTTAGACCACGTTTTCCACTTTTTCTCCGTCGAAACCGACTACTTTACCGACTTCATTTTGCTGGGCGAGATAGGACGCCGTCTATTTTTAGACGATGACTCAGCACTTTTCCACTCTTGCGCTTAAAAAAACCAGGTGGCAGCACGGTGTAACGCCACGTCCCTATCCAGGTTTTTAAGCGAAAATGGCGTTCGAATGGTGAACGCCCGAAATGTCAAAATCACGCAGTGGTACCAACATTACGAAAAAAGTGTGCCATGGCATGACAGAAGCATTTTTTTTTTCTAATGTTGGTGCTACTGCGCGATTTTGACATTTCGGACGTTCAACATTCGAACGCCATCTTCGCTTAAAAACCTGGATACTAAACCATAACCGGATATGTATTTTATTCATATTTTTTTATTTGGATCAAACTTTGTGGGGCCCTACACACAAAGAAAAAATACTCTAAATTTAAAAAGATCGTTCGTTGGATTAAAAGTTCGCGTTGGTGAATATTCGTAGAAAGTTCAAACTTTTCAATTTAAAAGTTGGAAAGTTTTTGATACTACCATGCATTTATGGAACAAAATCGTTGTATCGGTAAAAGTGTTTTACTTTTAATTTGAAAAGAAACCTTTTATAGCAAGAATAAACAACATTTAATACTACAGTGATAGTTTCAGAAAAATGGGCTTGATTCTAGGCTTGATTTTATGTTTATTTTTAAAAGTTTTAAACAGTATGTTAAAAAAATACATTTTGTTATTGTATTTAACGCTTCTGGCCAAAATCCGAGTCCAAGCTGTACCGATTCTTATGGTACGCCACCGGTCACTTCCGAAGACCCCAAGCTGGACAGTTCCGGATGGACGTTTCGACGCGCGACAGCAAAGTAGAGAACAGGATGGTCACGTTGCCGGCCTTCATCAGGACAGGTTTGGAGAAGTTGACTGTAGAGTCGGCAAGGGTGATCAACGTTTCCCGGCTGGAAAGTGAAGTGCCTGAATGGGTAGTTCCAGTTTCTGGAAGCGCATCCGGAACATTGGGTTGATGTGGCCCTCGGAACGGAATTCGATTTCGAGCACTTCATCCTCCTTCGAGAATGACACAGATTTTTTCGGCACGCTGTCCAGGTTCATTCGGCTGGAGCTGCGCCGTCGCGAGATGAGCATTTGTGGGCGGTTAGTTGCTAAAAGAGATGGAAGTTAGTGAAGTTGGCAAGCCACTGCACACATTATCATTACTCACCGGTGTTGTAAGCCGCCGGCACCGAGTGCAACATCCGCTCTGGCCACCTCCGATTATCCCGCTTCTCGTCGTCCTCCTCTTCGTCGGCTCCTTCTCCTCACCGTGAAAATCACCTGTCTAGTACTTGTCCAAAACCCGGATGTTTATCTTCTTCAACGCAATCTCGTTGTTCACGCAACGCTTCGGCAGCGCCATCTCCTCGATGATCTCGTTCCAGCCCTCGCGGGAATTGACCTTCAATCACCAATTCTGGGCCACCACCACCGAATACAACCGGTGCGAATCCACATTCCAACCTCCCATCCTACAAAAAACAAACAAAATCAATCACAAACCCCACAAAAACACCCAAGCTTCCTCCTTACCCAATCCGGTCGTGGAACAGCTGCAGTTCCTGCAGGAAGCTCGCCTAGTCCTTTTTGAGCACTTGACCTCATCCCGTACCCGCACCACCCTCTTTCGAAGGCGTTCCGCTGCTGCTGTTTGACTCACGAAGGTTTCCGCGTCCGATTCCTGGCTGCTGCCGCGGTCGGCTTTGCTTTGCGTCCTAGAATCACCAGCACCACCAGACCCACCAAAGTGTTTGTTTACATTTGGAACTTAGTCGTACACGGTTACACGAGAACGTCAAAATGAAAGAAATTTTACAGTCGTATTAAAAGTTAAGACTTTCAAATCAGTTAGTAAGGAGATTTTCCAAAACTTTACCAGTAAAAGTTTTCATTTTTTAAACAAGAAAAAAACTTTCCCTCAAGCTACTTTTAGCAACTTTTTAAATCAAAAATAAGTTACTTTTGTCATTACGGTAATATTTTTTTGTGTGTATGGCCAAAGAAGCCATTTTATGTCATTGGTTTACCCGTACAAGTCTCTATACAACTTTGGCAGCTGTCCATACAAAAATGGTACGTAAATATTCTGAAATCTGTAATTTTTGAAGGAATTTCCAGATCGATTTGGTGTCTTCGGAATAGTTGTAGATATTGATAACGACTATTAAGAAAAAAAAGCCAGATGGATTTTTTTTCTGCAGATCTTAGTTTTTTTTGCAAAAAATAAATACACTTAACCCTCTACAACCCAACCCCGCATTTAGACGGGCTTCGATTTAAAAAATCGTCAAAAATCCATTTTTGCAATTCCGTCGTGAAACTACTTACTTTTCATGTCATTCTCGAACGACGAAAAAGCCTACTTTTCTCTGCCAAAAATATTTAACAGAATCAAATAGTAACCCTTTTCAAAACAAATGCAGAAAAGTTCTACTTTTCAGCACTGAAAAGGATGCTGAAAAGTTGAAATTTTCAGCACTTGTTTGGAAAAGTAATACTTTTCAAAAAAAAAATTGATTTAAATGATTCATTGATTGAATATATGGACATTTGGCTTTTTATTCTGTTCAAAGTGTGTTTTTCGGAATTGTGTACTAAAGCCCTATGTCAATTTTTATGTGCAACGGTAAAAAACACGATTAAAAACCATTTCTGATCACTTTTTTTTAATTTTAATGCATTTTTTTAACAAGACAACATTTTTTCGATGGATTAACCACAGACAAACAGACGGGACACTCGAGTGCCGAACCATCGTCCTTCTAAAACGGTTATTTCAAATGCAATTTTGTTTCGGCATCCACTCACCTGGCGCTGATGGCGCTGCTGTAGTTACAGCTCGCCCGTCTTTTCTCAGTATGTGTGATGTGTGTTTTTAAGTTGAGCGTGAGCACGTGTGAGGCGGCAAATGAAAAGTCAAAGTAGTTATGTCACAGACATAACCGGAATGGCGTAGACTACGTAAAGTTTAGATGTGTGGGTTTGGTGAGAATCAAATCGGGTAGCAAGTTGTTTAACTTTCGACATTTTCGAAAAAATGAAATTCTTTGAAATTTTCAATAGGATTAAAAAGACTAATAAATTTTTAGCATTTCTAAGCATGAATCAATACATAATTATTGATTTTGAAGGTAAACGAGAGCAAAAGATGATAAAACCCATATTTGCCTCCCGCAGTGGGCTTGTTTCGGTGGCAAATTTGCTACCCTAGCGGTGGCGATGACGGAGTTTTTTCAAGGTGGCAAATTTGATCTCGGTATTTATAAGCCGGATGCAAAATTAGATTTTCACTCCAGCGTTGCAGATGCCCTGAGGGCACAAGCACTAACAATTGGGAATTGATTGCGTTTATTGGATGAATTTTTGCAAGAATGCTAAGAGCAGAATGGGGGGAGGGCAGAGGGGTTGGGGGCGAGAGCAGCCTTAGAAAGCTGTGCATTCCGTCGCCCCCAAAGACCAAAATTTGTTCCTGAAATTTAAATTGAAATTATTGCAGTTCGCTGCCTCATCCCGGGGATGAGGGCAACTCTTTCAACAGTTTGGAATTGAATATTGATCCTTGCATTGTAACTTGGATTTGGCCCGCACTTTTCTCTCGCACTTTTGACAACAAAATTTCCAAAAACTAGGCAACTAGGTTGTTTATTTACATTTCCAGTCGCAGTTTGCACCAAACTGGACATTCGCACTTTAAAATTGCGATTGACAGGTGCGCAACATCGGCTCGCTTTGATCATTTTTGGAGAAAATTAAAATTTCCCAAGCCAGTTTGACAAGTCGCAATAGTGCGATCGATAGCAATAATTTAGTGCAAAGTCCAAGTTAGTGAAAATTGCGCAATACGACGTAACTCTTTCAGAAGCGCTCGTCGCGAATGTGACGAGCTAGTTGGATGTATACAACCATGGCTTGACCCACGAGAGGCTTTTTGGCAGAAGGCAGCAGGCGCGCGCCTCATCTTGTTGATGCCTCGTCCCGGGTGGGACGAGGGACGAGGAGTGAAGCAACTCCGAAGAGTTGGGAAGTCTTCACCCCCTACCACGAAAGATCCAAAAGGTCCGGCCATCGAGAGGCAACTGGCTGAAGGTGACGACGAGAAGGCGATGCGCACTTCTTTTCAAGACCTGTTCCCATTCTCCTGCTGCTGCTCTGGGCTGAGCTTTCCTGCTGCTGCTGCTGCTGCTGCCGGTCCGACGTCTGAGACGTGAATGATAGAATGGGCTGAGCGCGCGTTCTTATATATGATTTCGGTCCGCTACTTCCCCTCCTTTTTCGCGACCGACACTCGGTCGCGTTGCTCGGATGATTTTCCCCTCAAAATAGGTACTTGACATTCCCGTCCGTGAGTGGGAAGCGCTCATTTTGCTTGTAAAATCTCTGCATTTTGAAAACATTTTAAAACATTCAATTGTTTCAATAGTTAAACTATTTTGCCAACAATGAAAGTTTTATAGCAAATTGCTGAATAATTTTCGAATCGAATGGAACCAAAATCGTGCCGATTCGATTTGAGGGAAGGAAGATATAAGCGATTGACGGATGACGCAATATTCCAGGGCCTTCGGCCCGGGTTTTTTGGAATGACACCCCAGTACCTTCGACAAAGACGTAAGTCTACGTCAAAACAAAACAATTATGATGGAATTCAGGAATTCGAACGATGATCCACAATCCAGGCTTTGCTGGACAAGATTGGGGCAGTCTTGGTCAGGGTCATATGAGCGGCTGACTAACGAGGACATACCTTTTGTCCCACTATTAACCCGGGAGGACTCCTCAACAGCCCGCCGATGTTGAAGCTGCTGCTGAGGCGCCCGTTACTGCGGAGGAAGCCGGATCCTATGGTGGAGTCATCTCCTTCGGAGCAACCTGATGCTTATCCTTCGTGGACTGCTGCTCAGATTGCTGCTGCTGGTCGTCCTTTTGGCGATGTTGCGTCGATCGTGGGCGCCACTCAATCTTCTTCTACAGTTGAGTTTCTTTGATTCTGTTTCGATATACACTGAAAATACGCCACCCTTTTTATTCAAGTGCCCAAACACATGAAATATTGAATAAAGCCACATCATAGATCTAATTGGTTTGTGTTTCAACATCAATCCAAATCACTATCAAAAGCAAGTGTTTGGGCGATTAATTTTTTGGTATTTTTTGACACTTTATTGTCATTTGGGTGGCTCAAGATTTTCAAGTGTTTTGCTAATGAATTTGTCTCACTGTCTTGAACTATTCAAAGTGATGAGGAAAACACTTGAAATTGATCTCAAGACCTACACAATACAAGCACTATTCAAAGTCAACGTGATTTTCCACTTGAATTTAATGTTCACTGATTGATTTTAGCGCGACTTTTATCGATGGGTTGAAGCGAGGCTAGAACGAGTAGCACAAAAAACTCTCCCGTTTTCAACTGGCCGTCCGGCGCAGTGGTAGCGTGCACGACTAGCAAGCGAGAACCTGCACTCAGCCAAACAAAGTTTTTAATTTCATAAGGCCAACCATATAAACGCTATCAAAATCTCCTTTTATTGAGTCCATATGTTTACTATATGACTGGTTGTTGCTCCTTTATAATTTATAAGGTTTGTGTATGAAGTCTATCAATATTGTATATGTGAAAAAGTCATATGACGACCTTATGGAAATAAATTTCATGATGGCGAAACAAGCTGACGAAGCCGAAGGAAGAGGATGGTTTTTTTGGTAAACGTAAGTTTAAGTGAGTTTTCTCATTTTTACTGCAACTAATATGTTTTATTACCATTCCAGGACTACTTTGACTGCAATATTAATTCGATTGCGGCTCAGCCGACGGGCTGTTTGTCAGAGCTGACACTCAAAGCTCGATACACCGGATGTGGAGCCATCACTCCGGAGAACCGCGCCGAACCGACGGTCGAACATCATGATAAACGTGGATGACGTCTGGTGTCGGACCTTAGGTGGCATACCTGGAGGGGCAGCCACGGACCAAGAGCGACGGGTAGATGAAGCAGCGGATTATGTACGAAGGTTGCCGGTTGAAGTTTCCTTAGATTCAGAAAGGCTTCAAGTTTCAAGGTGCGGGAGGAGTAGGCCATCTACCAAAGGGCTTACTGCTGCAACATATGCAACATGAATTCCAAGAGGACCTGGAGAGATGTCAAAGTAGCCTAGCCGCACTGCTGAGGACGCCTCGCAGGATCGAGAATGATCGGAAGGATTTCGCGAAACATCACCGGGGCAGAAGCTATGATGGCATTCTGATGGAGAGCGTTGAATCGTCAGATAACTTCAAAACAGGTGTTTATCTTGTTGCGGTGGGTATAGTGAGGATGTGAGGTTTACGGACCTTCGATTTATGAGGAAAAAAGTGGCTTGCTCCGTCATTAGTTATTATTTTAATGTGGTTAAAATAAACATGAGCATATTAAAAACCAAAAAAAAACATTGTATTTGTAATAAAATGAGAAAAAATTTATTCATAGGTTTCCCATTTTAAATACTATAATCTGCCAACCTCTCACATTTGAATATTATAAGGTTTGCTTATGAATGCAACAATTTCCCATGTATTATATTTATAAGGTTTACTTATAGAAAAAAATCCATTCCGAAATCCAATGAAATTTATATGGCCAGCATATGGAAAAAATCTATATGGTATACTTATGGCAGGTATGAAGTTTTTTGGCTGAGTGTGTATATCGCTTGTACGTACTATTATTTTTCAACACCATTTAAAATTCAAGTGTTTGGCTATTGAAAATATTTCATGGCCAATCACCGCAATTTCAAGTGTTTTGCGATTGATATTTGAGTGCTCTGTACTGCAGGGTCAGATCATGTGCGAAACACTTCGATGCGCTGTGTGAGTTTTGCTCAGTGTATGATTTTGTGGTAGCGATTTTTGAAATCTTTGCGACTTTTTGCTTTTGTTGTTTGGCGCAACTTAACTGCTCCGTGGACACGTTCCCCGCGGATGTTTCCAAACACCCATCATGGGGACCAATTCTGGTAGATTTGAATTGGATTTTTTTTCTATTCCAGCGGCCACTACTGGTGTTTTCGTGACCAGGGGTATCGAGATTTCGGTGGAGGAGGAATCTTCGACAGAACTTGGAAGCAACGGGAGGACCAGTTTTTTAGCCTCTGTCGTTGCGGTTGTGGTGCGTCGTTGCTGATGCTGCCGCATGATTTGGCACATGAAGTTCTGCCATTGGAAACGGATCCAACCATGGAACCGACCCACCGTCATCTTCGGCCATCGGTGTTGATTTTTTATGTTTTTCATCGGGTACTGACGATCAGCACAACAAAATTATTTCGATCAGCTGATTATGTTTACAATCGTTATGGCTTGATTGTCTCACGCATACATTGACATGACACATGACAGTGAAGGGTTTGTATTGGTATGTTTGGGCTGCGCTTCGGCATCAGCTCACCAGGCAGCGCTGGCGTCGCCGTGATTTGGTGGTTTGATGAAGGACGATGGATTTCAATAATAATTTGTATGGAGAGTCACGTCTGTTTGTCTGTGGATTAACTATGGTCCCCTTGGAACGAGCTGTCAAGTAGGACCTTTTCTGTCAAGAAGGACCGCGAGGTTAATTTTTTAAAATTGATTTAAAAATCCATTTTAAACTCTTTGTGGTCGTACAAAGGGTCATTGTACTCAGAAAAATAAGCTTTATCGCTGTAAAAAATAATATCAGCAATCCAAGCTTCATTTTAGGACCCAATTGCAAAAAATGTTGTATGGAACTCGTTGCAAAACATGATTTTTTCACCACTCGTCGTATTTATCCAACTCGGTGAACTTCGTTGGATAAATGTACGACTCGTGCTGAAAAAATCTTCTTGTTGCATAAACTACTTTTTTCAACCAATTTTTAACCTTTAAAAGGCATTGGAAGAACTCTAAAAATTTTAGAAAATTCAAGAGTTGGAACTTTAACTTTTTTTTGTGACTTTGCCAATGTTTAAAAATTTGTAATTTTTTAGGGATCAACTTTGGCTGTGTTTTTTACTTACATTTCCTATATTTTAAGTAAAAAGAAGTATGCAGTAATTTTTGTAGTGTCCCAGACTATGTCTCTACCAGTGTTGCAAATGAGTGATAGAAAAGCTATCAATTGATTATCTCTGCACCAACAATATCCGAGAGTATGGCGGCCGTCACTATAGCTTGTGAGATCTCTTCTTGTGTCTCGTGATTCCCAGCGATGTCATTCTCTCTCTACAACTCCTCCAATTTTCCTCGACTATGCGCTCTCACCGCTGAGTCTCTCAATCTCTCCGAAAACAGCAATGAGAGAACGCGAGATGGCGATTAGGAGCCGACTACGCATGACGTCCCATTAAACTGCGTTTGCGAAATTGGTTTTGTGGCGGCTTTTGTGGATAAACGCTGTTGCGGTAGGATGATCGTGGAAGCGGGAATGAGAGAGAAAAGGAAAATGTCAATCGCGAGTGAGTAAACACGAAAACGCGTTCGGCTATGTTCGGCGCTGATAGTTTCAATGAGGAGAGAAGAGCAGTTGTATTTGAGGCATGATTATTCAGGCGGGATAGTTGTAGTTGCTGAGAGCTGATATTTTGATATTTTAACAACCCTGGTCTCTACACATTTTTTTAACATTTTAAATGATAATGGTGCTTGGTAATGGTGTCATTTTATAGCAGAAAATGCGAAAACAAGCAAAATTTTTAAAAAGTGACTGTAAAAACATGAAAAATTAGATACCGTCATCTGGGGTGAATTAGGGACTATAGTCTGAATAGGGACAGCAGTTTTCAGAGCCTTAAAGTTTAAAAATTTGAAACAGATGTACAAATTTTGTTGGTATGAGTATGTTCTAATCGAAACCAATCAGAAAAAAAAACAAAATATTGTGCTCCAACATGGTTAAAACTGCTGTCCCAATTCGCCCCATGTGTCCCGATTCGCCCCAGTTAACGGTAGTCAAAATGTAATAATAGGAGGTGGTAGAATAGGCCCAATACTACCATAAACAAACATGAACTAAACAAGATAAATGCAAATTAAAATACCAAAAATGAAACAAGAAAAACATAAAACAAGAGAAGTAAAGTTTTTCGTATTTCGTATTTCGTATTTATTTTTGAAATTTTTTGATATGTTTTAGAGGACAAAAGACCGCAACTTTTGAGCTATAGAAAAGTATGAGCAAAAATGTTGCAACAGAGTTATGACTTCAAAAAAAAAATGTTTTTTGGAAAAATAAAAATTTTAACCAAAAAAAAAATAATAATTTAGTGATTTGCCATCAAACATATATTTTTCGAAAAAATCTGAATTTCATTTCCTAATAAAATTGCCCAAGGGACGTTGAAGATTGGCCATCTGGTTGCTAAAACGCTGCGAAAAAAAAATTATGAAATTTTTTAAGTCTTATCTAAACATTCCCGCATTTTCTAATGCCAATATCTCAGCAACTAATAATCCCATGTACAATGTTAAAAAATGAAACATTTGTGAAATTTTATGATCTTTTCGAAAAAAATATGTTAGAATCAAGATTAACATTTCAAAAGGGCCGAGATTAAAATGTTTGCCCCTTTGAAATATTAGTCTTGATTCTCAATTTTTTTAAATATTTCTTTCAGAGAGATCAACAAATTTACAGTTATTAATTTTTAACATTGAAAATTACACCATTGTTGTCACAGAGTTATGATTTAAAAAATAAATATTTTTTTTTTGTAAAGATAGAAATGTTAACCAAAAAATTATAATTTAGTAATTTGCCATCAAAAATATTTTTTCGAAAAAATCTGAATTTTAGTTTTTAATAAAATTGCCTTATAAGAGACGTTGAAACAATAAACTTTGAAAATTACTTGCAACGGTCTTATTTCAGTAACCAGAGGTCCAATCGTCAACGTCTCTAAAGCAATTTTATTAGAAACTGAAATTTTGATATTTTCGATAAAAATATTCTTGATTGCAAATTAGTTTTTTGATTGAAATCTGATCTCATTTTTTGCGGCTAAAATTTCTATTTTTAGGGAATTTCATTGATCGATTCTTCCGATCCTTTCCAAAACAATCCCAATTTTTATACAACGTTTTGACGGTAGTGGTGGAGAAGAAACCCTCCAATGTTTTAATATATGGAAAGATAGTTGATTTTCCTACAGAGAAATGTCATATAGTAAAACATAAGTAAACCTCCGCTTCCCCCGAAATGAAAAGACCTTATTGCTGACCATATTTGGCCAATATTTTTGGCTTTTGTTGTGATGCTTTGCTAAGAATCGGTCAATGGTAAATTTTCTGAAACTTTAGAAAAAAAAAAATCTGGAATGGACAATCATAGACATTATTTTTAAATTCGAGAAACGACATTTTTTCAGTTAAATTAAACCTTAAATCATGGAAATGGTGCTCTTTATCAAAAATACTGTACTTTTCGATTGCAAATTGATTTTATATTAAAAACTGAAGTCAATAAAAAAATTAACTAAAATTTCTTTTTTTATTCCAAAAACAATTTTTTAAATCATACAGTGCGGATTCGTTAATTCGAATTTCGCTACTTCCGAATTCGCTTATTGGAATTGGAACAACGGTATTGAAATGTCAACATCAGTTTGACAACTGAAATTCACGTTTGAGTGCTATTTTATTCGAATACGTTCGAATTAGCGGACATATGAAGTAGCGAAATTCGAATAAAAGAATCCGCTCTGTTTCTGCATATGGGATATTAATGCGAACATGGGCAGTAAACCTCTATTAAATTTCTTATGTTTACATGTGTTTGGATTCAATTAAACGAATTTTTGCACCAAAATGAATCAGCATGTGCCGGTTATTGCCTTCTTGAAGCCACTGAAAGTATTTTTGATCTAAATCAAAAGCGTCTCAAAATTTATCGAGCTTTCAAATCTGCAACTTGGAGTTAAACTTGCTGTGAAGTTTGCCATGGCACTTAAAAAAGTTCATGTTGCATGAACACACTCTCACTTTAATTTTCTCGATATTAATTTGGCTCGATATAATATCATGGCAATGATGGAGGTCATCACCTGAAACGCTTTCAAGAACAAGGTTGAATTCTTGCCCTTTTGTGTGATATTGTTGTTGTTGTTAATTGATTTATTTCCGGCAGTTTTAACCTTTCGGTCATTCGCTGCCCCTGTGTGATATTGGATTTTCAAAATGGCGTCTTTTTCATCGTATTTTTGGATACTTTGGTCATGTAAGTTAAATATCGAAAAGTGTTCGAAAAAATGTATACAAAGGAAATAAATCATTTGATTAACTATAAACGAAGTTGACTTTATAGCTGTCGGCCACCATTGCTAGTACCAACCACTAGTGTCTTCCTTTATATCTACAAGGACTTCGCCGCCCTGAGCTCCTAAGTGTATGAAAGTATGGCACGGAGCGACGGCGCCGAATACCCATATTTACACAAAGAATTTTAGAGCGCCCGCCGAGGGATTCGAACCGGTGACCTCTGGATTGTGAGTCCAGTGCGCGGTCCGATTGATCCACACGGGCGGGGATTAACTATGCTTCCATGAAAATTTCGATTAAGCCAATACCCACCTCCCAAGAAAAGGGGTCAAGAAATGGCTTTACGAACAGCAGAACAAAGGAGAAGGAAAGATTTCTTGAGGCTTTTCTTCACCCTCTCTGGCTTGCTTTCGTTGCCGCTGCTGCCCATTTGAAATTTTTCTTGACCGGTTCCTTCGGTGCGTATATCGCTTTAATCCTTGTCGCATCTGATCCAATCCCCATTTGTAGACTTGAGCCAAGCAACAGTTGGTTAGTTTTCGTCGAGATCATTGAACTTATAACTATAAATAGCTTCAAGTTTCATCAAATTTACCCAAAAATTGAAAAGAAGTTTAAAACACACCACCTTATTAATTTCATTAATAATTCATTATCTCCGGAAACCCCGGGGAGGCAACCGGACGAACCTTTTCACGGTCAAAAGTTTATAAATCGATATTAATATCAATCGATCGGAAGACTTCCCGCACGCAATGCGGTGGGAATTTGTGCAACGGTTTTCCATCTGCCGTCCAGTTTGCACATTAACTCATGCCTTCGAATCCGGCGGTGGTTTGGGTATAATTTGTCCCGCGCGCCCACGTGGCCACAACGTTGTGATTTGAATATGTAGTATAGTTGTTATACCATAATTATTGTGTTACATGCATTTTAAACGGTATTGATTTATCCTTTTTAAAATGGGTTGACTCACGAGGGTGGACGCTCATTCGTTGGTTCGGCTTGGACGGAAGTGGAAGTCATCGGAATGTTCCCTCGTAACGTGTACACGTTTCTGGACGAAGAGACCGGGGTTTGGAGTGGCCGTTCGACTCCGCCGGTTTACAACCCGAACCAGGGCGTCGGGGAGCTGTTGTGGCAGGTGCTGGGTCGTGCTCCGTGGAAGATAGCGCAGATTAGTGCCGACACGGGGGCTCGTGTGACGTACCAGGAGCTTCTGCTGCGAAGTGTTCGGGTGGCGCAGAATCTGGGCTCGATGGGGATCGAGGTGGGGGATTTGGTGACCTTGGTCGCGCGGAACAGCGAGAAGATCGCTCCGGTCGTGTTTGGCTGTTTGATGGCCGGCGTTCCGGTGAACACGTTGGATCCCAGCTTTCACCGGGAGGATTTTGCGCACATGTTTGGAACGACGAAGCCGGTGGCGGTGTTGTGCGAGGGGGATTTGGTGGAGGAGGTCGAGGCGGCTTTTGAGATGAGTGAGATTTCGCCGCAGCTGATTGTGTTTGGTCCGAGGATCAACGGGTTTGCTCGCGTTGACGATCTGCTGGTTGAAACAGGATCCGAGGAGCACTACGTTCCGGTGAGGATTGAAGATCCCGCGAATCAGCTTGCGATCGTGCTCTGTTCATCCGGGACTACCGGGAAATCGAAGGGCGTCTGCTTGTCCCATGGACTGTGCATCGCCAACATGGCTGCGGTTTGGAAATGTCGCGAGTCCGATCGGGTACTCTGTCTAAGCTCACTGTACTGGATCTCCGGGATTGGAACGCTGCTGACGGCTACGCTGGCCGGAGCAACTCGGGTCATCACGACGGATCGGTTCAGTGCGGAAATGATGATCGATATAATCGAGCAGTACCGTGTCACGGTGATCTTTTTCCCGCCCTCGCATGCGTTGGCCATTTTGAATGAACCAAGCGTCGGAATGGCGGATTTCTCCAGCCTGCGGCTGGTTCTGTGCGGAGGAGGTCCGACGTCGGCGGATTTGAAGCGGTCCTTTGAGATGTATCTTTCGCGGGGGAAGTTTGTGGTGGTTTATGGGTTGTCGGAGCTGGGCGGGGCCGGAATGATGAGCGAGGTAGCTTACAAAGATGGTTCCGTAGGGGTGTTGACGAATGGAGTGGAGGCGAAACTTGTGGATGATGAGGACAACCTGGTTGAGATTGGTCAGGAGGGCGAGTTGAACATAAGGGCACGTTTCGTCTTTATGGTAAGGTTTGAGCTGGATCTCTTTTTTAGACTTCAAAGTAATTTTAGTTTTGCGTTTTGTTATAATGCACATTTTTTCACACATTTTTTTTTATTTTAATTTTTGTATTTTTTAACCCGGCTGAAACTTTTTTGGTGCCTTTGGTATGCCCAAAGAAGCCATTTTGCATCATTAGTTTGTCCATATAATTTGCCATACAAATTTGGCAGCTGTCCATACAAAAATTATTTATGAAAACTCGAAAATCTGCATCTTTTGAAGGAATTTTTTGATCGATTTGGTGTCTTCGGCAAAGTTGTAGGTATGGATAAGGACTTCACTGAAAAAAAAGGATACAAGGTAAAAACAAATTTGATCCCGAGCAGACGGAAATAACTTGGGAATAACATATTTTGATATTCGAAAATACTGGGACAATAACATTTTATGTTATTTTTAACGAGATTTGTTATTCGTCGTTATGAATTTATAGTTATTGGATTGTTATTCTAATAACAAACTAATAACATTTTTCTTTGTTATCATTTTTTGTTATTTTTACAACTAATCCGATCGTTCCAATCAGTTGAAAATATTTTTCCATTATAAAATATGTTATTCCAAAGTTGTTGTGGCTTTCAACCAATATCAAACCAATTACATATTTTGTTATGATAACATAAATTGTTATTAAATTCTTATGCAAAAATGGATTTTTCAAGAAGATTCCATAACACTTTCTGTTATTTTAACAGTATTTGTTATTGAAATGGCATGAATTTTGTTATTACCGTCTGCTCGGGATGATTTTTTATTTAACTTTTTGTTACTAAAACTTGATTTTCCGATCTTTTCTTAAACAATATTTAATTTTTTTTTAAATCAAGACTAACATTTCAAAAGGTCCAAACATTCAATATTATGCTCTTTTGAAATGTAAGTCTTGATTAAAAAAAATCAAATTACTGTTTTGGAGAAGATCGGAAAATTTTACGAATGTTTCATATTTTAACTTTGAAAATCGGACCATTAGTTGCCGAGATATCGACATTAGAAAATGATGGGTTGTTTGGGTGAGACATAGATAACATCAATTTTCCTGTTTTTAAATCTTTGCATGGCAATATCTCAGCAACTAAAGGGTCGTATCAACAAAGTTTAAAAAAGCAAAATATAGAGAATTTTCTTTGCTCTTCAAATTTTTTTTTCAAAAGTGGGCAAACATGCGCACTAATTAAAAAAAAATGAAAAACTGCGACTATTTTCCAAAAAGTTACCTAAAAATGTCAAGAAAACGGTGCACTTTATCAAAATTTCACTACTTAAGTACTTGTTGATTGCACTTTGATTTTACATCGAAAAATGAAGTTGAAAATGTTTTACGACCAATATTTCGATTTTTAAAAAAACACTGTAATGATTAAAAAATTCATAACTCGGTCAAAGATTTTTTGCACGACCTGGAAATTTCTAAAAAGTTGGCATTTGATGTCCCCTAAAACATATCAAAAAATAAAAATAGCGTTTTTTTGCAAATCAAGTTTTAGTAACAAAAAGTTAAATTAAAAATCATCAAATTATATTTTACCGTGTATCATTTTTTTCAGTGTTGTCCTTATCCATACCTACCAGCGATGGAATAATCATCATCAAGAGAAAATCATTGGACGTTCATCAAGAGAAAAAATCCGAAGGGAGCATGGCTCTCCTCTCTCGCGCACGAAAGATCGGTAAAAGAAATCTTAAAAAAATTATCATTATTCGGCGGAACATCATTTTCACTGTTACACATGCAAGTGTGAAGTCACACGTCTAAATATGACCTATTACATTTTGTAGATGAGCAATCTGTGTAAACAAAGTGAAATAAATATTTTTAAGTGATGCTGACAAGGAAATTCACAAAAAATCATCAGCAGATTGATTTTCTTGGAGAAGTTCGGGAGCGATTTTCTTTTGCGTGATTTGGCTCCTCTCTCTTTCGTGGGTGAAGAAAGTTCGCAAGCGAAAATGATTTTATTGCGATTATTCCATCCCTGATACCGACAATTTTGCCGAAGACACCAAATCGATCAAAAAATTCTTTCAAAAGATGCAGACTTTTGAATTTTCATACATAATTTTTATATGGACAGCTGCCAAATTTGCATGGAAAATTATATGGACAAACTAATGATGCAAAATGGCTTCTTTGGGCATACCGAAGGCACAAAAAAAAGTTTCAGCCGGATTAAAAAATACAAAAAAATCGAATGACCGAAATCTGAGAGAGAATTGCTCTGTTGTTTTCTCATTGAGATTTGTATTGGAGCTTATCTTACACGCAGAAAAATAAGACATATTTGAATCAACAAAACGTTTTGTTGATTTGAAAATCAAGATTTTTGTTGAATCAACGCTAAACGTCAAAGCAACTTTTTCAAAACAACAAAAGATTTTTGTGGAATTGAGAAAATCAAGGTTTGTTTCAACGCAAAATCGGCGTTGATTATATTCAACAAAAATTTTGTTGAATCAAACCTCGTACAGGCTGATTCTACAAAATATTTTTCTGCGTGTACTCGTTGTCATGTAGCTCATGTCGCACGAAATCAATGCAACACTTTAACGTCACTGTTTGTCGCTTCACAAACTTGAATTGACAGATGACATTTGGGGCATCTGGTAAATCCGGAACCGATTACCGTTGATTATGCGGGGGACAATTCTGGAATTTGAACTAGAACCCTACCTTGCTGCATGTCAAACTTCATGAAATTTTAAATCAAGTCCAGAGCAACATTTGAAAGGGGCGGTACGACATTGCTCTTACGGCCTTTCGTCCCATTTAAACGCGTGTAATGAAAGGCCGTAAGAGCAATGTCGTACCGCCCCTTTCAAATGTTGCTCTGGAAGTTCAAAAACACTAACCTTTCTCAACTTTTCTGCAGGAGTACTTTGGCAACCCGGAGGAAACGGCCGAAATGCTGGACGCGAACGGCTGGCTGCACACGGGGGACATTGCGCGCGTCGACGAGGACGGCCTGTTTTACATCGTGGACCGCAAGAAGGACATTATCAAGTACGGCGGCTACCAGATATCGCCGACCGAGATCGAGACCGTAATCCTGAAGATGTCGGGCGTGGCGGCGGTTTGCGTGACGGGGATTCCCGTGCCCGGGCATGACCTGCCGGTGGCGCTGGTTATAAGGGCGCCCGAGTCGGGTGTTACGGAGGACGAGATTGTGCAGCAGGTGGAGAGGTCGATGGTGGATTTTAAGCGGCTGCGGGGTGGGGTGTTTTTTGTGACGGCGTTTCCGATGACGCCGTCGGGGAAGATCCTGCGGCGCAAGTGCCGCGAGATTGCCGTCGAGCTGTACAATGAGGCTAATGATGGTTGATGTTGTTGAAAATTTGAGGAAATAATAAATTTTGTAGCACTGTTCTGATAATTGTTTGATTCCGCCTGGACCAGATTCTCAACACCATTGTTTAAGGGGACAAGGGAAAATCTCCACATCTAGGGGATAATTTCGGATAACAAACACTGCATTTATTTAAACTTAGTGACTAAATTATAGGTTTATTCTTAATCTTTGTTAAGATTCGTTCTGTTTTCTGCGAAGCAACCCCGGTTGTTTGATTAGAGGAACAGTTTACCGCGAAACGGCGTTCCACGACTCACGGGAAGATATCAATCGAGCGTTCAGCTGTATATAATATAAGACAAAAAAATCGGTAAACTTACAAAACTATCCCACCTGAAGCGATAACAATAATTTGTACCCCCGAAGGGGGCTAGGCGGTGACCCGGGGCCCCGCCGCCACCCTCCACCTTTGGCCACAGCTCCTCTCTAGTTCTCGAAGCGGATCTTCTTGTTCGGCGGCGGATCGTTAGCCTCTGGCTTATCACGGTTCTTGTGGTCGTACAGCCCAGCCCGGACGAAGCGCTTCGCCGCGCCCTGGTCCAGCTGCGGCCGGTTGTACTTGTGGTCGTAGATCTCCTTCTCGCGCAGCATCGCGGCCTTTATGCGCGCCAGCTCGTCCTTGATGCCGTGCTGCGACGAAATTAGCAAAGACACCCACCAACAGGTTCATTTAACATTGCAAAGACACAAACCAAGCCCGGCCACTCACCTTGTTCGGGTCCAATCCGATGATTTTGTGGTACATCCAGTAAAGCGAGTTAATGCTGTACGACAGATGCAGATCGTACTTGACCTTTTCCTCCAGCGTGAAGCTCTCGTAGTTTTTGTAGTCCTCCCGGGCCACGGCCAGGTTCTGCCGGATGCGCTCGATGCACTCCGACAGGTTTTCGTTTTTCCTGATGAAGGCCGTGTCGTTCTTCAGCTCGCCATAGTCAAAGTCCTCGTGCTCGACGACTTCCATTTTGTGCCGCGGGTTCGGGCGTTCGGGCGGTGTATTCCGTCGGGGGCCACTCCTGCGAATGAAGAGGAACCGGTTTCAGCCCGTGCGGGACGTTTTAATTACCTATTTGAAGGCGAAATACGAAGGCACTTGCCTGGCCACCTTCCGACCAAAATAAAAGTTATACCTAGTTTTGACAGTTCTGATATGTTTTCATGCGGCAAAAACACGCGTTGTAATCTGGTACTGCAACAAACTTTGACAGTGTGTGCGTGAGCACGCGGGAATGCTCGTACTTTGGATGACTCTACTAATGTTATTTTTTTACTTGATTAATTTTATTTGTTAAGAATGTCGTTTCAAACAGCACATTTCGTTGAAGTTATGTAGTTAGTTTTGCGTTTTGACCTTTTCAATTATTGATTTTAAACTCAAAGCTTGTTTATTTGAAAACTAATGGTACGTTCGTTTGATGGCTAGTACCATAAGACATTTCTACATGAAACATTATTGCCTTTACACAGTATACTATGCATTGTTCAGTTATAAAATCAATTATGACCTTGTTGGTCGTAAATTGTTCAAAAAGGGTTTGCAAACAAACAGTGCATCACCGTCTCATTAAATGTAAACGAGAATAATGGGTTAGCTTCCAGTTGGTCCGGTCTGCAGCCATCAGGAACTCCAGCACTAATTTGCACTATTTTCTGAAACCAACTGAATTTTCATTGCTTTTCCGCTGAAATTCAAAGATTGATCGAAAACCGATTGAAAGTTGAAAGACGATTGATTATGACAAATTTAAATAAAATATAATCATCTTAAAAGGATTAATATCACAAGACTCCAACCTTTTCATTTCAGTGTCCTGTTGACACTAGTTTAGTGCAGTACTAGAATAATGTAAACAAGATGTACTTCCAAAAGACGAGAAAATTATTTAAATTTTGCTAAATTACCACAAAACATCTGTAAAGTTAAAAGTTGAAGTGTTTTTCAAAAACCACAAGAAAAAAGAAACATGTTTCAAGAGTCGTTCAAATACTACAAGGCGCGAGATCCGCCACCAAGCTTCGAGAACGTAATCGATACGGACAAGGATGGTGCTGAACTAGATTGCCGACTGCAGGTAAACAACCATGGGATGTCCGAATATTACGTGTTGCGCGCGCGTAACACGTGTAGAACAGTGTCACGCGCACGTGTCAGAAGACCGATATTCTTAACATTTTGATGTAATTATAGCTAGAATTTGATTTTCCAGCAAAAAACACGTTTTAGAGTTTTGAGTACGCTGTATCTTTTTTAAGGGGCAAGCTAGTACCCTACTCTCTTCGGGAAAGTTGTAGAGCACCTTTCACAGCAACCGAATACGAGTCCGGTTTTAATGGAGCGTCTAAAGTGAATTTTATAAATTTCAGAATAAAAAAATGTTTTTCCCATACAAATTTCCATAAAAAATTGAATATCGTTGCGCAAAGCGAGGAGTAAACCAATCGTTCTCAAACTTTGGGGAGTTGTTTAGGACATCAAAGGTAACTGAAAAGTTGCTGTGTTTACTAAATTTGGCCAACTTATTTTTTCCATACAACCATACAACAACCTTATAAACATAAGACCATTTTTTTAAGCCCGATCAACTCAATTCAAATTCTGAAATATTCTACGCCAATTGGGTACTAAAGCCCTATGTCAATTTTTATGTACAACGGTAAAAAACATGATTAAAAACCATTTCTGATCACTTTATTTTATTTTAATGCAAAAAAAAATATTGACAAGACAACATTTTTTGGATGGATCAACTATGGTCCCCATGGAACGAGCTGTCAAGTAGGAACTTTTCTGTCAAGAAGGACCGCGAGGTTAATTTTTCCAAATTGATTTAAAAATCCATTCTAAACGCTTTGTGGTCGTACAAAGGGTCATTGTACTCAGAAAAATAGGCTTTATCGATGTAAACAATAATATCAGCAATCTAAGCTTCATTTTAGGACCCAATTAGAACGACTGCCAGCTGCTAAAAACTTGAAACCACGCGCTCGGAAATCGTCAAAAAATATGGTTGAAATGTCGACATCAGTTTGGCAACTAATTTTGTCATTTGAGTGCTTTTTACGTTCAAATTAGCGAGGATACAAATGAACGCTCATTCGAAAAAGTGAAATTCAAATTAAAGAATTCTTATTATTGTGGATTTAGCTCGTAGCTGGATTTTCTGGCATCTTCTCACGGTCATTGGAAACGGTCGTAGATAGACCTAGGGGTTCCCAGTTGGAGTGAAAAAAATCAGTTTACAGAAAAATTATGGATTAAAATTTTGCTTTTTTATCACTTCTCCGACATCAGGAATAATTGTTTGAACACGCTCGAAATTTTTTTATTCGGTCAGGAAAATATTATTTTTCTTGAAAAAACTTTCATTTTTAATCACATGATTACCCCTAATTCTGGCTCGATGCCGCCATCATGCGACCGCGTGCTCCGTTTGGTTGTCAACAAAGCTGCAGCTGGATGGTGAGACGAAGTGAGGGGGGAAGAGATTTTGACATTTTTATGCCCGCATCTGGCCCGCCGCCTATTTCGTCGGTCACTGAGTCGCCGGTCGTTTCCAGTGACCGAGTCCAGCTAGGAACTGATCGTACAATATACACAGTAAAAAAAAATCATGGTTATATTACATCTGAGATTGGGTACATCTTTTATGGCAGAAAAAATGTGTAATTTTACCTCTGAATATGTGTAATTTTACCATTTTTCTGGTGTAATGCCACTTTTTCAGTCTAAATTGAGGTAAAATGACATAATAAAATATGTGATATTCAAACGTCCAAAATTACACCCTCCAAATTTACAAAAAAAAAAAATGTGTGCAATTCTCAACCAAAACCAAAAATGAATTTTATTTGTATTTTTTGATTTGGCTCAAGCTTTGTGAGGGCCTTTCCTATGACCATAGAAGCTATTTTGTGTCATTGGTTTACCAATACAAGTTTCCATACAATTTTGACAGCTGTCCATACAAAAATGGTACGTAAATATTCAAACAGCTGTAATTTTTGATTGAATTTTCAGATCAATTTGGTGTCTTCGGCAAAGTTGTAGGTACCTATTGATCAGAAAATTCACTCAAAAGTTACAGCTGTTTGAATATTTACGTACCATTTTTGTATGAACAGCAGCCAAAATTGTATGGAGACTTGTATGGGTGAACCAATGACACAAAATAGCTTCTTTGGTCATAGGGAAGGCCTCCACAAAGTTTGAGCCAAATAAAAAAATACAAAAAATAAAAATGGTCCAAATCGGCCGATTTTGTAGAGAGTTGCTCATGTGTAACTTTTCCTAAAATTTAGTTTAGATTGCACCCAACGATTTGTGTTACCTATTTTCTGAACACAATAACACTTTGTACAGAAACAAAAAGATTTAAATTTATTTTTAAATACATTTAAAAAAAGCTTTCTGTCAGATAGTATTACATTGACAGCTCATTTCAAGGGGACTGTAGTAGATTCATCCATAATTTAAATGGTTATCTGGCATGCCTTTTATTTACCTTTTATCGTTGAATGTTAAAATTTAAATAGGACTTTAGGACCCTATTTTAACCCAAAAGCAGTCGCATTGACTGATGCACGAAGTGATTTGTTTATCTTTTTTTAGTACCTTCCGCAAACGTCAAACCATACAAAATTGCTGCCGGATCTTTTCCGGAAGAGATCCGGAAAAAGATCCGGCCAGCAATTTGTATTCATTTAACGTTTGCTGACGGGTGCCGAAAAGTTTGGTTATGTTCTGCTTGCAAAAGACAAAATCAAAAAAAATCAAATCAAATTATTCGCTCTACAGCTTTGCCTTGGCGTTCTCGATTGCGAGATTCCTACTCGAAACTAGGTGTCCGAAGGCTTGATTGTTGAGGCAATTGCAAACCTCTTTTTACACCTAAGCTTCCATCCACCCCGGGATTCGAACTGACGACCTTTAGATTGTGAGTCCAACTGCCTACCAGCGACTCCACCGAGGCAGGACCCAGGGAGACGACTCCTACACCTGGACTGAGCTAACGACCTAACCTCTAGGTTAGACCGGGGCCAACATTTACTTCCCCGTCCGACGGAAGGCGTGATCAGACAAATCTCGTCTCGAAAAATGCCACCGGGACCGTCTGGGATCGAACCCAGGCCGACTGGGTGAGAGGCAACCACGCTTACCCCTACGCCACGGGTCCCGGCTTGCAAAAGACAATACACAGCAAATTCTGATGTTCGTTTTCAGTTGATATTTCGATGACAACATTTCAAAAAGCATCATGTACACACCATCCTTTTTGAGAAAAACGCATTTGAATGTTGAGCATTCAACTTCAATTCCCATTTTAATATAAAAGCAAAATAAGATGTTCTAATGATAACAAACGATGAAAAACCATGCTTTTATTGATACTTGATCATCAAAATTCAATAAAACATTATTTCCGTAATTTTATTTGAAAAAAAAAAAAAAACAAACATAGCTTCTTTTGAAATCACCCTGCTGTCATTGAGGGGGACGCTTTGTTATGATTCCTTTTTCTTCGCCGAATGTACATGGCGCTTTTTTCATGACGCTTTTTTTTCGTCACGAGGTATAGTCTTTTGTTTGACAGGTTGACAGGGCTTTATAAACAGGGACTGCTGATAGCAGAGATTTTGTTTATGTTACCTTATTTAAAATCATGATTAAACAGACTTTAATGAAGTAACTTTTGCTCATTTTTGGTGGAGAGGTAGCTTATTAGGAGTACTTTCAGAATATGCAAAAACCCAGAAAGTGTCAAAATGTACATGATGCCTTTTGAAATAAAACCGTCGATTTATTGAAAACTGCACTACTGAAATGTTCTGTTAGTTTTTCGCTGAACTTCAGTTAAAATTTGTATGGAGCTGTCAAAGTTTGCTGAAATTTAAGCAAGTTTTCATTTACTGATAATTTCAGTAGTGCAGATTTCATTAAATTTAACTGAATTCAGTAATGAGAGTTTGGTGAGTACGTGTACTTTGTACACCCTTTGTAAGAGAACTTCCATGAAACGTTAAGACACGTGACTTCCGAAGGGATAACGCAAAATAAAAAAAACCCGATGGTGATGTCAAAGACATAACCGAAAGACATGAGACAATTATAAATCAAAATAAAATGATTAAGGTAGTTAATGGAGCACCCGCAGTCGAGCAGTTTTTGACAGTTCGCTCCATAAGAAATACATTGTAGAAAAAAGCAAAAACTGCTCGAATGGAAGTGCTTCATTTTGTTAACACTATTTTTGTTTTAGAATTATTCGTCCACTGTCGGAAATAATGCCACCTTCCCGGATCTGCTCGACAGCAGTTCCTGGCGGATATTCGCGCTAAAGAACAGGCCCGGACTCATCATCATCAAAAACCCCTTCACCAAACACTCCCAAAGACACTGGATGACGCGCTGTATCTGCGACTATCCGAAACATCCCAACCACACGAACCTTCCGGACGCCATCGTAGACAAGTACGCACTCCGCAGTACGCGGGAACAATTCGACTGGTGGGCTACGGCCACGACCGTCGAAGATCCGGCCGACCGGAGGAAACTCCTGAAGGCGCTCCGTTGGACCACGCTGGGATATCAATACGATTGGACCAACAAAATTTACGACGAATCCGCTCGGAATGCGTTCCCGGAAGATTTGTCCGCCCTGTGCCGTCACTTTGCCCAGGTTCTGGGCTTCGTCCGGTTCCGACCGGAAGCGGCCATCGTGAATTACTACCCCGTCGGGAGTACCCTGGCAGGGCACACGGACCACTCCGAGAAGAATCTGGAGGCGCCGTTGTTTTCGTTTAGGTAATTGGTTGAATCTCTTTTGAAACCGATTTTTGAAGGTTATGTTTTGCAGCTTTGGCCAACCGGCCATCTTCCTGATCGGAGGGCACACCAAAGAGGAGCGGCCGGACGCCCTGCTGCTCCGGAGTGGCGACGTTATCGTGATGACTCGGGAGGCCAGACTGTGCTACCACGCGGTGCCAAAAGTTTTCCATTGTCCGGAGTCGGAACGAAGCCAACGGTGGGAGTCACCGGACGAGCAACCGGAAGTGCAAACTGCCGACTGTCGGTCAACAGCGACGATGACCACGGGTGCTTTCGCTGATTACATTGGTAATAGCCGAATCAACATCAATATTAGACAAGTTTTAAATGAGGGAGAAAATCATTTGTAAACGAGGTCCCTCCCCCCCCCTCTTCCAGCCCTGGCGCAACTTGGTCCAGGACGGAATCGCTTCCTGCTTATTTTTGTGTGTGGTTGGATTAAATTTTTAAAATTACCACCGGTTTAGTGAGAACGATAAAGTTTGTTCCGTTTGCTCCCTTTTTTGATCCGAAATTGCCCCGGAGTTTTTGCGGAATTCCCTCGAGTGCAAATAGGTACTATTTTGAGGGGCCATCCATAAACAGTGTGATAAGTATGTCAAATTCAAAATGGTGTCCTCAACTCAATCTAACCCAAAATGCACGTGCGGCAGGATAGCACGATTACGATGGCAAGTGAAATAGACCAAAATAGAAAAGGAAAAAAAAACGACGAATTCAAAACTATACGTAACCTACGAACGATCCCCCATAATGAGATGGTATTCTGTTTGGATCTGCCGGCAGACTATCCGGTTCCGGTTCGGGATGGATGGATAAGGCAAACTTTTACACACTTCTTTTTTTTCGATTCGGCCACATTAGGAACCGAGTTCGCTCTCATTTGGTCGGCTCATTCAACATTGGCAAACTGGTGTGTGGTGTCTGAGTGTGCGGAGTGGGATATTTGCCGGTTCCGTAGATTAATTTCATATGCACTATGATTAGTGGTGTGGGGAGGGAAAAGTTTCTCACTTTTTGACTGCTCTTCTGTTTAGGCTGAAGAGCTTCGGTTCGGCATTAGATGAAGGATAAAGTTCAGAAAAGTGACTTTTTGTTAATAGGCAACGTTTGGGGGATTCTGTGAATACAGATGAAATTAATCTACAAAACTGTTAGATTTTTTGAGTTTTAAAAAAGCAACATCAACTGTTTTGAAAATCGAAGTTGAATTTTTGAATAAACCCTAAATCAACGGTCCAGTCACAGTCCAGACTCGAGCAAAAAAGCAAAAAAAAAAAAACAAAAAAGCAAAAAAGCAAAAAATCAAAAAAGCAAAAAAGCAAAAAAGCAAAAAAGCAAAAAAGCAAAAAAGCAAAAAAGCAAAAAAGCAAAAAAGCAAAAAAGCAAAAAAGCAAAAAAGCAAAAAAGCAAAAAAGCAAAAAAGCAAAAAAGCAAAAAAGCAAAAAAGCAAAAAAGCAAAAAAGCAAAAAAGCAAAAAAGCAAAAAAGCAAAAAAGCAAAAAAGCAAAAAAGCAAAAAAGCAAAAAAGCAAAAAAGCAAAAAAGCAAAAAAGCAAAAAAGCAAAAAAGCAAAAAAGCAAAAAAGCAAAAAAGCAAAAAGCAAAAAAGCAAAAAAGCAAAAAAGCAAAAAAGCAAAAAAGCAAAAAAGCAAAAAAGCAAAAAAGCAAAATAGCAAAAAAGCAAAAAAGCAAAAAAGCAAAAAAGCAAAAAAGCAAAAAAGCAAAAAAGCAAAAAAACAAAAAAGCAAAAAAGCAAAAAAGCAAAAAAGCAAAAAAGCAAAAAAGCAAAAAAGCAAAAAAGCAAAAAAGCAAAAAAGCAAAAAAGCAAAAAAGCAAAAAAGCAAAAAAGCAAAAAAGCAAAAAGCAAAAAAGCAAAAAAGCAAAAAAGCAAAAAAGCAAAAAAGCAAAAAAGCAAAAAAGCAAAAAAGCAAAAAAGCAAAAAAGCAAAAAGCAAAAAAGCAAAAAAGCAAAAAAGCAAAAAAGCAAAAAAGCAAAAAGCAAAAAAGCAAAAAAGCAAAAAAGCAAAAAAGCAAAAAAGCAAAAAAGCAAAAAAGCAAAAAAGCAAAAAAGCAAAAAAGCAAAAAAGCAAAAAAGCAAAAAGCAAAAAAGCAAAAAAGCAAAAAAGCAAAAAAGCAAAAAAGCAAAAAAGCAAAAAAGCAAAAAAGCAAAAAAGCAAAAAAGCAAAAAAGCAAAAAAGCAAAAAAGCAAAAAAGCAAAAAAGCAAAAAAGCAAAAAAGCAAAAAAGCAAAAAAGCAAAAAAGCAAAAAAGCAAAAAAGCAAAAAAGCAAAAAAGCAAAAAAGCAAAAAAGCAAAAAAGCAAAAAAGCAAAAAAGCAAAAAACCAAAAAAGCAAAAAAGCAAAAAAGCAAAAAAGCAAAAAAGCAAAAAAGCAAAAAAGCAAAAAAGCAAAAAAGCAAAAAAGCAAAAAAGCAAAAAAGCAAAAAAGCAAAAAAGCAAAAAGCAAAAAAGCAAAAAAGCAAAAAAGCAAAAAAGCAAAAAAGCAAAAAAGCAAAAAAGCAAAAAAGCAAAAAAGCAAAAAAGCAAAAAAGCAAAAAAGCAAAAAAGCAAAAAAGCAAAAAAGCAAAAAAGCAAAAAAGCAAAAAAGCAAAAAAGCAAAAAAGCAAAAAAGCAAAAAAGCAAAAAAGCAAAAAGCAAAAAAGCAAAAAAGCAAAAAAGCAAAAAAGCAAAAAGCAAAAAGCAAAAAGCAAAAAGCAAAAAGCAAAAAAGCAAAAAAGCAAAAAAGCAAAAAAGCAAAAAAGCAAAAAAGCAAAAAAGCAAAAAAGCAAAAAAGCAAAAAAGCAAAAAAGCAAAAAAGCAAAAAAGCAAAAAAGCAAAAAAGCAAAAAAACAAAAAAGCAAAAAAGCAAAAAAGCAAAAAAGCAAAAAAGCAAAAAAGCAAAAAAGCAAAAAAGCAAAAAAGCAAAAAAGCAAAAAAGCAAAAAAGCAAAAAAGCAAAAAAGCAAAAAAGCAAAAAAGCAAAAAAGCAAAAAAGCAAAAAAGCAAAAAAGCAAAAAAGCAAAAAAGCAAAAAAGCAAAAAAGCAAAAAAGCAAAAAAGCAAAAAAGCAAAAAAGCAAAAAAGCAAAAAAGCAAAAAAGCAAAAAAGCAAAAAAGCAAAAAAGCAAAAAAGCAAAAAAGCAAAAAAGCAAAAAAGCAAAAAAGCAAAAAAGCAAAAAAGCAAAAAAGCAAAAAAGCAAAAAAGCAAAAAAGCAAAAAAGCAAAAAAGCAAAAAAGCAAAAAAGCAAAAAAGCAAAAAAGCAAAAAAGCAAAAAAGCAAAAAAGCAAAAAAGCAAAAAGCAAAAAAGCAAAAAAGCAAAAAAGCAAAAAGCAAAAAAATAATTATAATAATAGCAATAGTTCAATTAAAACTGAACAAAAGGAAAAGTTCCTTGTCTGCTGGCAATGTTTAATCGCAGCAAACCTGTAATTGAAGCCCTCTACCACCAACGCAGTTTCGCGGCATCTCTTCAAAGAACCACCGCCTTCTTTGATATCCCGTTAATACACACATACTTCAACTCCACTTTACCGTACTATTTTCTTAACACAGTGGCGCTTGCTCTGAACTAAACATACACACTTTTCGCACACAGCCTCCTTGGTTGAGGTTCTTTCTGCTCGCTAGTTCTAAGAAATAAGCCGCCAAAGTTGTTCAAGCTCAGCCTTTTTTTCTCGTTGAAGAGGCTTGCAATTTTTGTGTTTGCTGCAATAGTGCGGCGTGTTTTGCTTCGTTGTTACATTTATGAGTGGCGTGTTCTTTCATGCTGCTGTTGCTTTTGCTGCTCATGAGTGTACTCTCGACTTTATGTAATTTCACTCCCACGTGTACACCAGAATAGACTTCTTTCAACTTGGTGGTTTGATATTTTTTTCCCTCCTTCAGCATCAGCATAAAGAAGTAGGTTCTTATAGTCATGTTAGCCTTTGCTAATATTACGTTTTCCCTCTTTTTCTTGAGGTACACATTTTCCACCGTGTAACGAACAACAACAACTACGGCGAAGACTTGCGCCAAACAAGCAAATTCAAACTTCCAGCCAAACCCAATACACGAACCGCAACAACATAGACTTTTCCACATCCCAACCGAATGAAATAGGAAACATAAAAATGGAAGAACAAACATGATTACTTTCATCCTACATGTATGCTGTACGCGAGTTCACTTGCAAATTCGGCTCCGAACATGACTGGCGGCATCTTGACTTTTATTAACATTTCTCTACCATTTTCGTTTCTTCTTTTTTGCTTGTTCGTATAGTTCAAGTAGTTGTGCACACACCCATTATTGTGCAAGTACAAGATGCCGGTTCGTTTAATGTGAAATTCAAAAGAAAAGGAATTGAAATAGACCCTTTGATCCTCCAAAATTAAATCGCAGAAGGAACAGTATGCATTGTTTTATGAAGTGGTCCAAATGAACAAAGGACTCGGAATAATGAAAGGATCGTGCCTTAGCCAAATTTAATGAATTTGATTTCAATGCTCATCAGCTGTGTAATGGATCCGTTTTTTGGCGCTTTTTTTTTAACTAAAACTCAGGGGGATGTATATGGTAATTACTACAGTTTATCCAGCTCAAATAAGGGCGCTCAAGTTTTATTTCGTACCCTCGAATTATGACTCGTAATTTCGAAGAAGGGATTCCGGATCGATTTGGTGTTTTCGGCAAAGTTGCAGGTTATGTTTAGAGAGCATGCTTTTATTCCGTGACGCAAAAAATAGGATCCCCCTTCCCCAACTGCGTTACTTTATAAAGACACTCCCTTAGGATTTGAAAAAAGGATACACGAAAAAAATTATGTTATAAAACTAAAAAGTCTCCTTGAGGCAAGTTTATAGAATCGTGAAAAATCACAGAAAAAAAATCATGGTAATATTACATCTGGGAAGGGGGTACATCTTTTATGTCAGAAAAAATGTGTAATTTTAACCTCTGAAAATGTGTAATTTTACCACTGTTCTGGTGTAATGTCACTTTTTCAGTCTAAATTAAGGTAAAATAACATCATAAAAGAGGTAACATGCAACCTTCCTAAATTACACCTTCCAAATTCATACTTTTTTAAACGGCATAACTTTTTGAAAAAATGTTTTTGAAAAAAAAACCAAAAAACAAAAACTTCAAAAACTGTTTTCAAATGTTTAATAAATTTTGCAATTGAAGATGACTGTTCAGTTTTTTGATAACGTTCCTCCTTTCCAATTTATAGGCAACTCTAGGTATAACAAAACGAAAAATGTTCATTGTTTTGCTACACAATGAATGCTACACAATGAAGAAACATCTCGGTGAAAAATATGTGAAATAGCGAGAGATTTTTTTACAATTTTCTTTTTTCGACTTTATTAGTCGGTTTCCAATGTTAAAGATTCTGCTGTTCTTTTTTTTATAAAATTATTTGGAAAATCATGAATTTTATGGTTCAAGAATTATCAAAGTCAGAAATTACAAAATTAAAAATCTTAAAAAGTGAATTGCTAGGGAGCTAAGGTATTAAAAATGTATAAAATGATTTTGTAGAAAAACTCTCATTTTCAGATATTTGTTTTTGTTGAGTTGTATTAGGGGAAATATACCCATTTTAAGCCTAATAAGCGGTCATGTTTGAATGATGCTGGATAATCTGGAGTGTTCCTTGAAATTTACTAAAACCAAGTACACCAACGAGTAGAGCAGGGGTGCTCAAAGTTTTTGAATGGCGGGCCAAATTTGAAGCTCACATGAGCTTGCGGGCCATAAGAGAAAAAAAAATGTTTTTTTTTTAATTTCAATCTTTTAGCTATAAAGCTAAAAAAACAAAATATTAGAAAACAAAAAGAAATTAAACAGTTTGTACAAAAAAGCCTCAAATCAATTGGTTAAATTTAATTAAAATCAGAAAATCAAAAAAAAAAAATTATTCATCTGCTTTTCATTGCAACTTTCGTGCCTAAACTATCGTGATTTCACAAATATAATGAAAGTTTTAAAGTTGTATTTAAATAGATTTGTTTTATTTATTTTTAAATATATTTTAGAAGGGGTGACACAAACTTTGTAAAAGTGTGTAAATTATTTTTTAAATTATGTGCAATCTTAATGATAAATAGTTGCTTAAGTATTTTTCTAAATTTATTCCTCCAATTTTAATAAATTTTCAATTAATTTTTGATTAAGATTTTGACATAATTTACATTTGAACGTGTTACGATAGATAGTTACGATAAGATAGATTTTTAACACAATATTTGTTTCATATAATCGGGATCAAAGTATGGCTTTTCCATACTTTGATCCCGATTATACAATTAGTTTTATATTAACAAAATCTAAAAAGGTTCACAAAATAAGCATAAACTTAACCTTAATTTCTAGGAATTATAAAATCACTTGAAGATGCGTTAAAGGGCCATTTTAGATGATCATTCAAAATGGGTCCGCGGGCCACATAAAATGACCTCGCGGGCCACGTTTGGCCCGCGGGCCATACTTTGGTCAACCCTGGAGTAGAGCAACTTTTTGTGAACATTTCTGTTTATTTTCACTTTTATTAAAAGTTATGCTATTCCTTTTACAAGCATTAAAAAAAATCCCAAATGCATTCTAATCAGTCGAGTGCATTGGGCCACGCCAATTTTCCTATTTTCAGCTTAGTTCTTTTTTCCTTCCAGCGCTCTTTTGGGTCTGCTTAGTGCTGCCAAAATTGATGAAATTTTAAGCGAACTCTCACGAAATGTAGCATTTATAGAGAAAATTTCCTGGCAGCACTTGCTCACTCCAACAGGCGCTGCACCAGCATGTTGGTGGTGTTGGTGGCCACCCTTTGTTCTTTATTTGCCTTCGCTTCTCGCTCGGTTTTCTCCAGCCTTCGTTTGGAATGGGCCGTCAAAATTCAAACGTCAAAAGACTTGGCGCGTTTGTTTTTTTGATGTCGCTTGCTAATTATTTACATGTTTCGGGATTATTTTTCAAGTGAGTGACTAACTAATGTGCAAAATAACATGTTGCCGGTAGTTGGAAGCAATTTTATTTCTTAGCGCTTTGAATTCGTTAGCGCAAGTGAAAAGATATTGATGGCGACTTTCGTTAAGCAGTTAACCTCTCATCTTGCGTGTGGATGTGTGTGCCACCAAAATGATGAGAAATGGTCTCGCAAAATAGAAATTATGATCAAAAGTGCATTAAAATTGAACTTTTTGGCCAGTAAGTGGCATACATTTGCGTGCTTACTCGAGGCGGTGCTGTTGCTGGTATGTTCATAGCCTAAATAAAAAATTTTGAGCTTTAATCGAGCATCAAACTCTGGTGTTTGATCAGAAAGGGTATATTTCCCCTACCTTTTTTCAAACATCATCTAAATAAAGAATCACTCGCCGGAATTTCCCCCGGAAAAGCTCACCTCTTCAGGAAGCACAGAGGTAACTCGTTAGGAATTTCGTTCCCCAAAAAAAAAGATGGTGCTTTCTTCTAGGTTGTTGACTCGCATCCTTAAAAGCACCGGAAAGTGCTCAAGATTTGCGCACAAAAAAGGGGTTCAGCACGTAGGAAGTCATTAGCGAAAATCACGGAAAATGTCTTCCCAGTGTGGGGGAGGAGAAGTGGGGTTACTAGTAATTATGCAGCAGTTATTGTGTTGGAGCTGTAGGATGTTTGAGAACATTTTTTGTTGTTGTTGAATTCAAATTTCAGCCATGATGAAACATTTAAAAAAATCTTTGGAAAGGTCGAAACTTCACTGTAATTCTGTAAAGCCACCCCCTAACTTTTTTTTCCCTCTCAAAAAAAATGTCACCTTTTGTCTCATTCTCAACTCATCACTTTGACGAGTGATGATGAACACAGAAGACATGTGTGTGTGGGGTGCATTTTTGGTGAATGCACCGAGGCTTGGTTTTTGAAGTGCACTCTCCAGAGCCCTGCCCTCACCGCGGAACTACGAAGCTGTGGGTTGGTTCTTCTGTGGGGCCACGAAACAATGGACGAACTGTTTCAGAACACTCTGAAACAGCAAATAGCAGTCATTCCTGGGTGGGCACCGCCGCAAAACAGGAACGGAACGGAACTAAGAGTCCTGAAAAAGGGAGTAGGTTTGAAAGGAGCACGAAAGCTTCACGTTCGTTATGGTGGGGCGTGTGGGGTTGGTTATGGCATGAGATTAGAGGTTCATGCAAATGATACAGTTTTTTTTATTTGAATATCTAGAAAACGATTGAAAAATGGAGTGGAAACTGTTAATGAATTAAATCTATATTTTTTTATAGTTAAAGAGAAAACATTGGAAAAGGTAAAAAATTATTTTTTTGTTAAATCGTAAGTATATTTTGAAATGTATTAAAAGAAAGCAATTTGTTAATTTTTATTTTTGTTCTAAAAATATTAATGTACTAGAAAAAATCATATAATGAAAGTAATGCATTGTCTTTTGCAGCGAATTGAAAAAAGTGTGGAAAGGACAAAACTATTTCAATCAAATTTGAACTACTTTTTATTGGAATATATATCATAATTGAATTTTGAAGTTTGAGTTCGAGATAAAATAAAACAAAAAAAATCATACCGGATTATGAAGCATGATTCATTATTTTTTTTACAATATCCTGGAAATTTTAGATTAATTTTCAGTTTTAATTTTTTTCTAAAGTTTTTATCTTTGTCAATCCTAAAAAATAAAACAAATTGCGTAAGTTTTTAGAAAACTTTTTCTTACTCTTGTTTGTGCATTTAATTAACAGTTATAATTGCTCTAAACCGAATTAAGACGTAACACACAGCTGAAATGAACACAAAAACTCTGTTAGGTTCATAATATGTACAAATTGTAATTTGATTATTCACAAATAAAACCGAATTGAAATTGAAAATTGAAAAAATAAAACATTGACTAATCTTTCAAACAGTTAAAGGTGTAAAAATGACATATTAAAAAATTAATGATAAATTATTGAAGATTTTAAATAAATGTTTATCTTGTTTTTTTTTTATCTTGAGAAATACTGGATTAATCAAGACATATCACACTCATAAACTTTTTTGGCTTGGTAGAAAATTAAGGTTGTTCACAATCAGAATGGACTATTTATAGCAAATCATACTTTTTCAAAATATTTTTTTATATTATTTCCTTTTTCTAGAAAGTTGTAGGGCACAGGTATGTCAATTCTAGCAACATTGTCTAAACTCTAACATTTTTTCTGGCAAACTATGTCATCTAAGACTATTTTTCTCAAATGCATCATAAAAAACCCTCGAAAATAAGCCATTTTATTTTTTTGCTTATTTGGCTCTAACTTTGTCAAACTTACCACCATTTTGGTTCACCCGTACAAGTTTCCATACAATTTTCGTTAATACTTGAAAATCTGTAGCTTTTTGAAAAAAATATGATGGATTAGTTGTCTTCGGCAAAATTGCAGGTGTTCATGAGGATTATTCAGAAAAAATAGGAACACGGATTTTTTGGCCGATTTTTTAATTAACTTTTTTTTTCATCAAAAATCAATTTCCTACAATCCGTATTTTCAATTTTTGATTTTTTGATCTGTCTTAGGGTGCAAAAAAATCGCAACTTAAGCAATAGAAAAAATGTTGCTGCCAACTTATGATTTTTCGAAAAAATTTGTTGTTTGTAAAAATAAAAATTTCTGTCAGAATTACACCGTTTTCAAGATATAGCTATTTTTATTATTATTTTAACTGAAAAATTCCCCTATTTCGATTTTTTTAAAATAGTGTCCATGATCGATAATTCCTGAAAAGGTTTTTTTTCGAAAAGTTCATAAAATTTCCTATACAATTGCTTAAGAGTAATTGAAGATTGGACCTCTAGATGCTGAAATACAGCGCATATTGGTATTGATAATATTGAATGTTTTGCTCTTTTAAAATGTTAGTCTTGTTTCCAAAATTTTCGAAGCATTTTTTTTTCGGAAGGATAATATAATTTTAGAATTTTTTTAAATTATTCATTTAAACATTGAAAATTGGGGAAATAAAGAACATTTTCGTTTAAAGAAATATAAAATAATTTTACAAACCCATAGAATCCCAAAATATAAGCAAAAATCAATATTTTGACACTTTGACTCAATTCTGATGGAAGATTGCATTCTGATATGTTAAGATTCAAGTAATTTTACGTGGAAAAACATATAGTTTAACAATTTTAGGATTTCGTTAGGGGGATAATATGCACTTGTCTTGTGAAAATACGACATTTTCAAGTACACCGTATTCTTTATTTGAATCGTCTTTTATTATTTCACAACTTTGGGATGACTTGTAAATCCCTCAAAATAAGAATAACAATGCCTTTGATTAAGAATTTGAAAAAAATGTTAAAACGAATTGTAGAAATTTAACAATTTGAATTGCCAGAGACAACCTTTTAAACATGGCCTACTAAAATTTCACCCCAATTCTCCCACATCTGTTTGCATGCAAAACTGCATTCTACCATAGACTAAATATATATAGATACGCCACTCCCCTGTTGGGGCTGGCGACACTACCGCCACGCCAAAATTGCACCTGGTGGCAATTCACAGGTACTACTTTTCGATGTTTCCAAAGGGAAAATTATTTTTCCCCAGTTTCAGTTCAAGTGTTACGGTTGCATCGTAGCAACAGCTGCTTTTCAAACTTTGTTTATTTTCTGTCAACATTTTATCATCAAGTGGGACTTCAAATCGTTGGCTTTTTTCCTCGCTTCGCTTCGCTTCGCTTCGCTTCGCTTCGCTAGGAGACGGTGATTTTAGCGGATTGCAGACTGGATTTTCGCCATGTGATGTGATGATTGTCTAAGCCCAAGTTGCCTAGGAATCGATAATTGGGAATAGAACCAATTCCACCTGAACCAGATTCTCACCACCATGGCAGCCGTCCATTGCCGGCCGCTCCCATCTCCACCGCGCACCAGGGACAAGGAAAGGGAATTGGAAGACGGGAAGTGTTGATGCTCCACTTTTTTTAAGAGTATTAAGGGAAAATCTCCACGGTATCCTCAAGTAAGTTTCGCTTGGAGTTGGACGGTTTTTGGGAAGGTGAATGGTCTGAGGAGCCACCCTAGGCGAGTGGTAACGACCGTTGGCATTGTTGTTCGAATTCTTCGTGTGTTCTCATTTCTAATGGGAATGCTTTCAATTCTTCTCATCTCTTATTGGATGAATTCTAGCAGTCGCCCAGGCTATTTATAGCGAGGTAATGTAGGTTCATTTCAAATGCGCCTGCATGCATAGCGAGGTAATGTAGGTTCATTTCAAATGCGCCTGCATGCATGCAATGCAATGCATTTTTGTATGTTCTGATATTCAACTTGCATTCAACTTTATTCTCGTCCGTTTCTTGGATTCATCTATATCAGTCTAAGTCCTACTATAGCTACTAATGCTCCACAGTAAAGTGGAAAGCATTTTGCTTGCCAATCCTAAGGACAGGGGATCGAACCCCGCCGTGAGCTGAAGTTTTTTTCATTAATTCCAAATTCAATGAGTCTTTCTCGTTGGGAGCAGATGGGTATCGAACCCAGAACCATTCGCTTATAAAGCGAACATCGTAACCATTCAGCCACGACCGCTCCCCTTCAAATCGTTGGCTTTTTTCCTCTTAGAAGAATCCGATGCGGGCATCTCTGACCACCGAAAATCCTACGAACGAAGCCGTTTCCTTCGAGGGTGCGATCCGTTCATCTTGGAGACGTGTTAGCAAGTGAGTAGAAAAAAGTTTAACAGAAAAATTGCTAATGTGAAAATTTATTTTTACAGGCCCTCCGGTTGCACTCTAAACCTGATTAACCCTCCCAACCATTCCACCACAGCAAACGGAAACTGCGCAGCGTTCTAGAATCTGACCGTAACTGTCGGTGCTTCTAGCGGACACAACTTTCTCGTGTGAACAGAACTCAAGCAAAGCTTTTCCCGGGCCCGGTTCCACTAGAACCACGGTGTGCGACAATCCACCGTTGCCGGAATAGCGGAGGCGACCGGAAACACAAGTCTAATCTATACACATGCTGGGCACCATGATGAAATGCCTCGATTTTTGTTACAACTGTTTCTTGTTCTATTTTGTTAACTGATAATAAAACGTAGACCCAATAAAACGGATATCATACACCTACATGCTGATTAAATTTTATTTGTCTAGATCATTGATTCGCAAACTATTTTCACCTAGGCTCCACGGCTCCACCTTTCATACATCATTGGTGGGCCCACGGCCACTCTAGGAACTTGTCAGGCCTCACTAGCGGGGCCCAATACCCACTTTGGGAAACACTGTTCTTAGATTTTGGAGCAGCTCCAGAACATGTCCCAAAGCTGAAGATTATTCTTGCGGTTCAATGTCAGCCGGGTAGTTTAGCATACGGAAGTGGCCTCTTTAAATCTGATGCACATGAACGACGGAATCTGCGTTAGGTTTGTTTGTCTATTCTTGCGCTGCATTTTGGCAAAAGTTTTACATAAGTTCTTCATGTCTGGAAAAATAATAATAAAATGAAGCATCTACACATGGTAAAGGATTCTAAACAACCATATACAAAGAAGCATCTCTTTGAGGAGCGGACTGTAGCTCAGTTCGCTAACCTTCGTTGCCATCACTCGAGACTTTTCCACCTGGCCGGGGGAGTGGTGCAAATCCGCAGAGGTTTCGCCATAGAGTGGGAACTGCCCGTGTTCGGCTTGAAGAGAGGCATCTCCTCCCGTTTCCGGTTCGATTATTCTAGTCAGATTCTCTACTGCTGCTGCCACTGCTACTTGCCCTGCTGGAGTACACACCTGGCGGCCGATTTTTTTACGTGTTTTAGGATTTTAAAAGGTAAATTACAAAAATAGTTTGTTCAAAAACGCGTTGAACCCAATTCGGTGACACTTTGTCAAAAACAAAACAATTTTTCAACAGACAAGTGCACAGAGTACTATGATTTTGTTTTCCAATTTAGTACCTGTAAATTGACGATGGCGGCGCGCAGATCGCTAAAGGGGTGTCGCCAACTAGGTATATGGAGCAACTTCCAAGTGGGACATCTACTTGATTAATAATCTATGATTCTACACTGAAAGAAAAGCACATAGTAATATCACATGTTTTACACATGAATTTGCCCCATACGACTTGGCATGTGAATGTAACGTGAAAATCCCTTGAAAAAAATCTATCGCACGAACCGGCAAATCCAAATGCAAAACACGTTAATTTGACGTGAAAGCTCACATGACTTTGGAATGATATGCACAGGAATTTTAAATGATTTTGTAGTATAAATGGGATGGTTTTCCAGTGAAATTCATGAGTTCTGAAAGTGCATGTATAGTTTTCTGCATATTAAAATAGATTTTTTGTTGCGATTACAAATAAACTTTATTGCACAAGTTATAATACATTTTTTTAAATATTTGATATAAAAAAACAATTACAAAAAGTTCAAACACAACCAAACGGACCATCGACCTTTTTTGCGAATTTTCACGAATTACTCTCCATAAAAAAGGGTGGAACTAAAGGTACACGTCTGGTGTCGGCGGCACAGTTTTCTGGTATTAGGTGTACGGGCGACGGAACAGCTTCCGGGAGAGCTTGTGGTGGTATCGCTGCAGCAGCGGAAACCGGATCTTGGGGTCGTTCAACAGCTTGATGTGGGCAAGACGGTTCCGGAGTAGAGTCCCCCACCGAATCAACCTTGATAATCCGGATCGAGTGGTCAAGGGCACGGTGAAAGGAATCCGCCTCGTTCAGCACTGCGAACATGATTTCCTGAAAAACCACCGAAAATTAAGATTTATGTAAATTCGAACTTTTTCTTTAATTTATTACTTACCAACGAGTTATTAGACGAAAACTTTCATTTTTAAGCCAAAAAAATTATGAATTTGTTCACGATTACGAATTATTCGATTTGAGCACGTCCGTCGGCCGTCGCCATCTTACGAATGAATAATTTTTCATCAAACACCTTCAAAAACCAATACATTTCAATCTCACGTGATTTTCACTTCGAAATTATGGGAAAAGTCAAATGGGGCAAATCGAAATGAAATTCACTTGAAACCAGAGTGAACATCATGCGATAAAAGAATGAAAAAAATTTCGTTAGCCATCAGCTGATTTCAAATGAATATCACATCCATGTGACATGTTAAACATATCCGAGTCAAAGGAAAAGCATGTGAAATTATTGTGCCGAATTTTTGAGAAGCTCACATGAAAAATCACTTGAACTTGCTATGTCAGTTTCTTTCAGTGTACAGATGCCTTCCCCTGACACGTGGAGAAGTGAGAGTGAAATGCACTGCTTCTGCTTCTGCTGCATAAGTGCATACAGTGCATCCGAGTTTGAGTTTCGCGGGTTGCACAGCCCCTTAAGGTTCCATCATTACGGTTTTCGCCATCATCGCCGTCCTCTCGTTGTGCATTTTCCGAGGGATTTTCCCACCCAGTAGCAGCGAGTGCAACAGCTCTTTTGCAACTGCACTGCTGTGAATGGTTGGGTTGTTTGCATGCATGCAATTCAAGGACCTCTTTTCCGGCATTTCCATCAGGACCAGGCGGGAATGGAGTCGGGAAAAAATGTGCTCAAATGGGTGCGCAAATATGTGAGACACATTCTATGTTCTGCGAACCCCCTTTCATTGTTAAGTAATTCTCTGAGATATCGAATATTGATTTGGATTTTTTTATTTTAAATATACGAAACAGATTTTTTATTTTTTTGAACTTTAAGGAATGGAAAAAAAATGTTTAGAAAATTTTCAAAATATAATAAATTGTTTTTTTTTTTTCTAGAGACCTCCTTTATTGTAACTACTCCATGCTGTTTAACGGGGCAAATGAATGAATCCCTACATTTCCAGTGTAAAGAGGGCACACTCCATTCTGCTATACCAGGAATGGAACACCATTTTTAGCGTCTATAAAGCACACAATAAAAGGACTTTTCCAGTGAGGCAGTGAATGACAATGGGGCATTGTCGAGTTTTAGAAGCCATCGTCGTAGGAGCGCGAAAGGAAATATTGCATGCTGATTGCAGTGTGTGCACTTTATTTGTTGGTAAAATATGGAAATGCTTGACTTCATTTAATAAGGTTTAGTGGAATCTTCAACAACATGGTTAAATATATATATTATTTATGGGTAATTCTCTACCAACTCACACGAAATCGGGAAAAGTTGCCCCGACCCTCGTAGCTTTGCGAGAAACTTCGTCCTAAGGGGTAACTTTTTTCAGGAACAAAATCACGAATTCGAGGTCCGTTTTTTGATATCTCTTGACGGAGGGCGGTACGACCCCTTACATTTTTGAACATGCGAAAAAAGACATGTTTTTTCACTAATTTGCAGCCTGAAAAGGTGATGAGATGGAAATTTGGTGTCAAAGGGACTTTTATGTAAGATTGGACGCCCGATTTGATGGCGTGCTCAAAATAAAAAAAAACGTATTTTTCATCGAAAAAAAAAAAAAAACACTAGAAACGCTTTAAAAACTCTGCCATTTTCCGTTTAACTCAACTGTAAAAAATGGAACATCTCATTTTAAAGAATAAGTAATTTACTTTTTGAATCTACACTAACACAGAAGGGTCATTATTTCATTTAGAACAAAATTATCGATTTACAAATTTCGTGTTTTTCTAACTTTGCAAAGTTGTTTTTTAGAGTGTAACAATGTTCTACAAAGTTGTAGAGAAGACAATTAAAAAATTTTGACATATAAACATATGGGGTTTGCTTGTAATCATCATGAGTTATCGCGATTTTCCAAAATTCAAAGTTTTGAAAATGTTGGTTGTGTCGATCCTGGCCGTTCATTGTCACCCGCGACCGGGGGGATGGCAACCCTATTCCGACCAAAGCAAACTGACAACAGTCGAAAATAGCACGGTTGTCAAATGAGAACCCACAACAAAAGCACTAGCTGTCAAATGGTAGCCCATAACAAATCATTGTTTGGGTTTTTGATTTTCAAATTTTCCGCAATTTAAACGATAAATTCCAGAAAAAAACACGTGAATTGTGTTGCTGATGGCAAATTCTATCATATTCATGTAGATTCCATCCCAATATTGGCTGAAATTTCATATCGAAAAAAGTGATTTTTCTGTTTACTTTTTTTTGCTTTTTTTCTTTTGGTCGACAAAACAGTGCGCCCGTACACTCAGAATCGGCATTACACATTTTCCAGTTTGCTTTTACACATTTGCATGGGACTTTTGAGTTCAACCAGGATAACACACTTCGTGTAACCATAGTAATATGTATAAGACTGATTGACAGTGTTTGTTTTCTGAACTTCCAAGATGGCGTCTTCTTCGCTACCCCCCAGGGATGCCACATTTGAAGATTTTCGAGCACAGGCTCAATGCTCAAACGTATTGTTTTGCCATGTTATTCGATGATTTTTAATTAAATGAATTACTCACGAAAAAGATAACAATGTTTTGCTTCTTTTCCCAAAAACAGATTTGTAAAATATTATTTTGCCATCAAGTTAAACTCATTTGCGTTTTTGTGATGTGCCCGAAAATCTTCAAAATATGGCATGCCTGCTACTAGAGAGCCTGGAGCTTATTAGAGAACGGACATCTCAAACTAAAAGTACCAATCGAAGCACGAAAACTGTCAGACGGAGGTACCAATCGAGCATAAGACAAAGGATTTTGCTCGATTGGTACCTCCGTTTGACAGTTCTCGTGCTTCGATTGGTACTTTTGGTTTGAGATGTCCGTTCTCTAATAAGCTCCAGGCTCTCTACCTGCTACCCCCTGCCCGCGACAGCCACGATCGACGAAACAAAGAGAAACGTAAAAAGTAACATTTAAAAAAAAAATCGGATGAATTTATTGTTCGTGTTACAGAGAACAACTTTGTGTCCGGAGGCCAAGAGATTTGTCTACTTTTAAGAATATTTTAAAATTTATAGCATCGCCCACTAAAACACATAATTATTCATCATGCATTTCTGGTAGCAATATCAGCTAGCATTATTGTAAACGCAAACAATCCTAGTTGAGCAGTACTTTGATATTCGTTATTATTTTAAAATGTCTCGACCTCTTTTCAATTTTCGTGAAACTTTGTACTTACACTGACATTCGTTAAGCCACGTATTTAAAAAAAAATCAATGATTTGGAAAATTTGCAGTCAGAGGGACTTTTTTTTGTAAAATAGAACCCCCGATTTTATGGCGTGATAAAAATGTCAAAAAACGTATTTTTCTTAAAAAATACAAAAATAGATTTAAAACCTCTGCCATTTTTCGTTACTCAACTGTAAAAAACGTGGCACTGAATTAACCTAGATGGGTATTTTTTATTTAGTACATTTTTTTTTATTTTAATTTTTTTTGTTGCTTTGCAGGGTAACAATATTCTACATAATCATTTTTCCAAAATTTTAAAATAAAGGTAAAACAAATTGTTTAAATTTTTTTTAATTTAAAGTGGAATTTGCGATCGAAAAGTATTTTACTTATTTTTGAAACATTGCACTGTATCAAAAATAAATAAAATACTTTTCGATCGATATAGCAAAGCAAGTGACCAAGCTTGACTGTTTTTGAACAAATTCTTTTCGGAAAATTTCTTACAATAAAATATGATTTTCAAAATAAAGTATAATTTTCAAAAAGTCATGTCAATTTAATAATTCGATGGCTTCAGCGAAGTTGTTTCTTGGAACATGTAAGATAAGCTCACCAGGTTTTCGAACAATCGTTAAATGCTTGTGTTCGCAACCAATCGGGCTCAAACTCAGGGCTGAGCTGTAGGTTAGTCGAGGTTAGTCGTCGACTAACAAGTTCTTTACAAAAAATGTCGCCCTCCTTAAACAATTTGGCGCCCTCAGCAGGGCCCAAGAGAAACTTGCCAAGTTGCCGATTTGTGCTGCGCCTTCATGAAAAAGATATAGCGCCCCCTCAGGAGGCCCCAGGGCGCCCAAAATGATATTTTTTGCAAATTTCAAAAAATGCCTAAGGGAGCAAACTTGGGATTCGACATTTGTATACAACCAGGATGATCATGATTTGTATACAACCAGGATGACACACATAGTGGTCACTCTTAATTATATGTTTTTTAACCCAGAAACGTCGCACTTTGTCAAAAACTTTTAATAATAAAATAAATATCAATAACCGATCAAAACTTTCTATACAGATAATTGTAAAAAATATAAAACTTTTTACACTTTTGGTATACATATAAAATTAACAACATGTCGTCACTTATGTGCTATCTTATGACACGTGCTATCTTTTACAGCAGACGAGTGAAACGTGTATTTACACAAGTGACGATTGAATTAAAAATAGCTTCAAATCTATCACTCTTAACTTCAATTGAGAAAGAAAACTATAAGCGTTTAAAAATGAATGAAAAGCCTAATTAACTTTGCAGTTCAAGGCATAAAAAATCATAAAAATAGTCTTCGTTTTCGTTAGTTAGAAAAGGGGTTGTTAGCAAAACTCTACAAACATGATTTAACAGATGGGTAATTCTCTACCAACTCACACGAAATCGGGAAAAGTTGCCCCGACCCCTCTTCGATTTGCGCGAAACTCTGTCCTAAGGGGTAACTTTTGTCCCTGATCACGAATCCGAGGTCCGTTTTTTGATATCTCGTGACGGAGGGGCGGTACGACCCCTTCCATTTTTGAACATGCGAAAAAAGACGTGTTTTTCAATAATTTGCAGCCTGAAACGGTGATGAGATAGAAATTTGGTGTCAAAGGGACTTTTATGTAAAATTAGACGCCCGATTTGTTGGCGTACTCAGAATTCCTAAAAAACGTATTTTACATCGAAAAAAACACTAAAAAAGTTTTGAAAATTCTCCCATTTTACGTTACTCGACTGTAAATTTTTTTGGAATATGTCATTTTATGGGAAATTTAATGTACTTTTTGAATCTACATTGACCCAGAAGGGTCATTTTTTCATTTAGAACAAAAATTTTCATTTTAAAATTTCGTGTTTTTTCTAACTTTGCAGGATTATTTTTGAGAGTGTAACAATGTTCTACAAAGTTGTAGAGCAGACAATTACAAAAATTTTGATATATAGACATAAGGGGTTTGCTTATAAACATCACGAGTTATCGCGATTTTACGAAAAAAAGTTTTGAAAAGTTACTTTTTGCGTTTCTCTTTGTTTCGTCGTCCGTGTCTGTCGCGGGTGACCATGAACGGCTATGATCAACGACGACCAACATTTTCAAAACTTTTTTTTCGTAAAATCGCGATAACTGGTGATGTTTATAAGCAAACCCCTTATGTCTATGTATCAAAATTTTTGTCATTGTCTGCTCTACAACTTTGTAGAACATCGTTACACTCTAAAAAATAATCCTGCAAAGTTAGAAAAACACGAAATTCTAAAATGAAAAATTTTGTTCTAAATGAAAAAATTACCCTTCTGGGTCAATGTAGATTCGAAAAGTACATTAAATTTCCCATAAAATGACATGTTCCAAATTTTTTTACAGTAGAGTAACGGAAAATGGGAGAATTTTTAAAACTTTTTTAGTGTCTTTTTCGATGAAAAATACGTTTTTTCGGAATTCTGAGTACGCCATCAAATCGGGCGTCTAATTTTACATAAAAGTCCCTTTGACACCAAATTTCTATCTCATCACAATTCAGGCTGCAAATTATTGAAAAACAACTCTTTTTTCGCATGTTCAAAAATGGAAGGGGTCGTACCGCCCCTCCGTCACGAGATATCAAAAAACGGATCTCGAATTCGTGATCAGAGACAAAAGTTACCCCTTAGGGCAAAGTTTCACGCAAATCGAAGAGGGGTCGGGGCAACTGCTGTGTGAGTTGGCGGAGAATTACCCAGATATTATCACACACTTAGATTATTTTTACTGAATTCGGTTGTTAAAAAAGTCGGTAATGTTTTGATCGGTAAACCATCTGGCAAAATGAACAAAATTTTACAGAAAATTGGTAGTAAAATGAACAATAATGAAGTTTATTACCGAAATCCTGAAATTTTCAGTTTACCGAACTGTTCAGCAGCTAAAAAATCAGTAAAATTTACCGAATTCGGTAAAAAAATATCCTATTAGATATTTTTTTTAAATATATAGGTATTCGTGGCCAAATATGTTTTTATCAAGCTTCCCAATAATAATATTTTTTTTCGTAATTAAATTATTATGGCCTAATTAAAAACTATTAAACTTCTAATTGATATTCTGTCGTGAAACTACGTTCTTTTTCTGTCTTTCTCGTGTGACGAAACGGCCTACTTCTGTCTACCAAACACAACTTAAATGAAAAGTAATACAATTCAGTACAAGAACTGGAATGGTGCTGCAATGTTCAGCTTTTCAGCACTTGTATCGAAAAGCAAATTTTTTTAAAGGGTGTTTCTTGTAATTGCAAAACAATTGCTTGCAACTCGTTGTAAAACTTGATTTTTCAGCACTCGCAGTATTTTTCCAACTCGGTGAACTTTATTGTACGACTTGTGCTGAAAAATTTTCTTTTTGCATCTTGTTGCATAAACTGTATACCTCGGGTGGGTTTTCAAAAAGCCGTAATTATTTTTCGTTTTTCTCCAAATTGAAACAATATTTCATTAGTTTTAATGCAAAAAGGGTTTTGTTTACCAATGGCTCTTACGTCTTTTTGAAAACTAATCCGAGATATGATAACATTTTTTTAAATTTACTTCATGTCAAAATTACACCAATTGTTAAATGAAGGCAAAGGCCGTTTAAGAAGCTATTTAAATAAATCAGAACAAATATTGGATATAGGATTGTATGCATCTTTAGGACTGCAAAAGACATTATAATCCTATGAAGTATCGTAACAAATTCACTACAAAAATATAAGAAAATCAATTATGCTGAGATGAATTCATGATTTTGCTTCGTTTAAAACTTCTGGTAATAGCATGAAGGAAAAGCTCCACAGCCAGACTGTGAGCGCGACGACGTGCTCGGACTGTTGCATACCACTAGGCGTTTTCATGTTTGGTTTGGACTAAAGCTTATGGATTTATTTTTTATGCTGTGTGCTTCGAAAATTCGTTATTTTTAATTCATGGGAAAATCATATTTATAATTCAACTGCTTCACATTTTTCACCCAAGACAAATTTGATTTGATATTTCTTGTTGCGCTCATACCAGCAATCTGCCAAGACATTTCGCGCGCGCTCTAGAAATGCCACTCTCGTCGGTGCACCGCCTCAAGAAAACTCGAATAAATCATAACCATAGCTTGGAATTAATTACGGCAAAATCGTTGCGATCCATATCGGCTCGTCTTGGTACGCTGCCAATGAATGGTCCTCGGAAAGCATATGCGCCCCAGCATCATTCATATGCGACTAATCTAATTTTATAAATTATTTTGTACAACTCTTTGGATTCGAGAAGCTCTGCCAGCACGATCTGGACCGTGTGTGTTTGTGTGTGTCAGGCACAAAAATAAAGATACACCAGCGAGCGAGGTTTTTCTCATTTATTTATAAAACATATTTTGCTCGCAAATCTCGGGCTAATGCGATGCAGTTGTTTTTCTCGGCGGGCTGGAAAATCTGTATCTTTATTATATTTGGAAAACCGAGAGAGAGATAGAGAGACTGAGTTAAGGATGCGAGCATTGGAAAAAGGCAAACGGTCGTGAAATGTAGAATAAGTAGTTGCGTTTTCAGGATTTTGGAACATTACCAAAGGAGGAAAATGTTTGTAGCAAAATTGATGTGTTTTGATTGGAATTGATGCTTAAACTCAATTTGGAAACTTGTTGAATCGTAATCGAATTTTGTAAGACATCAAGATTGTTTCGAGACTTGGCTAATCGAGCATCTTAGGCAAGACTTGGCGTCTTGAGCAAGACTTGGCGTCTTATGCAAGACTTGGCGTCTTGTGCAAAACTTGGCGTCTTCAGCAAGCCTTGGCGTCTTCAGCAAGCCTTGGCGTCTTATGCAAGACTTGGCGTCTTGTGCAAAACTTGGCGTCTTCAGCAAGCCTTGGCGTCTTGGAGCAAGACTTGGCGGCTTGTGCAAGACTTGGCGTCTTGAGCAAAATTGGAGTCTTGAGCAAGACTTGGCGTCTTGAGCAAGACTTGGCGTCTTGAGCAAGACTTGGCGTCTTGAGCAAGACTTGGCGTCTTGAGCAAGACTTGGCGTTTTGAGCAATACTTGGCGTCTTAAGCAAGACTTGGCGTCTTGAGCAACACATGGCGTCCTGAGCAAGACTTGACGTCTTGTGCAATACTTGGCGTCTTGTGCAATACTTGGCGTCTTGAGCAAGACTTGGCGTCTTGTGCAAGACTTTGCGTCTTGTGCAAGACTTGGCGTCTTAAGCAAGACTTGGCGTCTTGAGCAACACATGGCGTCCTGAGCAAGACTTGGCGTCTCTGGCCAGCCAAACTTGGCAACTCAAACCAACCGCTCCAAAACGAATCTCCCAATTATCGTAGTTCATTAGCAGAACTCACACTTCATTAGTTCTGAGCGTGTTCAACAATTCGGAAGGCGTTACAGATCGTGACAAAAAAAGAAAAAAAAAACGTTTCTCGTGCGAAGAGAAATTCACAATGATTGGAAATTTATTGCCCAGGTCGACCATTTTATCACTTCGTTTCAGGCCGGGCACGTTATCAGCCCAAGTCAGCCCCGGACGTCCTCGCGTGGAACAAGTGGCCGGTCAACCGTTTTTTCGGCGTTCCTTCGTTCGTTTACTTTTGTCACCATCTATTAGTCCATTTTGTGGCGTTTTCTTTGCTTTTGCTCTGGGGTTGGTCGTGTTTGATGAAGAATAATTGGGTATCCGCGTGGTGATGTGGCCACCGGGTGGCCGGATGAGGCCGGTTCGAGAATGGAACCCACGAAATTTATGGCTTTTTCGAGGCTTTTTCTTGCTTTCTCTGAGGACGCGATGCGATATGATGCTTTGAGTGGAATAAATTTGCTGAAGCTTGGTTTGATATGGAAGACGGAAAGAAGCTTACTGAGTAAATTAGGTCCGAAATTTGTCATTTCTTCACTTGACTGTTGCTTGCAACTGCTGATAGTGGTCAGAAAGAGTGTAGATTAAGTGGTGAATTAATTACCACATGCTAGATTACTAATTATTTTGATGATTGGAAGAAATTGAAGTCAAACTGAAAAAGAAAAGCAAGAACTGGCAACTTTTTATACAAAAGATAATTTAAATTTGACTCTGCTAACTTCATTATGCTACTGTTATTAATCGAACAATAACCCATAACCATCCTCTCTGAACAATGTGCTATAGCATAACTTAGTCGATCGCATCTTTGCGGCCCAAAAGTGCTTACCAAGCCCGGAGTAGCACTTCTATAACGTCCGCGCGATAATTCCAATAATTAGCATTCGCTCATTCAAAGCCACTGAACCACCCCATTTGCGCCGGCATGGCTAAGCCGAGGTGAGCTAATCGCTAAATCAATATCGCGAGTCTTGGAAATTAATAATCACCATATTAAAGCAAGTTCCACACGATCTGTCTGTGGAGCGAGGCATCCCGAAACTGCCTCGGAATAACCCAATAATCGAGCCACTTAAACCGATTCTGGGCGCGCTGCTGGCTACTTTGCATAAGATAGGATGAAGGTAGAGGAAAAAAAAGAGTCAGTGAGAAATCGATTTCAATATCATAATTAAGCTGAAAGCCTTCCCTTGGGGGTGGGAGGAACTCAACTTGCTTTGAGATAGAGGGGGTATGTTTTTTTCTCTCTTCGTCTTATTTTTTCCACCTGGATCTGAACTGACCAAGATACCACGTGCAATGGAAAACATTCACAATGGGAGCCACCGAAATTATACGTTCGATTGACTAATCTCGCGCCAATGGCCAACCTGGTATAACTGGAAGGGTTGCCATTTTGACAAGTGAAAAAGCATTTTTTTGTAGGTTAGTTTCAAGACTATTTACGAATGTTTGAGGACTAAACCGTTAAAAAAACTAATACTTGAAATATTCACAATAACATTCAATGGTGTTTTCTTTTTATCAATATTTCCAACATTTGATCTCAACAATTTTGATAAAGTGCTTTTATAACTCCCTATAAACGCGTAGTGGTCAAATGGGAAATCTAGAAAATGAAATTTTTGGAAAGTTTTTGTCCCCCACCCCTCTCGGATTTTCCCAATAAAAAAAATCCGTATTCTTTCTCTCTTTTATGCAATACATAAATAGTCAAACGTTTATTTGTGCATTTCAAAACAAATAGGCCACTTTTAGAAATTAAATAAATTTTGAATTTTTGGTCAACAGATTGTCAATGATAATGGAAAACTTTCCAATCAAATGACCTAATTTGTATGCTTTGCTTCTTGGGCGGTTTCTTAAACACACAAAAAGCAATGAAAATAAAGGTTGGTCTGTTGGACTTTACGAAAAAGAAAGTCTTACAAAATGTAATAATGCTAATAATGCATTTAGCATGGTGTACATTTTGGTTATTTTTATTTTTGCAATAAGGCTTGAATTTTGGTCCCCCCTCAAGGAGATTGGAGCTTAAGCTTTATAACCACAGTAAAAAAACATTACAATTGCTAGTTTATGTCGCCCTTTAAAATCGGTCAAAAAAAAAATTTAACGAAATTTTAAGTGGATAAATATTAAAATGCCTTATCCTGTGTTTATTACCATTTTCGTAATGTTTAAGTTTGTTTAAACTTATTTTATTTTTTTGTGGAATTCCGTTGTACAGTCCTGCAAAAAGTTTTTTTTCGACCATTTATCTTAACCCTCTACAACCCAATCCTGCTTTTAGACGGGCTTCGATTTGAAAAAAATCTCCAAAAATCCATTTTTAACCAATTTTTGATCTTTAAAAAGCATTGGAAGAAAGAACTCTTAAAATTTTAGAAAATTTTTGGGTTGGAAGTTTTACTTATAGAGTTTTTTAATTAGGTCCTATAAACATATGAAAGACAATAGTTTATTGGTCCTTTAAAAAAAACTCTGGACTTGTTTTATGTCACTTTGCCAATGTTTTTAAAAATGTAATGTTTGTGAGGGTCAACTTTGGCTGTGTTTTTTACTAACACTTTCTATATTTTAAGTTAAAAGAAGTATGCAGTAATTTTTGTAGTGTCGCAGACTACGCATCTACGCATTGTTTTACAATTTAAATGATAATGGTACCAGAAAATGTGAAAAACAAGCACAAAATTGAAAAAGTGACTGTAAAAACATAAAAAAATAAATAGGCAGAATGTAATGAATACCGAAAACAAACATAAACTAATCAAGATAAACGTAAATTAAAATACTAAAAATGAAACAAAAAAAACATTAAACAAGTTTTTTTGTAGAACTAAAGTTGCTCAAAATGACCTCCTAAACACGGGAAAAAAAGCTTTCGAAAATAAAATTTGGGCAGTAGAGGGTTAAGAAGGGATTTGCTGATCGATTTGGAGTCTTCGACAAAGTTATAGGTTGTTTTAAGGACTTTTCGTAAAAAATTGGTACGCTGAAATAAATCGAGACCATTTCTCGTCATTTTGTTGGCACACACATTCACACGCAAGATAAGAGGTTAACTGCTTAACGAAAGTCGCCATCAATATCTTTTCACTTGCGCTAACGATTTCAAAGCGCTTAAGATATAAAATTGCTTACAACTACCGGCAACGTGTTATTTTGCACATTAGTTAGTCACTCACTATAAAAATAATCCCGAAAAATGTAAAAAATTAGCAAGCGACATCAAAAAAACAAACGCGCCAAGTTTTTTGACGTTTGAATTTTGACGACCCAAATAAAGAACAAAGGGTGGCCACCAACACCACCAGCAGCGCCTGTTGGAGTGAGCCAGTAATGCCATAAATGCTACTTTTCGTGGGTGTTCACATAAACTTTTATCACAATTGGCAGTATTAAGATGGAAGAAAAAATAACTAAACTGAAAATAGAAAAATGGGCGTGGCACAATGCATTCTCGTCTTATTAGAATAGATTTGAGAAATATTTTTGCTAAATGTTGTAAAAGGAATAAAATAACTTTTAGTAAAGTGAAAATAAACAGAACAGATTGCTCTACTCGTTGGCAGGGATGCCACATGATTTTTTAAAATGTCTTTGTCTAAAATTCAAATAAATCAATTTACAGTCATAGAAATCTAGCAAAAATTGTGTTTTTAAGCATTTGAAGACTAACGAAATAAGTTTCGATTGATATTTTAACAAAATAACAATTTAATGAAGTTTTTAAAAAGTCTGTGCACCTCAAAAAATGTCTGACACGAGCTCAAATGTCTGTGAAACACAGACAAATCTGTGTATCTGGCATCCCTGCTCGTTGGTGTACTTGGTTTTAGTAAATTTCAAGGAACACTCCAGATTATCCTAACGATTGCAAACCGGCTGTACTGCTGTATAATACAATTTTCTATGCATATTTATTGAAATGTTGAAGATCTGGCTTGTTACTTCAATTTTCATATTTATTTTCAATTTTTTTGCCCTTCCCCGCGACTGTATTTTACAGATTTTTCGATCCCAAAAATCACAAAAATCTGTATATACAGATTTTTGATAAAAGGATTATATTTAAAAATTTCAACAATTTAGTAATTAAATTATGCTTTAATATGAATAAAAAGCTTACCTGCTATTTAAAAATTTAAAAGGTCTTCTATGGCGACGAATTAGACATGATACAGGTAAAATACAAATTTATTTTAAAGAAAATACAGATTTCTCATAAAATGATCTGGCATCGTTGCATAGTACAGGATGGTGAAAATCTGGCTTAGAAGATATTAAATTTTGGAATCATCGTGATTTTGGAAAAATATCGAAAGCCCGAAATAAATAATATTTTTGCCATTCTAAAGTACTTTACATTTTTTGATAAATTGTACCGTTTTCAAGTTATAACTACCTTAAGGTATACATTTTCGATTTCTTTTAGTCAAAATATTTTACAAAAGTTAGATATATAAGATATAAGATATAAGAGTCTTTATCATGAAGTCAAAAAATGAAAAATTGTTTGAAATTTTCTTAAAATTACAAAAAAAATATTGCAGGGTTGCTTTTGAATTATAAAATCATAAATTCATCATCATCATAAATTGCAAAAAAAACATTTTTCAACATTTTGTTTGACAATATTTTCGAGTTGTTCCACAAATTAAATTAAGTACCTTCTTAAACTCTAGCACAAATGATGCCTTTTTTGCCTCCTTATACAATTAAAGAGATTTGTCGAAGACACCAAATTGATCATAGGATCCTTCTTAAGATAATTGGCAAAATGGCTTCTTTGGCAGCAGGCAATCAACAACTCTAATTTGACTAAAATGGAGTCGCAAAACTCAAATTTTGTGTTAAAAACAAAAAAAAAATACGTTATTCAATTATCCGAAGTCCCATATAAAACATCGGATAATCTAAACTTCGGATAATCGAGGCTTCGGATAATCGAGTCTGGACTGCATAGCTCTATTTTAAAATAAAATACACTTTATCCGTATACACTGTTGGTAATCTTATAAAAGTTTAAATTAACAAAAAAAAAAAAAAAAAAACTTCCAAAATAATACTTGACTTATAATAATTCAGAGGTTACCAAATTTTTGCTTTTTGCAACCCTTCTTTCACACAATCGACTGCGCTTCAAATGTAAATCCCTATTGAACCACGGATTTTACATACCGCTGCGAACCATTCGTTGGAGGATTCCTTCCTCCGATTCAGATTACCGGCCGGCCATTGGCTTCATATTTTCGAGTTCGCACTCCTCTAAACTATAAGCTCCATCACTTGGCGGCGGCGGCCAATGGCGAAATGCTGCTGCAGTGCCTAAAGTGGCAAATGGGCGTCCACTAGATCTGCTTTTTGTTATTAATTAAGATAAAGAGGACCGATCCTGCCGCCACCGCCACTGACCATCCCGACCCGGGAACCTCAATCAAGGGTGGATGCTTCACAAACGGCGGAATCTTAAAAGCAACTGACCGCCCGAGATATGCAAATCGTCTCGAACCACAGAGGGCACCACACAGATTAGCCCCGGCCATGATATTTCCTCCCTAATCGAAAAGATGTGTTTAGTCTTACAAAGTGGCGCACATTTATCATCGCGCGGTGGTGATTTATCAAACCGTGAGTGGTAATTGGGACAATGTTACATTTCTATTAGCGCGGTTGATATATTGACGGTGGTGCACCTCTTCAAGAGGTCCCACGACATGGTGTGCCAACCAAGCGGGGCAGGTGCTTTGACAAGGTGGTGGGATACGATCGGAACCAGTTCTGGGGGGATTTTCTTTGGAAAATTGGATTTAATAAAAATCAAAAGGACAGATAAAAAAAGTTTCTAAATTACAATTTATGTGCTTCCTGTACAACATGCTTTTAGTAAACTTGTAACTTTATTTAAAAAAAAATATTGTCGAATTTTTTTAAAATGGCCTTATTCAATTTGATGTTTTTCAATATCATCGACTTCCAGGAGAACATCACCGTTGCATTCATTCAGCAATTGATTTAGATTTATAGCACATAAAAGTTTTGGGCTACACCACGCAAAATGTTAAGGTTGGTGCGAGGTGCTTTGTCCACTAGAAGAAATCCACCTGTTGCTCCAAACTGATGAAATCATAAGAAAAGCAATCATATGGCATCATATCGCACTTAAAGTCTACCTCAATAATTTATTAATTGAAAACAAGTAAATCGTGGGCTCTCGACCAAAAAAATGTCCCCAAATCCATGTCACACCAGATCGAGACACCTACGACCACACGATTCACTTTTTGGCTGCGCAATAAATTTCAATATTTATATGAAAACGATAGGATTACAAGCAATAAAGTTTAGTTCCAGATAGCAGAGCTCAGCTCACCTCACGATCGGCAGCAGCAGCAGTCATAAAATGAAATGCACTGGCACGAGACTGCAGCAGAAAAAAAGAACTGTGCCCCCGCAAAATGCATCCTCGAAAAATGAGCAATAAAGTTTTTTTTTGAGAACATGCAGAAACACAAACATGATGTGTGTGTAGCACCTTCTTGGGACGAGGTGCGAACTTGTCGGAAACCAGTTCGATTTTCTTTCCGTGAATTTAAATGAATTATTTTCGGAATGGGAGTCATCTTCATAAATGTCAGGGTTGGTTTTTTGTAGATTAATTGACTTTATTTGTAGTTCTTTTTATTGTCTGAAAAGATGGAAACATGAATTTAAAATATTTGTACAAATTACAAATCATATCATTTTTTCTGTCGTTTGCTAACCCGAGCAGACGGAAATAACTTGGGAATAACATTTTTTGATATTTGAAAATACTAGGCCAATAACATTTTATGTTATTTATAGCAAGATTGTTATTCGTCGTTATAATTTTTTTGTTATTGGATTGTTATTGAAATAACAGACTAATAACATTTTAAGTTATTCTTCGAAAAAATCTTTGTTATTATTTTTTGTTTTTTAAACAACTCATCCGATCATCCCAATAACAGTTGAAGGTATTCTTTCATAACAAAAAAAATTATTTCAAGTTGTTTTGGCTTTCAACCAATATCAGACCAATAACAAATTTTGTTATGATAACATAAACTGTTATTAAACTCTTATGCAAAAATTGATTTTTTAAGATGATTTTGTTATTACCGTCTGCCCGGGATCTTAATAAATGCCAGGGTTGGTTTTTTGTAGATCAATTGATTTTGCTTTCCTGAAATTCTGAAAAGTTGGAAACATCCCGAGCAGACGGAAATAACTTGGGAATAACACTTTTTGATATTTGAAAATACTAGTTCAATAACATTTTATGTTATTTATAGCAAGATTTGTTATTCGTTGTTATGATTTTTTTTGTTATTGGATTGTTATTGTAATAACTGACTAATCACATTTTTAGTTACTCTACGAACAAATCTTTGTTATTATTTTTTGTTATTTTAACAACTAATCCGATCATCCCAATAACAATTGGAGTTATTCTTCCATAACAAAAAATGTTATTCCTAAGATGTTCTGGCTTTCAATCAATATCAGACCAATAACAAATTTTGTTATGATAACATAAACTGTTATTGAACTCTTATGCAAAAATGGATATTGCAAGAAAATTCCATAACACTTTTTGTTATTTTAACATCATTTGTTATTGAAATGGCATGAATTTTGTTATTACCGTCTGCCCGGGATTTTTTGTTATTTTAACAACTAATCCGATCATCCCAATAACAGTTTGAGTTATTCTTCCATAACAAAAATTGTTATTCCAGAGTTGTTTTGGCTATCAACCAATATCAGACCAATAACAAATTTGGTTATGATAACAAAAACTGTTATTTAGCTCTTATGCAAAAATGGATGTTGGAAGAATATTCCATGACATTTTTTGTTATTTTAACAGTATTTGTTATTGAAATGGCATGAATTTTGTTATTGACGTCTGCCCGGGAAATGGATTTTTCAAGAAGATTCCATAACATTTTCTGTTATTTTACCAGTATTTGTTATTGAATTGGCATGAATTGTGTTATTACCGTCTGCCCGGGATGAATTTGAAATATTTGTAAAAATTACAAATCATATGATTTTTTCTGTCTTTTGCTAAGCAAAATCAGAATCTAAAAATGTTTAATTAAAATATTTATAATTTCCCAAATTAATAAATTTCACAATGATTTGAGATTTTGGAATTTTTTAAATTTCATCACTGCTCCAAGACCTGGCACATCTTTATTCATGCTCGCTCCAACGCCGAATTGTAGGGAAAGTAACGCGATTTCCTGCGCGAGCAGCCTCTGCTGTCACAATAAATTATTATTTCTTCCCCACTAGCAACCGCCTTCCCCCCTCTCCGGTCCGGGGTTCCTCATTGGAAAATTGGTCCACACACAGTTAGATCAAAAGTCGTGAATCTTCCCTCTCCAAGACGTTGTGCGCGTAGGTGGGCTTCGAACTGAAACACAGGCCGGTAATTTATCAGCAACAAACAAACCAAGACTGCACAGACCGAGAGCTGTGCGACTATAATGTAAGATTTTGCCTTTCTAGTTGAATTTGCGGAGGAGCTAAATTTGTCTGATGAATTGAGTTTTTCAATAAAATTTGTCAGCTCAGTGTTGTTCAACCTTGAAGAACGAAATTTATTTTTGAAAATATTAAATTAGAAAAGAGTTATCGAAAAAATAATTCGTACACCCAAAGAAAAGACCGCTGAAATTCCGTTTGAACTTTTGACTTTAACAATGTTCTAACGTTTTATTTTTTTTATTTTTATCAATCGATAACACCCCTTATAGAGAAGAACCATTAAAGTACTATTAATCATATAGTTATTCAACTATGATTACTCTCAATTTCTATAAAAATTACTATCTGAGTAATGGCGATTGGCAATGGTTACTATTTTTTCAAATGTTTACCTTTTTAGTTAGAAAACTATTCATTGTATGGTTTAATTTGACTTTTTATTTTATGGTAGTTTGAAAAAATCAGTCGTGAAATCAATAATCTAGACATTATTTTTTTTATTTATTTATTTATTTATTTATTCATGTAACGTAAGATAAAATCTTTTTAATTGTTACAATTTGTGTGCTTGCGTGATTCAATAAAACTAATTTTACACAGTGATAGGTTCTCTTAAACTAATTAATTATTCGTGTTGTTAAGGTAGGTGAGCAAATCATGTTTGAAAGTATATTTAGATATAACGAGTTTAATACTGGTTGGTAAGCTGTTCCAATTTACAATGCCTCTAGCAAAGAATGATTGACTGTAGTAAAAGGAGTTATGATTTGGAATAACGTAACTTTGGGTTCTTGTGTTACGAAAGGGAATCAATTTTTCATAAAGATAATGGGGTAATCTTGATCTAATGATTCTATGAAGAAGAACGCAAGAACGATATTTACAGAATTTTGAGAAATTGCATCCAATGAGATTCGCTTGTAGGTGGGAGACTCGAGAATATCTATTCAAGTTGTAAACATATCGAACGCACGCATTTAATGCAATACGAAGTCTGTCCAACGAAGCGCCCAGTGCGTTAGAATATATGAAATCGGAATATATAAAGTGCGGGAAGATCAACGTTTTGAAAAGTTTTAATTTAATAGCTGTATCTAAATGTTTAGTTCTCATGTTTAATTGTTTCAGAGCTATGTAAATTTTTCGACACTGGGAATTAATTTGAGCATCCCATGCCAAGTTATTTTTAAAGATGACACCAAGGTTGTTCGCTTCAACTACAAAGTTTATCACTATTCCATTCATTTTTATAATGGGTGTTTCGGGTGTTTCCCTTTGATTGTGAATTAACAAAGCTTTCGTTTTTGAAGGATTAATGGGAAGTAGATTAGATACCGACCAATTTATCACTTGTTCTAGGTCGTAGTTTATATTTTCGCACACTACACTCATGTTTAAATTTGGAGCTACACAGTAATAAATTTGTACATCGTCAGCAAATAAATGCACTGAACAGTGACGCAATACAAGTGGTAAATCATTGATAAAGAGAGAGAATAAAAGGGGACCTAGTATGGAACCTTGAGGAACCCCAGATTCACAGAGTATAAAAGGTGAAAAAGTGCTATTGGAGAAAACAGACTGATACCTATCTTTTAAGTAACTTTCAATTAACTTTGCGGCTGAGTCAGAAAAATTGTAACGAGAAATTAATTTATTGATTAGTCTAGCATGCGAAACTCTATCAAACGCTTTGGCGAAATCGATCAATAAGAGAATAGCGACACCTTTCTTATCGATTGCAAGCGCAACATCGTCATGAACTTTCATGAGAGCTGTTTCAGTGCTGTGGTTTTTGCGAAAGCCAGATTGAAATGGGTGCAAGTAATTCATATCAGCAATGAACTGTGAGATTTGATCTTTAACTATCTTCTCAAAAGCTTTAGATAGAACGCTTAGCAAGCTTATTGGGCGCAAATTCATAATATCCGAGTTTCCTCTTTTCTTAAGAATTGGAATAACTTTCACGCGTTTCCATTGAGATGGGAATTTAGATGTAGAAATTATTGTATTGAATAAATGATGGATGAAAGGCAATGCTAGTGGTAAGATGGTTTGAAGAAATTTAAGGGGAAGAAGGTCAAGTCCGACCGCATTGGACTTAATAGAAAACAAAGAGATAATAATATCATTGCAATCAATTTGACCAAAATGAAACGAATTTTGGGAGTGAGAATAATGAATAATTGAATTGTCGATTTCAGAGAAATTTGATGCAAAATAATTATTTATCTCTTCTGCCGAATGAGCAGAGCTACTATTGGATAACTCTGAACTTGAAATTCCAATGTTTTTTATATTTTTCCAGAGTTGCTTAACTGGAAGGTTTGTGTTAATGCGTTGTCTATCATGAAAGTATTTAGCTTGTCTTATAAGAGAAGTGACAAGATTTCTCATTCTATTATAATGAACTCGATTTGCAGAAGTCTTGCAGTTTTTCCAATTTCTGTAGGCTAGATCTCTATTAATTATTGCTCTTTCAATGTCAGAGTTAAACCACGAATTACATTGAGATTTTTTAAAGCGAAGAGGAAAAATTTGTTCATGAATTATATATAAACGATTATTTAACATTCCAACGCCCAAGGCTCCAAAAAAGTTGGAACGGTAACTTCAACTCAATGGTTCTCGGGCATAACTCAACCAATCAAGATGATTCTTGTTTCCAGTGATTTGTTAGGATGTCTAGATGATTCTAGAACTTTGCAGAACTTAATTTGATCAAATCTGTAATTTTTGCGATCAAAAACATCGTTCCAACTTTTTTTTTCGCGTGTAAAAAAAAATTCGCCAAAAATTCCGCGGAGGCAGTTGTTTTAAAAAAGGTGGAACGATGTTTTCGGTCGCAAAAATTACAGATTTGATCAAATCAAGTTCTGCAAAATTTTAGGATCATCTAGACATTCTTACAAATCACTGGAAACAAGAATCGTCCCAATTGGTTGAGTAATGCCCGAGAACCAGCGAGTTGAAGTTACCGTTCCAACTTTTTTGGGAGGCTTGGGCGTCCGTGTAAGTTGGACATGCGTTGGGCGTTCCAGTGTTAAAATGTTGAGAAGAATGTCAGAGTCATGAATACTTTTAAATTCATTTAAGTTGATGTGGTTGAAAGCTACATTTAGTGATTCCTGTTCATAATGATAGTAGTCACGAAACCAATAACCCACAGACTCGCGGCGTGAAGTTATATCTAAAGTGGCAAAAACTAGATCATGGTTAGAAACACCAGGCATAGAAATTTGATTGCATTTAAGTACAGAATCTGGAGCATCAGTTAACAATAAATCTAACAGTGATGAGCCGTTGTTGTGATAAAAAGTTGGTTCATTATTTATGCATGAAAGTGACATGCTAGAAATTGTTTCCACAAACTCATTTGTTCTTCTGTTTTGAAAACGAATATCGGTATTGAAGTCGCCAATAAAATAAGATCTTTCATAGTTCATACAAAACTCTTCAATGTGGGATCGCAAACTGTAAGAGCAGTCTAACGTAGGTGGATTATAGTAAACAGATAGTAAAAATCTACTATCACCACAAATAACTTCTAATATAAGAAACTCAGTTGTATAACGACCTTCATTAGTTGCTAAATTGTTTGAATTTTTAAGTATTCGACACGTTAACCTTTTTTGATTGAAATATACACAAATTCCACCTCCATGGCGATTCCGATCATTACGCACCACGTCGAAACCTTGTATTGCAATTAAGGAGTCATTGATGGAGGTATCAAGCCAAGTTTCAGTAAAGCAGATAATATCTAATTTGCTACCAATTATGTTTTGTTTCAATTCTTCAAGTTTTGTAAACCGTCTAGCACAAAGGCTCTGAACATTCATGTGGCAGATATTGATTTTATCACTCAACATTGCAGCATTCATAACAGCTTTAGGGATTAAAGGATTTGCTGAGGCATGATTAGGTAAATCATCCATAATCAAAAAGAAAAACGTAGCAGATAGAAAATGATTTAGTCACCACACCAAAAACAACAGAATAAATAATAGTTAGAGAGAACCTTTTCTTAAAACTAAATGCAGATTCATTCATGATTATTTGATTACTAATTCAATAAGTATCGTTAACAAAACGACCAAGAAAATAACAAAAAAAGAGATAAAAGAAAATGCACGCACCAAAAATGGAACTAATCCAATCGCTTAACGCCGGCAAGCGACTACAGCGTGACACCAGAGCAGCAACGGCCCGAAATTCCAATGGCATCGACGTGGAGTGGCCCCAGCAAGCTTTCCGACAAATCAGGAGACAGCATCCCAGCAGTTATCAGGAATAGTCAGAAACAGCAGCGTCCATAATTCAGCAATTCAGGTCCAGTAGTCATCAGACATCCATAGCGTGACAGGAACATAACTTTTAGGAAGGATTCAGGAATCATGGGAGAAACTAAGGATCGGATTCATAGGAGGAAAGGGAAGGAAGAAGAAAAACGTTTAAGGAAAAGGGATTGGCTAGGGAACAGCCGTCGGTGGCCTCCATTAACTCAGGGGGTTTGACTTCCCCCCTACGAAGGACCACTAACGTACAATGTCCAGCTCACCGGAGTGTCCACTGGAAACATTGTAAGTTAGGCGACCGACACACAAAATGCCGGGTTTCCCCTACGGCTGAGTCATTAGCTCAGGAACAAGTGTCTTTTGTCCCCTACAGACTTTTAAGTTTATTTTTCTTTTCTTTTTTTTTTTGGGGTTTTTTTTTTGTATTTTTTAGTTTTTTTTTTTTTTTTTTTTTTTTTTTTTTTTTTTTTTCTTTTATGTTTTTTTTTTTGGTTTTTTTTTTTTTGCTTTTAGGAGGGGACGGAATCAAAGGAAAATCAGGAGTGGAACCAAGGAAAATAGAGAAAAGGAAGAAGAAGATCGTTAGGGAAAAGGATTTACTTTTCAGCAGGAAGAAGTTGATCGATGCTTCGCACTTGTTCAGCTTCAGTCGCACCACGCCGCTTCACAAAGACTGCTCCATTTCTGGTGTACACCTGGACAACGCTACCGGACTTCTTCAGCTTCAACGCTTCCGCTCGGATGACTCTGGACAGCTTGGTGAGGTTTTCATTGATGAACACCCGGTTTTCCGCATCAAATCCAAGGTGACGCAGTGTGAGACTACGACTACCCATGTAGCGCCTGTAGAACTCATTCCTCACATTCCGCAGAGCAAATTGGATGAGTATCGGGGGCGTACTTCCCGCAGCAATGGGTAATTTGGACAAGCGCTGTAAGTCGACAATCGGGAGTTGTCCGGATTGGTAGCCTAACACAGTGGAGATGTTGGCAAAAAGCTGTGCAAGGTTCTCGTTCGCTTGATAGGGCACCCCAGAAACAATCAACTCCACGGCTCTCTCCAGCTTACCCACGTCCTCGGCAGTTTGTAGTTGTTCGAAGCGGACGTTTTCAATAGTTGAATGAAGGTAACCCATCTTATCTTCACACTCTTTGCGTAGCGCCACAAACTCATTCTCCAAGGTATCAATGCTAGCTTTGCAAGCATCGATTTTCGTTTCAAGTCGGGAACTGTTGTCGGAGAGCAGCATTCTCATGTTGGTCCACAGGTCGCTTAAAGATTCCACCTCGTCGGAAATGCTGATGTCTTCTCTGGATCGCTTGGTCGAACTGTTTTTTCCCCCAGGTTTGTTTTTATTTTGGCCAGCCATCATAGCAGTAGCGAGACAGACGACAACTGTGTTTGTTAGTTGTCAGTCGTAACTTCAGAGGGTCGTACGAAAAAGACTATAAACCGTACCGAGCGAGATGTTGCTGAAGGGTCAACCGAATACAGCGTGCCAAAGCGGACTTAATTTGTTCCGTTTTGCGGGTCGATTTAAAAAGTCAGGCTCAACCTTCACTATTCACAGCTGTAGCACTCACTAATGCTTCGTTCTAGACTAGTTAAAGAGTCCAACGCGGATAAAAACTAGCAGAGCACGGTCGATTTGTAACGATACCACCAACTGTTTACTCACTTTGGAACATCCCTTCAGAATTTTCAAGACATTGTTTTGAATAGTGATAAATCAATCTAGTCACATACATTTTCTTTTTAACAAATGATTAGTAATTTGTTGATTGCATAATTATTAAATGGTAACTGTTTACCCGGGATCTCACTACCTCAGAGATACTATAAATCTTGTCAGCCTTCCCTCACTTGGGTGTAACAATTCCCAAATCTCTCAATTCACTTAACCTTTCACAAGCCGCAGATCTGGACCCACCAGGGCTAACAATTAGCCACAACCGAAGACGTAACTCTCCTCGGGAAGGTTGATTGCGCCGGAGGTCTAGTTCGAAAGGTCCCTTTTCTCCACTAGCGGCAGGTCAGAATAGAAGCCGCCAGCTCGCAGAAGCAAACAGCAATCAATACGAGGTTCATTAGCAGTGTGCGTTCCGGTTCATAAGTCAAATGATGATTGGGAATTGGGACGGCCGATACGCAGAGAGGGTTTGGGGGAATGGTGAGGTTAGACAGCTGAAAGAGAGTGAGTGGGATTGAACGTCGGCGTGGTCTTTCGTAGCTGGTAATTATATTTATTCTGATGATACGGTAGCATTCGGGACGTGTCTAATCTTTGTGGCTCTGGCGTGCCTTCCGACAAAGGAGCCGCTCGCGCAAAATAGTGCTACTTGAGCGGGATCGGTTGAAGCGTGAAGGATTGTAAGAAAACTTGCGTAGCGATTTTATGAACTGATAATGTGTTTAGGATTATGTGGGAAATAAGTAAATTGATTTTTCATCTCTCATCTCTCATCTCTCATCTCTCATCTCTCATCTCTCATCTCTCATCTCTCATCTCTCATCTCTCATCTCTCATCTCTCATCTCTCATCTCTCATCTCTCATCTCTCATCTCTCATCTCTCATCTCTCATCTCTCATCTCTCATCTCTCATCTCTCATCTCTCATCTCTCATCTCTCATCTCTCATCGCTCATCTCTCATTGTGTGTCGAGTGTCTGTCATTAAAATTTTCAGCATTTTTCATTAATCGTTTTTCAATAATGAGCACTTGTGAGCCTTTTATTGTGAGACTTTCAAAGTTCGTCTCCAAATCAATACGATTTCAAATTTTCTGCCCCCAAATTACCCAAAATTATACACTAAACTTCAACATTTCAAATGGCAGTGGACAAACGCACCCAGCAAGGTATGCCTAATTACTCTTTTTCCCTTTCCCGAGGAATTGCCTGTTCCCGCAAGAGTGTTGCCGAAGCTATTCACCGGATAATGACAAAAATGTGCTCCAAAAACACGCAATCGAAAAACCAAAATAAAAGTTGAAATAATTGCGTCCCTTCAGTTGGCCAGGACAATTTCGAGGAGTTTTTCTCAGGTGTGTAATTTTCTAATGGCCCTTCCTTGGCGGCAGCTTTGGTAAATTGATCCGGTTTTTAGTTGGTTCGTTTCGTTATTAGACCTCCTCGGAATCCTTCTGGAGCAGACGGCATCGTCTCGTGCAAGCGCTCGGGGCCAAACACGTTTGCCTCTGCTGAGCGATCTGGATCTGCGTGACGAATGCCGGATGACATTGTTGTGCAGGGGGGTTGCTGTGGGACCGCACTTGGACCCGTGGTGAATTTAATGAGTAGTTGGAGGTTTTTGATGGAGTTTTCCAGTTTTCTGAAGTTTTTAGTTTTGTTCTCCTCAGTACCGACTTTAAAACGACAAGCTGAAAGTGACATTTAAGAGTTGAGAAATGAAAAATGAGATTTGAGAAATGAGAAAGGAGAAATGAGAAATGAGAAATGAGAAATGAGAAATTAGAAATGAGAAATGAGAAATGAGAAATGAGAAATGAGAAATGAGAAATGAGAAATGAGAAATGAGAAATGAGAAATGAGAAATGAGAAATGAGAAATGAGAAATGAGAAATGAGAAATGAGAAATGAGAAATGAGAGCATGAGCATGAGCATGGTTGACTGCAAATGAGCTGCTACTCCGTTATTGACAGATCAGCTGAAGTTAAACAATGAATCAAAAATGATCAGTGGGAGCCAACCATCCGTTCACTGTTTAACCTCTGAAGATCCCTACTTTATTAGTCAATACCGGTGCCCTCCATAGAAGCCTGCAGTTCAACGAAAGGGAGGAATGTTAGTCCGATAGTTGAAGTTGCAGACTCATCAAGCACATAGTTTTTCGCTATTTATTAATTTTTTTTTTGGTTAATAGGATAAGGTATTGGCTTTTCGATGCCTCCCGAGCTACGACGCTATGGGGAGGACTTTCGTAAAAGACCCGTCGGCGAGCCTTCCGAGCAATGATGCTATGGGAAGGTCTTTCTGGTTAGCACCCAAAATCACTCACACACAGTTATTTTGAGCATGAGCATGAGCATGAGAGATCACCCATGGTTGCCCCTCCGTTGCTGAACAGAAACGTAATATCCTTTCAGCACTACTGATTATAGGCTTCGACAATCTAGTGGTGTTTCCCTTATCAACAGCATGTATGAATGCGCTGAAAAGATAAAACACCACGATTGCTAAAACTAGATCAGTTGCGAATAGGTAACAGTCATTGGCCACCAACGGCGCCCACCATGTCAGTTTGTAGACCTCGATTTTAAGGGACACTCACACACAGTTATTTTGCTCCACTATTAACTCGACGATCCAAATTGTCAATGCTTCTTTCTTTCATTATATAGAAATGGCTTTTCAACCGAAAAAAAAATAAACCCTTATTCGAAAAATTTAAACACAATCCACCCGACGCCGTGCCTTCCGATCAAGGATGATATAGGAAGGGCTTTGAAAATCACAAAACAATAAATTAAGACACACACCATTCACGACAAAAGGCACACAAAAAAAATCACGTTTCACTCCGAATATTTTTTGCACCACCTTTACAAATTATGCACTCACCCCATACAAACAGCAGCACAAAAGCAAACAAAAAAATTAACCTGAATAATCACGACTTCGCGTCCCTACTTCCAGCGCACCAATGATGCTATTATTCGATTACCACAATCGCTCACCCCATACGAACAGCGGCACAAAAGAACACAAAAAAATTAACCTGAATAATCACGACTTCGCGTCCTCACTTCCAGCGCACCAATGATGCTATTATTCGATTACCACAATCACTCACCCCATACGAACAGCGGCACAAAAGCACACAAAAAAATTAACCTGAATAGAAATGAAAAATGAGAAATGATATATGAGAAATGAGAAATGAGAGATGAGAAATGAGAAATGAGAAATGAGAAATGAGAAATGAGAAATGAGAAATGAGAAATGAGAAATGAGAAATGAGAAATGAGAAATGAGAAATGAGAAATGAGATATGAGAAATGAGAAATGAGAGATGAGAAATGAGAAATGAGAGATGAGAAATGAGAAATGAGAAATGGGAAATGAGAAATGTGAAATGAGAAATGAGAAATGAGAAATGAGAAATGAGAAATGAGAAATGAGAAATGAGAAATGAGAAATGAGAAATGAGAAATGAGAAATGAGAAATGAGAAATGAGAAATGAGAAATGAGAAATGAGAAATGAGAAATGAGAAATGAGAAATGAGAAATGAGAAATGAGAAATTAGAAATGAGAAATGAGAGATGACAAATTTGAAACGAAAAATGACGAATTCCAAATTCAAAAATCGAAACGAAAAACATTCCCATCGCTGCCAACCTGCTCCTTTTCCTGCAGCCTCCAATTATTACAGCAGTTGGTGCAGTTTTCGTGTTGTTCTGACAAAATCGTGTTGATTGTACCCAAACAGATTCGTTTTGTTGCCCTTGTGGTTGGTAATTGCAGAAGTCGCTCTTTTTCTGGATGTTGCACAACGGTGACATTGAACTTGAAAAACAATTTCCGGCACAACATATGGTGAAGGTGCAATTTGTTTATTTGTTTGATTTGAAATCTTTCTCAACTCACAGCTGACGTTATTGAAAGTGACGTTCGGTCAGATCAGCCAATTGGGGTCGTTTCGGCTTGTTTGATCTGCTTATCGAGTTGTTTTCCAGCTGAATAAGGACTAATCAAATCAATTACGATGTGAATAATGATGAAACACAATCGAAATGTACAATCGTGTGGTGACAAAAGCCGTACTTCAAATATTTGCTTCGGTACCTCGCGGGGGATCATCACGATAAAATGTGCATTATTTCCCAATATCGGTTGGGTGCCGATTTCATACCGTATTCAATTGAATGGAATTAAAAATTTAATCATATAAATTATAAATTTATTTTTTATGTACCCGCAGACGCACACATTTGGGCTCTTTTGTGCGGTGCAGCTTCCATTGAGTTCAGTTCATTTGCGAAATAGAGCAGCCTCCGTTTTTTTTGTTCGTACTCTCCATTCAATGACCTTTTTTTCGTATCCAATGGCCAATTCCGTTGCAAACCAATAGGTGGCAGCAGCAGCGGAGAACTCCAACAAAGCGAAACGAAACGGCAGACTGTATCAATGTGACATAAATGTTTAATTCGAAATTTGAAACTGAAAAAAACCCTCGTGTCCCGCGTGCGTACGAACCCTTTGTGTTGATCGGATGTTTGGTCAGGGAGAAAAAAAATGGTTGGTTGGGGAGATATATTTATATTTCAAGTACGTCGTCTGGTGCTGATGCTGCGGAATTGAAATGTGCGGAACGTGTGAATTGTGGGGATGGTTTTTTCGAAATGGCTAAGCCTTCTGGTTGTGGCGGGTGCCGAATAAAAAAGGGAAGTTTACAAACATGACGAATATGGAAAAGAAAATACAAATATTTAAATGCAAAAAAATTAAACTAACATCAACAAAATAAGAAAAGATGAACTAAACAAAAGAATTTGAAAAAGGGAATAAGACATGAATTAAACGAAACATGACGATAACAAATCTGGAAAGTTATTTTGATTTGTTGATCAGGATAAAATTTTGTGTATAGCTTTTCTGTGACCAAAAAAGACCAAATAAGTTCGTCCATAGAAGTCTCCATACAATTTTGGCAGCTGTCCATTAATATGGCTATTAAATTGTTAGAAAATCTCATCTTGTGATCGGACTTTCTTATCAACTGTGTGTCATTGGCAAAGCTAGAGATATTTCTTTGGAGACTTCTTAGAACAAAATAGTGATACCGATTTTTTTAATGAAATTTTACACAAATATTGAATTGCGCATATAACCATTTTTTAAATCTCGTTTTTTGGATACGTTTTAGATGACAAAAAATTACATGTTTTGTGCTATGGCACAAGTAGGTTAAAATTCACTTGGCGGTGTTGCGATTATTTAAAAAATAATCATAATTTTTAATGCGTGAAGAAAGGGCAAACATTCATTTTTACTTAAGTTTAAGCTGTAGAATCATATTTGCAATCGAAAAGAACTTTACCAAAATTCCGATGTCGTGCACCGTTTTCGTTATTTTGTTGATAACGTGACTTTTTTCACCTGACAATTTCATGACCAAGCTTGAGCTTCTCTGAAAATACTTTTTTTTGTGATGTAGAGATACCTCGTTTTTCTTGTCGCGTCAGTATCGTGCAAGCAGTGGTGATGGGAAGATGGGTTTTTGTGGTGTTCTCTTTGAGCTGTGTTCGTGTTCATGTTCGAGTCATGCATGCAGTGGGGGGTCATTGTGCTAATGAATATTATTGCGCGTCAGTATCGTGCAAGCAGTGGTGATGGGAAGATGGGTTTTTGTGGTGTTCTCTTTGAGCTGTGTTCGTGTTCATGTTCGTGTCATGCATGCAGTGGGGGGTCATTGTGCTAATGAATATTATTGCGCGTCAGTATCGTGCAAGCAGTGGTGATGGGAAGATGGGTTTTTGTGGTGCTCTCTTTGTGCTGTGCTCGTGTTCATGTTCGAGTCATGCATGCAGTGGGGGGGTCATTGTGCTAATGAATATTATTGCGCGTCAGTATCGTGCAAGCAGTGGTGATGGGAAGATGGGTTTTTGTGGTGCTCTCTTTGTGCTGTGCTCGTGTTCATGTTCGAGTCATGCATGCAGTGGGGGGGTCATTATGCTAATGAATATTATTACGCGTCAGTAGGCAGTGCCGGGATGATGGTTTTATTGTTGTGTTCGTTTTGTAATGTATTTGTATTAAAATCTAGCATTACTTTTTGTGGTGATGGTATTGTTTTGGTGGTGGTGGTGATGGTGTTAAAAAAACAAACGTTCAATTTACTAACATTGAGTCCAAAACCTCCCTACAAACATCTATACCACTAGGTGACGTAGAGATCTCTGCGCATTCTAGATAGATGTTTACTAACATACCTTCCAATCCCCGAGGTTAGCAAGGTACCGGCCAGGAGCCCCTTATCTTACTGGATAGTATTACACGCTCATCTAAAGATGAAAACATGGTATCTCCCGTGTTGGAATATTGTAACCGGATGAAAGTCTAGTGCTATCATACGTTTAATTACAGTTAAACAGCAAGATAAGCGTTGTGCAGCCATCCGGAATTGTGCGACCTTTATTGCTAATGCTAATGCTAATGCTAATAGAGATACCTCGTTTTTCTTGTGTTATTTTCTTTCTTCCCAAATAAATTTATAAATCAGAATTGATATTGAAAAAATCATATTTCATTTTTCTTTTAGTGATAAGTATTATACTTGGATTTTTAGAACTTTTAGATTTTTAGAATTTGCTTAGTACGCAGAAAAAATATTGTAATTTTTATCTGGGACAGATTTTGGGTAATATAACGGACGAAGTAATATTACATCAGGAACTGGTGAATTTTAATCAGTTTCTTATGAATTTTCATCATTTTTTTATGAATGTTCATCAGGTTTACATTTTTACACTTTATTTATGTAAAACAAGCAAAACCCGACAAACTTCGTCTTGTATTTTTTCGCCTCCTGTGATTAAAATTTGATTTTACGTAACTTTTCCCATACAATCTGAAGATTTTTCGGAATCGGTTCCAGAGTGGCCAAAGTTGTCACTTTTTGGCGTAAGAACCTTCCTTGGGCTTATACGACCCCAACGCAACAAAGAGCACCTCGATCCGATGCTCCGTAATGAACTGATTCGAACAAAACCATTGAAATTTATGTATATAGAAGATAGATTACTCATAAAAGAAGAAATATTCAATCTACCAAATTTTGAACCTTCTAAAATTCCACTTTTTCTGTGTAGGGGAGGTGAGGGTAAGACGCCCATGCTCGTGTTTTACCTTAAATTGATAAAAATTATCTCAATTTCGTTATGATTTTGTACCTTATGCTAAATAAGTCACATTGAGCCACTTTTTGCAAAATAAATCATTGTTTGGTTTATAAATTTATAATAAATAAGCAAAAGTTGCCCTTATTTCCAGCGTGACGTAAAATTCATCATCACTATAAAGTGTTTGGTTAATTTAAAGTTTCACATGTTTCAGCACATTACACAGAAAAAAAATTTGGTAATATTCATCACAGATTTTGTGTCGATAAAAATGTGTAATTTTACATCAGGAATTGGTAAATATTTATCAGTTTTTGATGAATATTCATCAGGTTATATTACTCAAAAAAATAGGTAATATTCAACCTACCAAATTTTCAACCTTCTAAAATTCAACTTTTTTTCTGTGTACTTAAAGATTTTCAATTCACATTCACAGAAAAAAGATGGTAATATTCATCACGAAATCATTTTTTTGTCGAAAAAATGTGTAACATTGCATCAGGACTTGGTGAATTTTCATCAAATTTTGGTGAATTTTCATCAGGTTCACATTTTTATACATTTTTGTAATATTACTCAAAAAAAAAAAAGAGGTAATATTCAACCTACCAAATTATCAACATTCCAAAATTCAATCAATATGTGTTGATGATGAAAATGTCAATAACCGTATCTAATACACAGAATAAAAAATGCTAATATTCATCAGGAAATTAAGACAGGTAACATGTAAAAAAAAAGTGTAATATTAGGGGAGAGTGGGGAGACTTGATCCTTGGGGACACTTGACCAAGCCTGTATCTCTTCAGCATGTGGGTAGAAAAATTAAAAAAAAATTGAGTCAAACTATTGTAGAAAACCATTATCGTTGTCATCTATTTCCACAACAAAACCTGGATTTCCAGACCAAAATTCGATATTTTTTCCAATTTCGGGAATTCCCGTGACAAAATACAAAAAATCCCGGGATTCGGGAATTCCCGGTTTTGGAAAAATCCCGAGAATTCCCGGGATGGACGAACTAGAACCAAAAAATGCATTTTTATGAAAATTTGGGAGGTTGTAGATCTCGAAAAATGCAATTTTTGGGATAAAAAAAATATTTAAAAATGTAAAATTTCGACTATATTATTATTTGATTTTTTTTGTAATTCGTTGAAAATTCCAATCACATTCGAAAAAGCATTAAAATTTCGAAATTTGATCGGCAACTCGTTCAGGTTCAGCACATTAGCTTCCATATGCAAACAGAAGAATCGCAATCGAAAATAGGGGAGCTGAGAACTACACGACACAAAATTGTACCCCACGCGAACATCACTCGAACTCCACGGATTTTTTTTATCTCAAAATTCGAGGGTTGAAGATGGACGAGTTCTGGTTTATGAATCGATAAAGCGTCTAAAACCGATGCAGTGAGATTTTTAAACAATTTTTGCGAAGAAAATGGAAAAAATATCCAGCAGTAAAGCAAAACCTATACCTTTCTTAAGTAAGAAAGGCAAAAAACATTTAAAAATAAAAACAAAAAATTCAAATCATGGAAAAATAAATTAAGATATAGATGCATAAAAGGTTCATAATAAAGCAAAAAGGATTTTTGAATTATAATAAGCGAAGAAGTAATTGAAATAAAACAGCATTTAAAAAAATGACTAAAATTAACAAAAGTAATCAAAATGTAGAAAAAAATTAAAAAAAATAATTTCGAACTAAATTGCAATGATTTTATCTCGGGACTTGCACCAGAAGTGTCCTCGACAATGGCATCCTGCAAAACGGCACAATATTTCCGATCCAGAAGTCGAGATGCCATCGAAACGCATTTCAGAATCATCATCATCATTGCGTGAGATAAAAAAAGAGCACATCTCCTCGCCCCCTTCAGGTAAATGAGTTGCATGGCAACACAATGGCGACGGCATCAGATCCGACAGTTGTTGGTCTTTTTTATGAGGTAATTCGGTACTTTTATTAACGCGCGCTTGAAACAGTTATAAAACTCGAACCGGGACTGCATTAAGGTGTGTGGGGGTGAGTGAAGTACTCTCCTGATGGTGACTGGGCTGTCAGTTGCACACAAGTTGGGCTGCGACAACGGGTGATTGATTTCAGTTGTTGTGTAATTTACTGTTCAGAGGAAAGTGGTTTTGGCAGGGTAAAATTTGACAAAAAATGTTAATAATTTGATTTTAGTTAATTATGACAATTCTGTCAATAAAAAAATATTATTCTAAGAGTTATTTTTATTTTTAAAGCAGTATTTATTGGCAAATTTCTCAAAAAAATGCATTTCAAATACCAGGTCCCTCCCAAAAGGCTTATGGTTACACACAACTGTCACAAAAAAGGAAGCCGCTCAAACAAACAAAAAAAATCCCAGAGCTGGATTAGAGTGTTACCTCTGGATGCAAAAGTATTACAAATTGAAATGGGACTGACACCGGCAGAGTGACAACAAGTGGATTGTTTGTGGAGAAGGGTGGATGGGGTGAGCTTAATTGAAGGATTTTCCGGGAAATTTTTAACTGACACCGACCGGCTCTGGAGTCTGGATTTGTTACGTGACAGGTGGCATTAGTGGTACGTAACGGTTGTAAATCTGGATCAGAGTGTTTCTGACGATATGGTTTGACGTTGAAATGTGTTGCATCATAACTTTATCATAAAATAGTTCCATCATCACTGCTCTCAATTTCTATTCAACATCTGCAATTTTAGTTGCAGACACACCGGGAATCCATATCAAAGGAACAATTCTTCAAGCTAACATCTTAATTAGCAACAATTCCTCGGAACAGCAGTGATAAACTATTTCATGAATGAAGCGATTAATCTTCGTCTCCACGCAACAGATGTACTCATTTTTCAACTCACTTTGCACCAGCCAGCCAGTCAGCACTTTAAACAGTGCAAATGTCAAAGATCAAGCCGCGTTCCTCCCGTCTTAATGCAGGAAATTTTTCACTGAGCCGGTGATAATTTGTAGCACAACGCTGTAGCAATTAATTTCCCAATTTTAACGTTTCTAGTCTTTTCATTTCCCCGCGCGGAAAACGCACTCCAAGCTCCCCCCCTTTTTCGGGTAGTCTAATTCAAGTCAAATTAATTCAGGAATATTTTTCTCTAACGCACACTTCTCACTCCAACTCACATCATGCTGTTGGTTCATCCTCGCATCGTTGTTAGATTGGAGTAGAAAGAAGGCTTAAATGTTGAGATTAAAATCCAAAATATTCAAGAACCAGCCGAAGTTAGACGGAAACCGTGAAGGAAGCATTTTCTTCTTGTCTATAAATATCATTCCTGAAATTGTTTGGAGTTTCATTCTAGCTTGATGTTAGAAGTGACGGAGGGCTTTGCAATTTTAAGTTCTAAAAAAATGATTTAATTTCTTGAAACAAGGTGGGTAATTCTCTACCAACTCACACGAAATCGGGAAAAGTTGCCCCGACCCCTCTTCGATTTGCGTGAAACTTTGTCCTAAGGGGTAACTTTTGTCCCTGATCACGAATCCGAGGTCCGTTTTTTGATATCTCGTGACGGAGGGGCGGTACGACCCCTTCCATTTTTGAACATGCGAAAAAAGAGGTGTTTTTCAATAATTTGCAGCCTGAAACGGTGATGAGATAGAAATTTGGTGTCAAAGGGACTTTTATGTAAAATTAGACGCCCGATTTGATGGCGTACTCAGAATTCCGAAAAAACGTATTTTCATGAAAAAAAAACACTAACAAAGTTTTAAAAATTCTCCCATTTTCCGTTACTCGACTGTAAAAAATTTGGAACATGTCATTTTATGGGAAATTTAATGTACTTTTCGAATCTACATTGACCCAGAAGGGTAATTTTTTCATTTAGAACAAAATTTTTCATTTTAAAATTTCATGTTTTTTCTAACATAACAGAGATCTTTTTTAGAGTGTAACAATGTTCTACAAAGTTATAGAGCACACAGTTACAAAGATTTTGATATATAGACATAGGGCTTGTAAACATCACGAGTTATTGCGATTTTACGAAAAAAAGTTTTGAATATGTTGGTCGTCGTTGATCATGGCCGTTCACTGTCACCAGCGATAAACACGGACGACGAAACAAAGAGAAACGCAAAAAGTACCTTTCTAAAAACTTTTTTTTTCGTAAAATCGCGATAACTTGTGATGTTTATAAGCAAACCCCTTATGTTTATATATCATTTTTTTTTGTAATTGTCTGCTCTACAACTTTGTAGAACATTATTACACTCTAAAAAATATCCCTGTTAAGTTAGAAAAAACACGAAATTAAAAATGAAAAATTGTGTTCCAAATGAAAAAATGACCCTTCTGGGTCATTGTAGATTCGAAAAGTACATTAAATTTCCCATAAAATGACATGTTCCAAATTTTTTTTTGCAGTCGAGTAACGGAAAACGGGAGAATTTTAAAAACTTTTTTAGTGTTTTTTTCGATGAAAAATACGTTTTTTTTCGGAATTCTGAGTGCGCCATCAATCGGGCGTTTAATTTTATATAAAAATCCCTTTTACACCAAATTTCTATCTCATCACCGTTTCAGGCTGCAAATTATTGAAAAACACCTCTTTTTTCGCATGTTCAAAAATGGAAGGGGTCGTACCACCCCTCCGTCACGAGATATCAAAAAACGAACCTCGGATTCGTGATCAGGGACAAAAGTTACCTTTTTTCGTTTCCGTTTTTGGATTTTTTAAAATTAGTGTCCATAATTGTTTATTCCTGAAATTTCTTTTTCGAAAAGTTCAGAAAATTTCAAATAAAATTGCCTAAAAGACATTGAATATTGAACCTCTGGTTGTTGAAATACAGCGAATATAAGAACCAATTTTCTAATTACAGTATCTCAGCAACTAATTATTCAATTTTCAATGTTGAAAAATGAAGCATTTGTTAAATTTTATGAGCCAAACAATTATAACATTTCAAGAGGGCCAAACATTTAATATTATGCACATTTGAAATGTTAGTCTTCACAGAGAAAAATAATGGTATTATTACATCTGGAAAGGGGTACATCTTTTATGTCAGAAAAATGTGTAATTTTACGACTATTCTGTTGTAATGTCGCATTTTCAGTCTAATTGAGGTAAAATTACATCATAAAAGAGGTAATATTCAACCTTCTAAAATTACACCTTCCAAATTTACACTTGTTTTCGCTTGGTTGATAACAAAATATAGCGAATATTTGTTTCGAAAAGATCATAAAATTTAACAAATGTTTCATTTTTCAACATTGACAATTGGACCATAATTTGCTGAGTTTTGGCATAAAAAAATGTTAGAATGTTTGGATGAGACTCAAAAAACTTCAATTTTTATTTTTCTTTTTCTTTTATTCGCTCTATTTCATCAAACAGAGATCCAATCTTGAATGTTTCTAAGGCAATTTTATTGTACATTTTCTGAAACTTTAAAAAAAAGGAAATCATGCACACTACACAGTAAAAAATAGTGTAAATTTGGAAGGTGTAATTTAGGAAAGTTGAATTTTACAATAGAAAAAGTGGTAAAATTACATAAAGTTCTTTTCAAATTTACATTGAAAGTTGAATTCTAAATTTTTTTAGACTAAAGTTCCTATTTATTCCAAAAAAACATTAAAAAAAAAACATAACTGGACGGCAATTTTTTTCCATGCTTTCTCGATGGTGCAATAGTAGCGGTTTTTTGTCCACTGAAACATAAAAAAATCCAAAATTCAAAAATACTGATTTTGAGAAATTGTTTTTTTTTGCAAAAAAAAGTTAATTAAAAATGTTCATGTGCCTATTTTTTCCTGAGTAGTTCTCATCAATACCTACGACTTTGCCGAAGACACCAAATCGATCAGAAAATTCCTTAAAAAGTTACAGATTTTCGAATATCTTACGTACCATTTTTGTATGAACTGTTGCCAAAATTGTATGGAGTCTTGTATAGGTGAACCAATGACACAAATTGGCTTTTTAGGTCATAGGGAAGAACTCCACAAAGTTTGAACCAAATAAAAAATATAAATAAAATCCATTTCCGATTTGGTGGAGAATTGCTCATGTTTCAATAGAATTATACATAATTTAGATAGAAAAGACTTTGTCTTTTATTCACAGTAAAAAAAAACATGGTAATATTACATCTGGGAAGAGGTACAACTTTCAAGTCAGAAAAAATGAGTAATTTTACCACTTTTCTGGTATAATGTCACTTTTTTAGTCTAAATTGAGGTAAAATTACATCGTAGTAGAGGTAATGTTCAACCTTCAAAAATTACACCTCCCAAATTTACATTATTTTTTGCTGTGTAAATCAGCACAATGGCGTCAGTATTTTCTATATTGTATTTAAATTATATAATTTTAACTCTTTGTGTGTACAGTTGAGGTGGATTGACCTTTTTTTAAATGATGGTAATATTAGATTTGAAAAAGGTGACAGATTTTGTGTTAAAAAATGTGTACATTCTGGAAATTTCATCACTTTCTGTTGAATTTTTTATGCATTATTTTGTAAAAAAAAAAAAATACAAAAAAGATGTAATATTCATCCATCAATATTTTCCATCTAAAAAAAATCAGCTTGCTTTTTACAAAAAAAAAAACACTCTAGCATCAACAATTCTAATTAAAAACCACTTAGAATAAAGTTCAACTTTGGTAGGTTGAAAATTTGGTTGGTTGAATTTTACCTTTTTGTGAGTAATTTTCCTAAAAAATATATCAAAAAAAAAAAAACCAAACCATCCACATTAACGACCCCCGGGTCTTTTGTGGTCTCTATTGCAAGTTTCTGCTCGAACCTAGGAGTCCGAAGGCTTGAATGGGGAGAGCACCCAAACCTCTTTCTACTCTAAGGAACCTTCCACCCCAGTGTTTGAACTGACGACCTTTGGATTGCGAGTCCAACCGCCGCCAGCGATTCCACCGGAGTAGGCTTGGTTTGGTGTGTTGTTTGTACTTATGGCATGGAGACGACTCCTACACCTGGAATGACTTAACGGCCTAACAACCAAGGCCGGGACCGACATTTTACTTCCTCATCCGATGGAAGGTTGGAGCAGATGGGAATCGAACCCAGAATCATCCGCTTACAAAGCGGACAGCTAAAAAATATATATAAATGTTAAATTCAACAGTAATTACCAATTTCTGATGTAAAATACACGATTTTTTTTAACGAAATCTGTCATCATTCCCAGATGTTATGTTAACATTTTTTTCGGTGCATTAAATCCTATTACAACCACAGAAATGACCCGCAACAATACAGTTCCGATGTTTCGAAAAAGGATTTAAACTGTCAGTTGGCTTGGCGTACAAGCTCGCCACACGGTTAAATTTTATTTTTTCTGGAAAATGTGACCTGTCTCACGTTTGAAGTGGCAAACTGGTACCGAAACTCATAAAATACTGAGGGAAAAAGGGGTCACCATCAGACACACACAGAGCTCGAGTTGAAAATTTAATCCCTCTTGGAAAATCCAGCACGTAAGCGATTTTTGAGTGAATAAATATGGTCGATATGTGACTGGTTTTTTTTCGGTTCCTTCTGCCAGTGCTGCCAGATGAATATTTTATGGCGCGCGCTGCTGTGTGCACGTGCAAATTTGCACACACGCACGGAATGGCGATTTTTACACTTCAAAGGAATTTACAATAAATCGAATCTGCCTCACTGCGGTATGTCGAGCGTCACGTAAGCCCTTTTTGCGTGAAATGACAGTTTTTTTTTTATGTGGTGAACTTTTTTATTTGCGGTGGAAGTTTAATTTCAGTAGCTTAATAAAAATTACGGAAAAATTTCGGTGTTTTGACAATTCGAGTTTGACAAACTGGCAACCCATAATTAAACTTTGGATAAAGATGGCAACCCTGCATTTGTTTTGATTATCTTTTGCAGATTTCTTGATAAGTGTGTACAAATTGCAAGTTTTTCCCAGTAATTTCACTTAAAGTGACACATCATTTGCACTACTACCCAGTTGATCGGATCAAAACCCCTCGCAAACCATTTCTTGCCCAAAAGCGACATAAATCACTGTCAAAACAGCGAGTAACGATAAAACACCATCAAACAAGTGCAATGAATTGCATCGACTGCAGCCAGACGGATCCGATGGTCCGCGTTAGAAGGCCAATCCAATGGTTTTTTGCGAGATAATGTGGATGATGGGAGCAGCAGCCTGGCATCAGCAACACCAGAGATTGCGAACAAAAGAAAACAAGTGTTTTCATATGCAAATTGCAATCAATCAAATTGTGCCCATGTATCTGGCTGACTACCGGCGCGGAGGGAACCCGAGGAGAGAAAGTTCATGAGAATTAAAATTACAGAAAAAACTATCTTCGCTTAACTCGCAAAAAAGCAAAAAAGCAAAAAAGCAAAAAAGCAAAAAAGCAAAAAAGCAAAAAAGCAAAAAAAGCAAAAAAGCAAAAAAGCATTAAGCAAAAAAGCAAAAAAGCAAAAAAGCATTAAGCAAAAAAGCATAAAAGCAAAAAAGCAAAAAAGCAAAAAAACAAAAAAGCAAAAAAGCAAAAAAGCAAAAAAGCAAAAAAGCAAAAAAGCAAAAAAGCAAAAAAGCAAAAAAGCAAAAAAGCAAAAAAGCAAAAAAGCAAAAAAGCAAAAAAGCAAAAAAGCAAAAAAGCAAAAAAGCAAAAAAGCAAAAAAGCAAAAAAGCAAAAAAGCAAAAAAGCAAAAAAGCAAAAAGCAAAAAAGCAAAAAAGCAAAAAAGCAAAAAAGCAAAAAAGCAAAAAAGCAAAAAAGCAAAAAAGCAAAAAAGCAAAAAAGCAAAAAAGCAAAAAAGCAAAAAAGCAAAAAAGCAAAAAAGCAAAAAAGCAAAAAAGCAAAAAAGCAAAAAAGCAAAAAAGCAAAAAAGCAAAAAAGCAAAAAAGCAAAAAAGCAAAAAGCAAAAAAGCAAAAAAGCAAAAAAGCAAAAAAGCAAAAAAGCAAAAAAGCAAAAAAGCAAAAAAGCAAAAAAGCAAAAAAGCAAAAGAGCAAAAAAGCAAAAATGCAAAAAAGCAAAAAAACTAAAATCAGCTAAATCAACATAATTAACATGATCAAAATCAAAATCAAAAAAACATGATCAAAATCAAAATCAACTCAACTCAACTCAACTCAACTCAACTCAACTCAACTCAACTCAACTCAACTCAACTCAACTCAACTCAACTCAACTCAACTCAACTCAACTCAACTCAACTCAACTCAACTCAACTCAACTCAACTCAACTCAACTCAACTCAACTCAACTCAACTCAACTCAACTCAACTCAACTCAACTCAACTCAACTCAACTCAACTCAACTCAACTCAACTCAACTCAACTCAACTCAACTCAACTCAACTCAACTCAACTCAACTCAACTCAACTCAACTCAACTCAACTCAACTCAACTCAACTCAACTCAACTCAACTCAACTCAACTCAACTCAACTCAACTCAACTCAACTCAACTCAACTCAACTCAACTCAACTCAACTCAACTCAACTCAACTCAACTCAACTCAACTCAACTCAACTCAACTCAACTCAACTCAACTCAACTCAACTCAACTCAACTCAACTCAACTCAACTCAACTCAACTCAACTCAACTCGACTCAACTCAACTCAACTCAACTCAACTCATTTCTGCTCGGGATCGCCCCTTCAAACGTCTGACAAACGCAATTTAACGCGTTTCCAGACGCAGAAAAAGTCTGTTCTGTTGAAGTTGGGGTTGGTTGGTCATTTTCTCCCCCCCCCTGTTGAATTTGTTCGATGCGTCATCCGCGCCCGGACCCTTGTGTGCGATATGACGACGGCGACGCGCCAATCGAATTGAAACGTAGTGTGTAAAGCGAGTGCTTGTGCAAGTGCAAATTATAATTGAAAAATTATGCAATTATCGCCATAGTCGCTGATCGTTCCGCCGGATAACCGTAGAACCGAAGGGGGTAGGTACAGCGGGGGCACCGTTGGTTAGACAGTTTGATGTTGATTTTTTTATTTTTATATTTTTATGACTCTTTTTGATTTAATTTTGTCAAATCAACAATTAAAAAAAAGAGACAATAAAATTAATGATACCAATCCAATCAACCAAAACCAAATAACCAAACAACCAAATAACTAAATAACCAAATAACCAATTAACCAAATAACCAAATAACCAAATAACCAAATAACCAAATAACCAAATAACCAAATAACCAAATAACCAAATAACCAAATAACCAAATAACCAAATAACCAAATAACCAAATAACCAAATAACCAAATAACCAAATAACCAAATAACCAAATAACCAAATACCCAAATAACCAATTAACCAAATAACCCAATAACCAAATAACCCAATAACCAAATAACCAAATAACCAAATAACCAAATAACCAAATAACCAAATAACCAAATAACCAAATAACCAAATAACCAAATAACCAAATAACCAAATAACCAAATAACCAAATAACCAAATAACCAAATAACCAAATAACCAAATAACCAAATAACCAAATAACCAAATAACCAAATAACCAAATAACCAAATAACCAAATAACCAAATAACCAAATAACCAAATAACCAAATAACCAAATAACCAAATAACCAAATAACCAAATTACCAAATTACCAAATTACCAAATAACCAAATAACCAAATAACCAAATAACCAAATAACCAAATAACCAAATAACCAAATAACCAAATAACCAAATAACCAAATAATCAAAAAAACAAAAAACCACAAAAAAACATACAAAGATCAAACAATAATGAGCAAAAACCCAAGAAGTTAAAGAGTTTTTTTTTGAAAATGTTCAATGAACCAAATTTTAGGCAACTTGGGCTTAGACAATCATCCCATAACATGACGAAATCCAGTCCGCAATCCGCTAAAATCACCTTCTCCTAGCGAAGCGAAAATGACCAATAAACCAAATTTTCTTTTTTTGCTTTTAGGGTGTTTTTGAGTCAGGGGTATTTAAAAACACTCAAAAAGTAAAAAAAAAATTTTTTTGTTGGACCTTCTTGATAAATACTTCAGAATTCTGGACATAATTTTGTTTAAATTTTGACCTTTTAGCCTTATTTTCATTTGAATTTGTCAAATCAACAGTGTAAAACACAAAAATCAAAATAACGATTGTCAAACCAGCGAGGTTTCACTGTACCGCGAGGAAAGGGAATTTTGCTCAGGCACGATTGGCGTGACGAGTGCAGCAGCGCCTTTTATGGTGCACGTGGGTCAAGTGTGACTATTCGCAACAGGACACGGTTTGTTGAATTTTGAAAGACCTGGGGTTTGTGCCAATAAAATGGGGGAGGTTAGTTTGACAGTGAGAAAGTTTCAAGGGTACTTACAGGAAACTAGTGAGTTTGTTTATGTTTCATGGTTTTCAAATTGTTTAGGGGAGATTGCAAATAAATTTTGAGAATAATTTTGAAGAAAAAAATTAACATTTTTGTTGATTAAGAAATTTCTTAGAACACAAAGCGCTTTCGAATCTTCGACAAAGTTTTGACAGTTCCCCCTTTCACCCCTCCTTCCCTGCACCGATTCCGAAATGCAGTGAGGATGTTGAAAGGAAGCGGGAGAGGCGAGCCATACACATTATCTAATTATTGATCAAAAGCAAATTTGCATATGAATATGAATCACTCTCATCGGGGTTCTCGCGTCGCGCGCAATCATTCGAATTGTGCTGCTCACAAAAGTGTGTGTTTGTGTGTGTTTGTGCACTTTTTTGAGTGTTTGTGAAATTTCCCCTCCCCCTCCGATCCACCCTCTCTTTGTGTTTCGCGTGATCGGATTTGGTTGAGGGGGAGGGGCTTTTTTGGCACAAACGCCCGGGATAATTTGGGCTGGAAGTGTGATTTTATTGAATAATCACTGCATCGCATTATGCAGAAGCCATCACGTGGGGTGCCGATAAGGGGAGCGGGATAATGTTATCAGCATGGTTTGGATAGATTCTGGGGAGGAATTTAAACGCTGGATTTATTGAGAGATATTGGATAGTTTTAATTACAGTTTAAAGGAATTTTGCTTTCAATTTTGAGTTTTATTTTTTGAAAATGTCATTTTGCAAAACAGCAAAAAAGCAAAAAAGCAAAAAAGCAAAAAAGCAAAAAAGCAAAAAAGCAAAAAAGCAAAAAAGCAAAAAAGCAAAAAAGCAAAAAAGCAAAAAAGCAAAAAAGCAAAAAAGCAAAAAAGCAAAAAAGCAAAAAAGCAAAAAAGCAAAAAAGCAAAAAAGCAAAAAAGCAAAAAAGCAAAAAAGCAAAAAAGCAAAAAAGCAAAAAAGCAAAAAAGCAAAAAAGCAAAAAAGCAAAAAAGCAAAAAAGCAAAAAAGCAAAAAAGCAAAAAAGCAAAAAAGCAAAAAAGCAAAAAAGCAAAAAAGCAAAAAAGCAAAAAAGCAAAAAAGCAAAAAAGCAAAAAAGCAAAAAAGCAAAAAAGCAAAAAAGCAAAAAAGCAAAAAAGCAAAAAAGCAAAAAAGCAAAAAAGCAAAAAAGCAAAAAAGCAAAAAATCTAAAAAACAAAAAAGCAAAAAAGCAAAAAAGCAAAAAAGCAAAAAAGCAAAAAAGCAAAAAAGCAAAAAAGCAAAAAAGCAAAAAAGCAAAAAAGCAAAAAAGCAAAAAAGCAAAAAAGCAAAAAAGCAAAAAAGCAAAAAAGCAAAAAAGCAAAAAAGCAAAAAAGCAAAAAAGCAAAAAAGCAAAAAAAGCAAAAAAGCAAAAAAGCAAAAAAGCAAAAAAGCAAAAAAGCAAAAAAGCAAAAAAGCAAAAAAGCAAAAAGCAAAAAAGCAAAAAAGCAAAAAAGCAAAAAAGCAAAAAAGCAAAAAAGCAAAAAAGCAAAAAAGCAAAAAAGCAAAAAAGCAAAAAAGCAAAAAAGCAGAAAAGCAAAAAAACAAAAAAGCAAAAATGCAAAAAAGCAAAAAAGCAAAAAAGCAAAAAAGCAAAAAAGCAAAAAAGCAAAAAGCAAAAAGCAAAAAAGCAAAAAAGCAAAAAAGCAAAAAAGCGAAAAAGCAAAAAAGCAAAAAAGCAAAAAAGCAAAAAAGCAAAAAAGCAAAAAAAGCAAAAAAAGCAAAAAAGCAAAAAAGCAAAAAAGCAAAAAAGCAAAAAAGCAAAAAAGCAAAAAAGCAAAAAAGCAAAAAAGCAAAAAAGCAAAAAAGCAAAAAAGCAAAAAAGCAAAAAAGCAAAAAGCAAAAAAGCAAAAAAGCAAAAAAGCAAAAAAGCAAAAAAGCAAAAAAGCAAAAAAGCAAAAAAGCAAAAAAGCAAAAAAGCAAAAAAGCAAAAAAGCAAAAAAGCAAAAAGCAAAAAAGCAAAAAAGCAAAAAAGCAAAAAAGCAAAAAAGCAAAAAAGCAAAAAAGCAAAAAAGCAAAAAAGCAAAAAAGCAAAAAAAGCAAAAAAGCAAAAAAGCAAAAAAGCAAAAAAGCAAAAAAGCAAAAAAGCAAAAAAGCAAAAAAGCAAAAAAGCAAAAAAGCAAAAAAGCAAAAAAGCAAAAAAGCAAAAAAGCAAAAAAGCAAAAAAGCAAAAATGCAAAAAAGCAAAAAAGCAAAAAAGCAAAAAAGCAAAAAAGCAAAAAAGCAAAAAAAGCAAAAAAGCAAAAAAGCAAAAAAGCAAAAAAGCAAAAAAACAAAAAAGCAAAAATGCAAAAAAGCAAAAAAGCAAAAAAGCAAAAAAGCAAAAAAGCAAAAAAGCAAAAAAGCAAAAAAGCGAAAAAGCAAAAAAGCAAAAAGCAAAAAAGCAAAAAAGCAAAAAAGCAAAAAAGCAAAAAAGCAAAAAAGCAAAAAAGCAAAAAAGCAAAAAAGCAAAAAAGCAAAAAAGCAAAAAAGCAAAAAAGCAAAAAAGCAAAAAAGCAAAAAAGCAAAAAAGCAAAAAAGCAAAAAAGCAAAAAAGCACAAAAGCAAAAAAGCAAAAAAGCAAAAAAGCAAAAAAGCAAAAAAGCAAAAAGCAAAAAAGCAAAAAAGCAAAAAAGCAAAAAAGCAAAAAAGCAAAAAAGCAAAAAAGCAAAAAAGCAAAAAAGCAAAAAAGCAAAAAAGCAAAAAAGCAAAAAAGCAAAAAAGCAAAAAAGCAAAAAAGCAAAAAAGCAAAAAGCAAAAAAATCAACAAAATCAACAAAATTACCAAAATCAACAAAATCACCAAAATAAACAAAATCAACAAAATCAACAAAATCAACAAAATCAACAAAATCAACAAAATCAACAAAATCAACAAAATCAACAAAATCAACAAAATCAACAAAATCAACAAAATCAACAAAATCAACAAAATCAACAAAATCAACAAAATCAACAAAATCAACAAATCAACAAAATCAACAAAATCAACAAAATCAACAAATCAACAAAATCAACAAAATCAACAAAATCAACAAAATCAACAAAATCAACAAATCAACAAAATCAACAAAATCAACAAAATCAACAAAATCAACAAAATCAACAAAATCAACAAAATCAACAAAATCAACAAAATCAACAAAATCAACAAAATCAACAAAATCAACAAAATCAACAAAATCAACAAAATCAACAAAATCAACAAAATCAACAAAATCAACAAAATCAACAAAATCAACAAAATCAACAAAATCAACAAAATCAACAAAATCAACAAAATCAACAAAATCAACAAAATCAACAAAATAAACAAAATCAACAAAATCAACAAAATCAACAAAATCAACAAAATCAACAAAATCAACAAAATCATCAAATCAACAAAATCAACAAAATCAACAAATCAACAAAATCAACAAAATCAACAAAATCAACAAATTAACAAAATCAACAAAATCAACAAAATCAACAAAATCAACAAAATCAACAAATCAACAAAATCAACAAAATCAACAAAATCAACAAAATCAACAAATCAACAAAATCAACAAAATCAACAAAATCAACAAAATCAACAAAATCAACAAAATCAACAAAATCAACAAAATCAACAAAATCAACAAAATCAACAAAATCAACAAAATCAACAAAATCAACAAAATCAACAAAATCAACAAAATCAACAAAATCAACAAAATCAACAAAATCAACAAAGGATAAAGGACAAAAGGACAAAAGGACAAAAGGACAAAAGGACAAAAGGACAAAAGGACAAAAGGATAAAAGGACAAAAGGACAAAAGGACAAAAGGACAAAAGGACAAAAGGACAAAAGGACAAAAGGACAAAAGGACAAAAGGACAAAAGGACAAAAGGACAAAAGGACAAAAGGACAAAAGGACAAAAGGACAAAAGGACAAAAGGACAAAAGGACAAAAGGACAAAAGGACAAAAGGACAAAAGGACAAAAGGACAAAAGGACAAAAGGACAAAAGGACAAAGGACAAACTGCACTCTAGTTGTAACACTGCACTCTAGTGCAACTCAATCTCTAGCAGATTATTCCTCGTTGTTACACGACTCAAATTCATTAACTGTAACGAATCTCATTAATTTTGATCGAGCCCACTTGACCACCCGACACAATACTTTCACTATGCAAATCGAACACACACAAAAGTGGCGCTTATCTCGATGGATTAGCCACTCCGGGACTTCAATTGCGGCTCCGTCGAGGGTGGTGTGTGACTAATCACCAGGCTCAAATCAGCCAGCGAGTGCCGGTGCTCACACAGGTGTGAAATTTACCCTGCACGCCAATTTCCTGTCCAACTAACCTTCCCCCATTTGCTATAGAACCGGAAGCACGTAATTTCCTTTTTCAGGACGGGGGTGGTGGACTTTTTTTTAGTACCTGCTCCCTTTTATCCGAGAGAAACGAAACACTCTTCGACGGAGAATGGGTTGAACGGGGCTGATAAAATAAATTTCCATTCAAACGAACCATTGAGCATCGATCGAGCTTCGACGGTGGCCGATTCTGTGCGGAATCGGGAAATATAAATTGGCTAATTAACCGAATGCAAACCGACCGGTTGTCGTTATCCAGAATACCCGGACCCGGTTGGAAGAAGAACTGGGGTTGATGGTTGACCGACTGAATGATGCTAGTAATTAGAACGCTAACGAGCCTGATTAATTTAGGTTGGTTGTGGATTGAAGAATGGTTCTTGTAGAGTTTCGGCAGCATTTGTGATACAATCTCTTTACAAAATTGATCGATACAAGAAGTAACACACTACTGACCTACCCAATGGCATAACATTCTTGACCTAGTTTTGCCCCCAACTTTGATCATAAATCTTCCCTCTTCAATTTCGAATCGTCCTTCCAACGCCAAGATTCAAGTCACTCTTCTGAGCAAAACTCAATCTCAACCTTTAAACACAAGATTCGTTATCTCTGTCCAAAGTCATTATCCATCCCGGCGCTACGACGTGCAACAGATTCCACTCATCTTTTCAAGAGTAGTTGACAGCCTGCACAGCGCCACCAGCATCCTTGGCCGGATGAATCTACCCTTAAGGACTCCTTCTCGACAGGTTCGAAAAATCAATACCCCTCCCTCGACAAAAGCGACAAAGCTGTGCAATAATGAAAAACAAACCCTTCAAAATCTAGGCTAAATGATAACAATCTTATTATCCGCGCGCGCGCTTTTCAGCAGTTGCAGCAGCACAGCCCATGTTGATGACGATGAGAGACGAGGGTCGACCAGCAGCAGCTCATAGCTCCATGAGAGTCCTTGGAATGTGAATCCTCGGTCGTTGGGTTGCTTTCTTGGGTGCTGCAAGTTGGAAAGAGGTGAAAATTGTACACCTGAATCAAGTTACTGTAAAGTTTATTGAGGTTTAAATAAATTTAAAAAAAAATATTAAAGCTTCAAAAATAAATTTTGAAAAAAAAAATCTTCCTGTTGAAAACCATACACAATATTCAAGATTTACATAACTGAATCATACTCTTCAAAAATCAATATTGTTTTATGTTTTATGTTTTATGTTTTATGTTTTATGTTTTATGTGTTATGTTTTATGTTTTATGTTTTATGTTTTATGTTTTATGTTTTATGTTTTATGTTTTATGTTTTATGTTTTATGTTTTATGTTTTATGTTTTATGTTTTATGTTTTATGTTTTATGTTTTATGTTTTATGTTTTATGTTTTATGTTTTATGTTTTATGTTTTATGTTTTATGTTTTATGTTTTATGTTTTATGTTTTATGTTTTATGTTTTATGTTTTAAGTTTTATGTTTTATGTTTTATGTTTTATGTTTTATGTTTAATGTTTAATGTTTTATGTTTTATGTTTTATGTTTTATGTTTTATGTTTTATGTTTTATGTTTTATGTTTTATGTTTTATGTTTTATGTTTTATGTTTTATGTTTTATGTTTTATGTTTTATGTTTTATGTTTTATGTTTTATGTTTTATGTTTTATGTTTTATGTTTTATGTTTTATGTTTTATGTTTTATGTTTTATGTTTTATGTTTTATGTTTTATGTTTTATGTTTTATGTTTTATGTTTTATGTTTTATGTTTTATGTTTTATGTTTTATGTTTTATGTTTTATGTTTAACCCTCAACTGCCCAAAATTTACGTTTCTCGTTTAGGAGGTCATTTTGAGTAACTTTTGTTCTACGAAAAACTTGACTTCTCTTGTTTTTTGTTTTTCTTGCTTTAGTTTTGTATTGAAATTTGTCTTTATCTTGTTAAGTTTATGTATGTTTTAAGTAGGATTAGGGTTAGATTAGTGAGATTAGATTTGTTTTAAGTAGGATTTTTGGTTTTTTGATCGATTGGTTTTCGGCGAAAACCAATCGATCAAAATACTAAAAATCAATTCGCGGCGATTAACACATAAAAAAAAATTAAGTAGGATTTGGTATAATCTACCACCTCCTATCATAACATTTTCCCTATTTAATTTTATCATGTCTTTACAGTCACTTTTTCAATTTTTTGCCTGTTTTTTTTTCTAATTTTCTGCTATAAAATGACACCATTATCATATAACTTGTAACAAAATGCTTAGAGGCATAATCTGGGACACTAGAACATTACTGCAAACTTCTTTTTACTTAAAATATAGGAAATGTTAATAAAAAACACAGCCAAAGTTGACCCCTAAATAAATTACATTTTTAAAAACATTGGAAAAATTACATAAAACAGGTAAAACTTTTAACCCATAAATTTTCTAAAATTTTAAGAGTTCTGCTTTCCAATGCTTGTTAAAGATTGGTTGAAAAATTGATTTTTGGCGATTTTTTAAATCGAAGCCCGTCTAAAGGCGGTGTTGGGTTGTAGAGGGTTAATATTTAATGTTTAATGTTTAATGTTTAATGTTTAATGTTTAATGTTTAATGTTTAATGTTTAATGTTTAATGTTTAATGTTTAATGTTTAATGTTTAATGTTTAATGTTTAATGTTTAATGTTTAATGTTTAATGTTTAATGTTTAATGTTTAATGTTTAATGTTTAATGTTTAATGTTTAATGTTTAATGTTTAATGTTTAATGTTTAATGTTTAATGTTTAATGTTTAATGTTTAATGTTTAATGTTTAATGTTTAATGTTTAATGTTTAATGTTTAATGTTTAATGTTTAATGTTTAATGTTTAATGTTTAATGTTTAATGTTTAATGTTTAATGTTTAATGTTTAATGTTTAATGTTTAATGTTTAATGTTTAATGTTTAATGTTTAATGTTTAATGTTTAATGTTTAATGTTTAATGTTTAATGTTTAATGTTTAATGTTTAATGTTTAATGTTTAATGTTTAATGTTTAATGTTTAATGTTTAATGTTTAATGTTTAATGTTTAATGTTTAATGTTTAATGTTTAATGTTTAATGTTTAATGTTTAATGTTTAATGTTTAATGTTTAATGTTTAATGTTTAATGTTTAATGTTTAATGTTTAATGTTTAATGTTTAATGTTTAATGTTTAATGTTTAATGTTTAATGTTTAATGTTTAATGTTTAATGTTTAATGTTTAATGTTTAATGTTTAATGTTTAATGTTCAATGTTCAATGTTTAATGTTTATTGTTTATTGTTTAGCATTTTTATAATTTCATCCAAATAGCAAAAGCAAATCCGCCTGCCAATAAATCCTCCCCAATTTGACCAGTCCATCTGACCGAAAAGCTGAACTTTCGAGTGGCGGTGGCTGATGGTGAAGCGACGAGGAGCAATAAAACTTTGCCTGAAACTGCCTCCTGCCCAAATGGAAGTCCCCGCGCAGCAAGTCCATTAACTCTGTCTGTTTGCTCGGTCAATATTTTGCCAGGCGAAACTTTTTTATTTAACAATTTGGAACTTCCCCCTTCGACCTCCCCTTAAAGTGCACCACCCCACCAAAAAATCGGTCGAACCACTTCAGAACCCATGTTATCGCACTCGGCCTACATTTATTCTGGCCAGCAGTGTCAGTGGCCATCATCGGAGAACCCGGAGCCAGGCCCTGTGTTTGTTCTGCAAATGGGTCGAGTGCATGTTCTGATGGTTGTTTTCGATGGACCAACAACATTGCCTGGGTCAAATTTGACCGACCCCGTGAATGCCAGGCGAAAAAAAGGTGAAAATGAAAATTTACAAATTTATTTATGCTATTGCTGCCGCTCGGTTGATTGCATCTCAATTTCTGCCCCCTCCGGGTCACTCCGGAGTTGTGTTTATGTACTGGTGGAAATGTTTTTGCAAATTTGCCCGGAACTCGGCAGTAGTTCCATTATTTGTACTGCCCCCAGCTGATTTTATTCGTGCATCAACAAATCCACTTGCGCGAAAATACAACGCAATTTACAATTACAATTTCCATGTTGGAACACGTGTGGAAATACGGTTTTCGGTACAGCCCATGGCCCATGGCAATGAAAATGTGTTTTTAGTGTTAACAAAACATATCACTGTGTTCTTGAAAAAATAAATATAGAATTAAAATCATCGAAAGCTACCTTGAATGTTATAGATATAATTTATAAACTTATATGGCTGAAATTTAAGTGAGCCAAACAGAAAAAAAACCAGAAAAAGTGTTCAGAAAAAAATATTGGCTGGTTTAGAAAGCAACACTTATACACTACTTTGAAAACCTGTAACTCGGGAAGAAGTTTTCTGTTCTATTTGGAGTATTTGGCAAAGTTTGGCCATTAGGGTGACCTACGCCGTGTTAGGGTGGTCCGAAAAATTACCATTTTCGTCATTTTTTGCAAAAACCACTTTTTTTTCCTTTTTTTAATCCGATTTAAGCTGTTTTAGACGCAAAAGAAAGGTGATTAGTTTGGCTATTTGGAAAAAATAGTAAGAAGTTTCAAAAATCTAGCTTAACATTTGAAAAGGTAGTATGAAAACATAAAATGCTATTTTGAAGGACTCGGGACCAAAGAGCCTATGTCTGAAAATATGTTTACCTAAAAATGATAAATTTAACAAAACATATAAAAAAATAGTGAAGTTATGTTTTCAATTTTCTGAGATACGATTTTTTTAAAAATAAAAACTGGGGTTTTCGACGCGTCACAACATTTATTATTGGGTACCAAACGGCACCAAATTTTAAACTGATTTTCCCTGTATCATATTTCGTTGTGTTAAATTCTTCAATTTTCACAAAATTGTTTTCGGCCAATGCACATATTTTTCAAAGTTTATGTCGCACACCCTTCAAAAATGATTTTTAAAATCAGGGGTAAAAAAAATATTTTCATAAAACTGGAAAATTTCAGTGGAATTAAAAGTCAAATCAACGCAAAACAATCTAAAATGCATTTTCTGCATATTTAGCTTGTTTGGGCTCGTTTGAAAATATTTTGAACTTGTATGAAATTACAATGTTAAGCACCGCAAAAACTTTTTTTTCACAATTTGAAATTTTGGAAACTTATGATTGCAAAACAACTGGCCAGATGAATATTTCAGTATTTTTGTATTTTAGTTTTTTTTTTGTTTTTTAGCATTTTAATATTTTAGTATTTTAGTATTCACCTCCGTGTACGCACGAGAGCAAGCAGCAGTCAAGTGCTCAGTGCCCCATCGTTTTTTTCGATTTTTTTCGCCGTAGTTTACCGTGATTAGCCGCGAGTTTGCTCCACCAGCATGCCAAGGGCCGGACGTGGCCGTGGCAGTTCGAGTGCGGCCTCGAAAAACCCGCGAAGTTCGTCTACCGGCCGTGTGCAAAAAGGTAAACAAACCAACGCCGTGTCGATCGCCATCGCGCAGGGGAGAGTGAGCGCAGAAGGAATCGACAAAAAGTTACTACATCCCGGATATGTTCCAAGATCACCAGTGCGAACCCGTTCAGGTACTTCCGGTGCCACGACCAGTGGCACATCGACATCCGCGAACATTCCCATCAGGAACGAGTTCCAGATGCTGAGCGACGACGAAGAAAACAACAACAACAACACCGACGCACAGTGGTCCAGATCGCAAAATTAAGTGGAAAATGGATTTTTCGAAAAATGGTTAAGTTTTGGAGCTTTGGTGTCTTCAGAAGAGTTGTTGCATATGGAAAGGGGCAACTTTTGGTTTGGTTGAAAATTAGGGTGGTTCACGATTAGGGTGATTTTGGAAATCTAACTTTACAGGAATATTTTTGGGATTTTTTTTGTCTTCTAGAAAGTTGTTGGGCTTGCCATTTCAAGCAACTTTGTCGAAGACACCAAAATTTTATCTCGTAATCTACGCCTTCTATGACCAAATTTATAGAAAGCATCTGAGCAAACCTTCAAAAATCAGTTTTTTGAACGTGGCAATTCAGGGTTAAGTTTTAGAGAAAAGTGATGTTCTGAGCACTTTTAGAGCTCTAAAAAACGAACATTTTTATTTGTTGACATGCCAATTTGGACTTAAGGGTCAAAAGTTACAGCCATTTTAAGGTAAAAAAGATGCAAATTTAAAACTTAAATATCTCAAAATGGCGCAAGCCAAATTTTAAGCACTAGGTTGCATTTGAAAGAGGAGATCTAGCACTACAAACGCTGAAAAAATCTCAGAGGTGTTTTTCTTTAAACTCGAGATATCTTCATTTGAAAAAGTCTAATTTTCAAGGGAAAATCATATGGGACCACCCTAACGAAATTCGAAAAATGTCCAAATATATGTTTTTCCATGTAATTTTGCCCGCTGAATCCGAATCTGCCCTCAGAATTGAGCCAAAGTATCGAAAAACCGAGTTTTGGTCATTTTTTGGGTTTCCATGTAAAATTATCATTTATGACCAAATTATGACCAAAACTCGGTTTTTCGATACTTTGGCTCAATTCTGAGGGCAGATTCGGATTCAGCGGGCAAAATTACATGGAAAAACATATATTTGGACATTTTTCGAATTTCGTTAGGGTGGTCCCATATGATTTTCCCTTGAAAATTAGACTTTTTCAAATGAAGATATCTCGAGTTTAAAGAAAAACACCTCTGAGATTTTTTCAGCGTTTGTAGTGCTAGATCTCCTCTTTCAAATGCAACCTAGTGCTTAAAATTTGGCTTGCGCCATTTTGAGATATTTAAGTTTTAAATTTGCATCTTTTTTACCTTAAAATGGCTGTAACTTTTGACCCTTAAGTCCAAATTGGCATGTCAACAAATAAAAATGTTCGTTTTTTAGAGCTCTAAAAGTGCTCAGAACATCACTTTTCTCTAAAACTTAACCCTGAATTGCCACGTTCAAAAAACTGATTTTTGAAGGTTTGCTCAGATGCTTTCTATAAATTTGGTCATAGAAGGCGTAGATTACGAGATAAAATTTTGGTGTCTTCGACAAAGTTGCTTGAAATGGCAAGCCCAACAACTTTCTAGAAGACAAAAAAAATCCCAAAAATATTCCTGTAAAGTTAGATTTCCAAAATCACCCTAATCGTGAACCACCCTAATTTTCAACCAAACCAAAAGTTGCCCCTTTCCATATGCAACAACTCTTCTGAAGACACCAAAGCTCCAAAACTTAACCATTTTTCGAAAAATCCATTTTCCACTTAATTTTGCGATCTGGACCACTGTGCGACGGTAGCAGCACTACCGACGACGACGAATACGATGGACGTGCACGGAAGAAAGTGTCGACGTCAAAAAAGAACAATTCTCCAACGGAACGAAGACCACCTCCAATTTTTGTTTTGGACACGTTGGCGGACGATGTTGACGAGTTGCTGGAAGGCCTCGGATATTGTCTGAAAATCGGTAAGTCGGCAGTGCAAGTGATAACACTGAACAGAAAAGATTTCGACCTGGTGCTTGAAGAACTGAAGCGTAGCAACTTCAACTTCTACACATACGACCCAGAGAAGCCCCCTGTTAAGGTCGTCTTGCAGGGTTACCAAGACCGTCCGATCGCCGACCTGAAGCGACACCTCTCGAACGCCGGAATAAAGCCACGGGAGATAAAAGTGCTCTCGCGAAAGACAACAGTCACGGGTACGCATACCCTGTACCTGTTGTACTTCGACCGCGGCACCGTCAAGATCCAAGATCTGCGGCGGATTAAGACGTTGGACGGTTTTTGGGTAAACTGGCGGTTTTACACCAAGAACCCGACGGACGTAGCGCAATGCCACCGTTGCCAGAAATTCGGCCACGGCTCGCGGAATTGTAACCTCCGGCCCCGCTGCGTGAAGTGCGGTGAGTCACACCTCTCGGAGGCGTGCGCACTGCCACGAAAGGCGGACTTGGGGGAAAACGCAGAACAAACTAAGCCGCGCGTAAAGTGCGCGAACTGTGACGGCAACCATACCGGCAATTACCGCGGATGCGTCGCGCGCAAGGCCTACCTCGAGGAGCAGGAAAAGAGGAAGAAGAAAGCAGCAGCGTCCCACTCTCCTCGGCGAAGTACGAGCTCAGCCGTTCCTGCAGTTGGACAGCGTACGGTTCCAGCGGACAACCCAGCGTTCCCTCCTGGATGGGGGCGTTCGTTTGCCAGCGTGGTCGCTGCCGGTAGCGGCGATGCGGCCCAGCAAGGAGTCACCGGGGAAGATCTCTTTACCCTGTCGGAGTTCTTTGCTCTCGCGGGGGAGATGATGACGCGGTTTCGGAGCTGCCGTAACAAGGCGGAGCAATTTCTGGCCCTCGGGGAGCTGATGATCAAGCACATCTATAATTGATTATTTTTGTCTGTGATCTAGTTTTAAGCTTTCTCTCTATCTATCCTTTTCCCATTGCACTTTCTGTAAGTTTTTTGAAAACTTTTTCTTACTCTTGTCTATTCCATAGTTATAAGTAATAATTTTTCGATTGAATTACGATGTAAAACACAGCTGAAAGGAACACCAAAACTCTGTTGCGTACCTAAATGAACTCATTGTTACTTGATTACTCACAAATAAAACCGAATTGAATTGAAGTATTTTAGTATTTTAGTATTTTAGTATTTTAGTATTAAAGTATTTAAGTATTTAAGTATTTAAGTATTTAAGTATTTAAGTATTTAAGTATTTAAGTATTTTAGTATTTTAGTATTTTAGTATTTTAGTATTTTAGTATTTTAGTATTTTAGTATTTTAGTACTTTAGTATTTTAGTATTTTAGTATTTTAGTATTTTAGTATTTAAGTATTTTAGTATTTTAGTATTTTAGTATTTTAGTATTTTAGTATTTTAGTATTTTAGTATTTTAGTATTTTAGTATTTTAGTATTTTAGTATTTTAGTATTTTAGTATTTTAGTATTTTAGTATTTTAGTATTTTAGTATTTTAGTATTTTAGTATTTTAGTATTTTAGTATTTTAGTATTTTAGTATTTTAGTATTTTAGTATTTTAGTATTTTTTTTCAATTCAATTCGGTTTTATTTGTGAATAATCAAGTTACAATGAGTTCATTTAGGTACACAACAGAGTTTTGGTGTTCCTTTCAGCTGTGTTTTACATCGTAATGGGTTCGTTCAAAAATTACGTCCATGAATAGGGGGAGGGGGGGGGGGTCTGGGGTTTGTGACAGCCCATGTTAAAGGTACAGAAAAAGTGCGTGACAGGGGGGAGGGGGGGGGGTCTGAAATCCTGAAAATCTCTGGACGTAATATTTGAACAAACCCAATTCAATTGAAAAATTATTACTTATAACTATGGAATAGACAAGAGTAAGAAAAAGTTTTCAAAAAACTTACAGTAAGGTATTTTAGTATTTTAGTATTTTAGTATTTTAGTATTTTAGTATTTTAGTATTTTAGTATTTTAGTATTTTAGTATTTTAGTATTTTAGTATTTTAGTATTTTAGTATTTAAGTATTTTAGTATTTTAGTTTTTTAGTATTTTAGTATTTTAGTATTTTAGTATTTTAGTATTTTAGTATTTTAGTATTTTAGTATTTTAGTATTTTAGTATTTTAGTATTTTAGTATTTTAGTATTTTAGTATTTTAGTATTTTAGTATTTTAGTATTTTAGTATATTAGTATTTTTGTATTTTTGTATTTTAATATTTTAGTATTTTAGTATTTTAGATTTTTTAGATTTTTTAGATTTTTCAGATTTTTTAGATTTTTTAGATTTTTTAGATTTTTTAGATTTTTTAGATTTTTCAGATTTTTTGGATATTTTAAATTTTTTAGATTTTTCGGATTTTTTAGATTTTTTAGATTTTTTAGATTTTTTAGATTTTTTAGATTTTTTAGATTTATTGGATATTTTAGATTTTTTAGATTTTTTAGATTTTTTTTTAAGTTCTATCTATTATTGGGAATACTGGTTGAAAAAATAACATTTTGTTGGGAACTTTAACTTTATAATACAAGCTCATAATTCAAAATTTCACCTTTCCAACAAGATTCCTAGCCATATCAATTCTGAGTCCAAGAATTGTTTAAATTGGATTGCCACCTTCCGGAATTGTCCGCGGTGCCCCTAAATGACACCATAAAAGCTAAACGACACCGTAAATAACATTACAGTCCTAATGAAAAGTGCGCGGACACATGAAAGAAAATCAGTCAGAAAGTGGGGACGAGAACAACAAAATATTCCAAGAATTGTGTGTAGAAATGGAAAGGAAAAGTTAATTAATTTATAATTCACGAAATATCGCGCTCCACAAAGCTAATTCAGGGTAGTTGGGAGGGGAAAATGAAACAATGTAATCTTTGGCGGTACTTGCTCTGAATATAAATAACTTCTGAATGGCCATCAGCATTCTAGGCAACGGGGCATCATTGCGTTTATTAAGAAGTTTTTTGTTTTTTGACCGACCCCAGCTACTTGCACTTATCTTGGACGACCGCGACCCGATAGTCGCTTTTCGTTAGGTAGCCGTTCCATTAACACTCCTCCGTCCAAGGCATCCCGTACTTACACGAACGACCAAGGCGGAAAAAAAGTTGGAACGCTAACTTCAACTCGCTGGTTCTCAGCCAAAACTCAACCAATCTGGATGATTCCTTTTTCCAGAGATTTGTACGGATCTCCAGATGAGCCTAGAACTTTGCAGATCTCGATTTGATCAATCCTCTAATAACTACGACTAAATTAGTCGGAGCAACTTTTTTTCCGCGTGTATTTCCGAAAAGCGACTCAAGCGGGAACATTTTTGCTACGCTGCAAAAACACAATAACTTTGCTAAAATGTTAGCAAAACCCATAAAATTATATATCAAAATTTCCGTTATGATCTCAGGATTATGATGAGCTTCTCAAATTTCCATTATTTTCACAAAAAAAATCACAAAACTACGTAAAACTACAGAAAAAATAAAAATGCCTCATTTTATGACTAGAACTTTATGGTAAAATCATTGATTTCATTGATTTTTTTATGAAAATGTTTCAAATGATCTAAATTATATGTTTCAGAATCATTCTGAGTGTGTTTTTTCCTGAATACTACACAATTTTACCAAAACTACGTAAAATACAGAAAATTTGATACATTCCTTTAGAACTTTATTTGCTTCATGATAAAATCATTGATTTATTTTATGAAAATGTTTCAAATGATCTAAATTACAAGTTTCCGAATTATTCTGAGTGTGATTCTTACTGAGTACTACAAAATTTTACCAAAACTACGTAAAATACAGAAAATTTGATACTTTCCTTTAGAACTTTATTTGCTTCATGATAAAATCATTGATTTAGTTTATGAAAATGTTTCAAATGATCTAAATTATAAGTTTCCGAATTATTCTGAGTGTGATTCTTCCTGAATACTAAAAAATTCTCCCAAAACTACGTAAAATACAGAAAATTTGATACTTTCCCTTAGAACTTTATTTGCTTCCTGGTAAAATCATTGATTTATTTTATGAAAATGTTTCAAATTATCTAAATTACAAGTTTCCGAATTATTCTGAGTGTGATTCTTCCTGAATACTAAAACATTCTACCAAAACTACGTAAAATACAGAAAATTTGATACTTTCCTTTAGAACTTTATTTGCTTCATGATAAAATCATTGATTTATTTTATGAAAATGTTTCAAATGATCTAAATTACAAGTTTCCGAATTATTCTGAGTGTGATTCTTCCTGAATACTAAAAAATTCTACCAAAACTACGTAAAATACAGAAAATTTGATACTTTCCTTTAGAACTTTATTTGCTTCATGATAAAATCATTGATTTAGTTTATGAAAATGTTTCAAATGATCTAAATTATAAGTTTCCGAATTATTCTGAGTGTGATTCTTCCTGAATACTACACAATTTTACCAAAACTACGTAAAATACAGAAAATTTGATACATTCCTTTAGAACTTTATTTGCTTCATGATAAAATCATTGATTTATTTTATGAAAATGTTTCAAATGATCTAAATTACAAGTTTCCGAATTATTCTGAGTGTGATTCTTACTGAGTACTACAAAATTTTACCAAAACTACGTAAAATACAGAAAATTTGATACTTTCCTTTAGAACTTTATTTGCTTCATGATAAAATCATTGATTTAGTTTATGAAAATGTTTCAAATGATCTAAATTATAAGTTTCCGAATTATTCTGAGTGTGTTTTTTCCTGAATACTACACAATTTTACCAAAACTACGTAAAATACAGAAAATTTGATACATTCGTTTAGAACTTTATTTGCTTCATGGTAAAATCATTGATTTATTTTATGAAAATGTTTCAAATGATCTAAATTACAAGTTTCCGAATTATTCTGAGTGTGATTCTTTCTGAATACTAAAAAATTCTCCCAAAACTACGTAAAATACAGAAAATTTGATACTTTCCCTTAGAACTTTATTTGCTTCATGGTAAAATCATTGATTTATTTTATGAAAATGTTTCAAATAATCTAAATTACAAGTTTCCGAATTATTCTGAGTGTGATTCTTCCTGAATACTAAAAAATTCTACCAAAACTACGTAAAATACAGAAAATTTGATACTTTCCTTTAGAACTTTATTTGCTTCATGATAAAATCATTGATTTAGTTTATGAAAATGTTTCAAATGATCTAAATTATAAGTTTCCGAATTATTCTGAGTGTGATTCTTCCTGAATACTAAAAAATTCTACCAAAACTACGTAAAATACAGAAAATTTGATACATTCGTTTAGAACTTTATTTGCTTCATGGTAAAATCATTGATTTATTTTATGAAAATGTTTCAAATAATCTAAATTACAAGTTTCCGAATTATTCTGAGTGTGATTCTTCCTGAATACTAAAAAATTCTACCAAAACTACGTAAAATACAGAAAATTTGATACTTTCCTTTAGAACTTTATTTGCTTCATGATAAAATCATTGATTTAGTTTATGAAAATGTTTCAAATGATCTAAATTATAAGTTTCCGAATTATTCTGAGTGTGATTCTTCCTGAATACTAAAAAATTCTACCAAAACTACGTAAAATACAGAAAATTTGATACATTCGTTTAGAACTTTATTTGCTTCATGGTAAAATCATTGATTTATTTTATGAAAATGTTTCAAATGATCTAAATTACAAGTTTCCGAATTATTCTGAGTGTGATTCTTACTGAGTACTACAAAATTTTACCAAAACTACGTAAAATACAGAAAATTTGATACATTCCTTTAGAACTTTATTTGCTTCATGGTAAAATCATTGATTTATTTTATGAAAATGTTTCAAATGATCTTAATAACAAGTTTCCGAATTATTCTGAGTGTGATTCTTCCTGAATACTAAAAAATTCTACCAAAACTACGTAAAATACAGAAAATTTGATACATTCGTTTAGAACTTTATTTGCTTCATGTTAAAATCATTGATTTATTTTATGAAAATGTTTCAAATAATCTAAATTACAAGTTTCCGAATTATTCTGAGTTTGATTCTTACTGAGTACTACAAAATTTTATCAAAACTACGTAAAATACAGAAAATTTGATATTTTCCTTTAGAACTTTATTTGCTTCATGATAAAATCAATGATTTAGCTTATGAAAATGTTTCAAATGATCTAAATTACAAGTTTCCGAATCATTCTGAGTGTGTTTTCATCCTGAATACTACAAAATTTTACCAAAACTACGTAAAATACAGAAAATTTGATACATTCCTTTAGAACTTTATTTGCTTCATGATAAAATCAATGATTTAGCTTATGAAAATGTTTCAAATGATCTAAATTATAAGTTTCCGAATCATTCTGAGTGCGTTTCTTCCTGAATACTAAAAATAAATTACCAAAACTTCGTAAAATACAGAAAGTTTTATAATTTTTATAATTTTATGTTGGTATTAGAATGTAGAGCATTGTTTTGGAAGCTTATTGTATGGGAGCAGTTCTCTACAGAATCAGTCTTTTTTCTTTAATTTTATTTTTTGTATTTTTAATCCGGCTGAAACTATTTTGGTGTCTTCGGTATGCCCAAAGAAGCAATTTTGCAGCATTGGTTCGTTCATTTAATTTTCCATACAAATTTGGCAGCTGTCCATACAAAAATGATATGTGAAATGTGAAAATTAAAAAATCTGTATCTTTAGAAGGAATTTTTTGATCGATTTGGTGTCTTCGGCAAAGTTGTAGGTAGGGATATGGACCACACTGAAAAAATTGATACACGGTAAAAAAAATTTGGTGATTTTTAATTTCACTTTTTGTTACTGAAACTTGATTTGCAAAAAAAAACACTATTTTTATTTTTTTTATGTTTTGATATGTTTTAGAGGATATCAAATGCCAACTTTTCAGAAATTTCCAGAATGGACAAAACATCTTTGACCGAGCTATGATTTTTTGAATCAATACAGATTTTTTCAACAAATCGAAATATTGTTCGCAAAAAACTTTCATCTTCATTTTTCGATGTAAAATCGAATTTGCAATCGAAAAGAGCTTCAGTGATTTTTTTTTATAAAGTGCAAGTTTTCAAGTCAAGCTATTTTTAGGTAACTTTTTTGAAAAAAGTCGCAGTTATTCATTTTTTTTAATAAGTGCCCATGTTTGCCCACCTTTGAAAAAAATATTTTTGAAAAGCTGAAAATATTTTTAAAAGGGCCTAACATTCAATATTATACCCTTTTGAAATGTTAGTCTTTGTTTTAAATTTTTGAAAATATTTTTTTCGAAAAGATCGAAAAATTTCATAAATGTTTCATATTCCAACATTGTAAATCGGACCATTAGTTGCTGAGATATCGACATTAGAAAATGGTGGGTTATTTGGGTGAGACTTAGAAAACATGAATTTTCCTGTTTTTTAACCTTTGAATGGCAATATCTCAGCAACTAAGGGTCGTATCAACAAAGTTCAAAAATATAGAAAATTTTCTCAGCTTTTCAAAAATATGGGCACTAATTTTAAAAATGAACAACTGCGACTTCTTTTCAAAAAAGTTACCTAAAAATGACTATAACTTGAAAACGGTGCACTATATAAAAAAATCACTAACATACTTTTAGATTGAAAATTCGATTTTACATCGATAAATGGAGTTGAAACATTTTTGCGACGAATGTTTCGATTTTTTTTTAAATCTATATTGATTCAAAATTTATAACTCGGTCAAAGATTTTTTTTTGCCCATTCTGTAAATTTCTGAAAAGTTGGCATTTGAAGTCCTCTAAAACATATCAGAAAATAAAAAAAAATAAAAATAGTGTCTTTTGCAAATCAAGTTTTAGTGACAAAAAGTGAAATTGAAAATCACCAAATTTTTGTTTACCGTGTATTACTTTTTTTCAGTGTAGTCTATTTCCATACCTACAACTTTGCCGAAGACACCAAACGAATCAAAAAAATTCATCAAATGATACAGATTTTTGAATTTTCGAATATCATTTTTGTATGGACAGCTGACAAATTTGTATGAAAAATTATATGAACGAACTAATGATGCAAAATGGCTTCTTTGGGCATACCGAAGGCACCAAAATAGTTTCAGCCGGATTAAAAAAACAAAAAATAAAATGACCGAAATCTCAGTGACTTGCTCATGGGTGTTTTGAAAGATTTTCATAAAAAAATTTATCAAATTTTCCTACAACAGATGATTTTTTTACAGAACTGTGAAATTTTCTGTATTTTACGTAGTTTTGGTAGAATTTTTTAGTATTCAGGAAGAATCACACTCAGAATAATTCGGAAACTTGTAATTTAGATCATTTGAAACATTTTCATAAAATAAATCAATGATTTTATCATGAAGCTAATAAAGTTCTAAAGGAATGTATCAAATTTTCTGTATTTTACGTAGTTTTGGAAAAATTTTGTAGTACTCAGGAAGAATCACACTCAGAATAATTCGGAAACTTGTAATTTAGATCATTTGAAACATTTTCATAAAATAAATCAATGATTTTATCATGAAGCAAATAAAGTTCTAAAGGAAAGTATCAAATTTTCTGTATTTTACGTAGTTTTGGTAGAATTTTTTAGTATTCAGGAAGAATCACACTCAGAATAATTCGGAAACTTGTAATTTAGATCATTTGAAACATTTTCATAAAATAAATCAATGATTTTATCATGAAGCAAATAAAGTTCTAAAGGAAAGTATCAAATTTTCTGTATTTTACGTAGTTTTGGTAGAATTTTTTAGTATTCAGGAAGAATCACACTCAGAATAATTCGGAAACTTGTAATTTAGATCATTTGAAACATTTTCATAAAATAAATCAATGATTTTATCATCAAGCAAATAAAGTTCTAAAGGAAAGTATCAAATTTTCTGTATTTTACGTAGTTTTGGTAGAATTTTTTAGTATTCAGGAAGAATCACACTCAGAATAATTCGGAAACTTGTAATTTAGATCATTTGAAACATTTTCATAAAATAAATCAATGATTTTATCATCAAGCAAATAAAGTTCTAAAGGAAAGTATCAAATTTTCTGTATTTTACGTAGTTTTGGTAGAATTTTTTAGTATTCAGGAAGAATCACACTCAGAATAATTCGGAAACTTGTAATTTAGATCATTTGAAACATTTTCATAAAATAAATCAATGATTTTATCATGAAGCAAATAAAGTTCTAAAGGAAAGTATCAAATTTTCTGTATTTTACGTAGTTTTGGTAGAATTTTTTAGTATTCAGGAAGAATCACACTCAGAATAATTCGGAAACTTGTAATTTAGATCATTTGAAACATTTTCATAAAATAAATCAATGATTTTATCATGAAGCTAATAAAGTTCTAAAGGAATGTATCAAATTTTCTGTATTTTACGTAGTTTTGGAAAAATTTTGTAGTACTCAGGAAGAATCACACTCAGAATAATTCAGAAACTTGAAATTAAGATCATTTGAAACATTTTCATAAACTAAATCAATGATTTTATCATGAAGCAAATAAAGTTCTAAAGGAAAGTATCAAATTTTCTGTATTTTACGTAGTTTTGGTAGAATTTTTTAGTATTCAGGAAGAATCACACTCAGAATAATTCGGAAACTTGTAATTTAGATCATTTGAAACATTTTCATAAAATAAATCAATGATTTTATCATGAAGCAAATAAAGTTCTAAAGGAAAGTATCAAATTTTCTGTATTTTACGTAGTTTTGGTAGAATTTTTTAGTATTCAGGAAGAATCACACTCAGAATAATTCGGAAACTTGTAATTTAGATCATTTGAAACATTTTCATAAAATAAATCAATGATTTTATCATGAAGCAAATAAAGTTCTAAAGGAAAGTATCAAATTTTCTGTATTTTACGTAGTTTTGGTAGAATGTTTTAGTATTCAGGAAGAATCACACTCAGAATAATTCGGAAACTTGTAATTTAGATAATTTGAAACATTTTCATAAAATAAATCAATGATTTTACCAGGAAGCAAATAAAGTTCTAAGGGAAAGTATCAAATTTTCTGTATTTTACGTAGTTTTGGGAGAATTTTTTAGTATTCAGGAAGAATCACACTCAGAATAATTCGGAAACTTATAATTTAGATCATTTGAAACATTTTCATAAACTAAATCAATGATTTTATCATGAAGCAAATAAAGTTCTAAAGGAAAGTATCAAATTTTCTGTATTTTACGTAGTTTTGGTAAAATTTTGTAGTACTCAGTAAGAATCACACTCAGAATAATTCGGAAACTTGTAATTTAGATCATTTGAAACATTTTCATAAAATAAATCAATGATTTTATCATGAAGCAAATAAAGTTCTAAAGGAATGTATCAAATTTTCTGTATTTTACGTAGTTTTGGTAAAATTGTGTAGTATTCAGGAAAAAACACACTCAGAATGATTCTGAAACATATAATTTAGATCATTTGAAACATTTTCATAAAAAAATCAATGAAATCAATGATTTTACCATAAAGTTCTAGTCATAAAATGAGGCATTTTTATTTTTTCTGTAGTTTTACGTAGTTTTGTGATTTTTTTTGTGAAAATAATGGAAATTTGAGAAGCTCATCATAATCCTGAGATCATAACGGAAATTTTGATATATAATTTTATGGGTTTTGCTAACATTTTAGCAAAGTTATTGTGTTTTTGCAGCGTAGCAAAAATGTTCCCGCTTGAGTCGCTTTTCGGAAATACACGCGGAAAAAAAGTTGCTCCGACTAATTTAGTCGTAGTTATTAGAGGATTGATCAAATCGAGATCTGCAAAGTTCTAGGCTCATCTGGAGATCCGTACAAATCTCTGGAAAAAGGAATCATCCAGATTGGTTGAGTTTTGGCTGAGAACCAGCGAGTTGAAGTTAGCGTTCCAACTTTTTTTCCGCCTTGGACGGAGGAGTGTTAAATGTTTAATGCCGAGCTGGGTGGAGCGAATACCAATGAGACAATCATTACGGCCGATGATTGCTCTATTTTGGACGCATTTGGTGAGCGGATATTTGTTTTTATTTTTGGGAGATTGTTATGCCTCAGAAATTACGATGAAATTGATCGGTAACCTAAGCTCTGGAACGTGACCGAACGTTACTAAATTTTGGTTTTTACTGCAGACTTTGCTGCAGATCTAACTCAAGGTATGACTGCAGACTTTTCAAAAATTTGACTGGCAACTTGAAGGTAGACTTGCCTATAACGTAACTAAATTTCATTGCCTTTACTAAAAATCGCTAATACTGTACTGAAAATAATCACAACATTATGCAAATCAGCATCATTTGTTTCAGTTGCACCGGCAATTTAAACGCTGCATAGTCCCAAAATTAGGAGCTCAGGACACCAACACTACCCAAAAACCAGAACTAGGGGCAACTTTAGTCAGCTCGTAATCGTCGCTCGTTTGGTTGAAACTGTTGGGCGAGGCAAGAGTTGTTTTTCCCAAACTAGCTACTCCTAAATTTATTTGCACAGCAGAGCAAAATATTGGATGTACCTATTTTGGACCTATTTAAAAAAGTTGAAAAAATATAATTTTCCATAATTTCGATGCCGGCTAGCATAAAAAGCTTAAAAATTCTGCCATAAACTAAATTCGCACTAGGTCCAAATTAGGTACATTCGCCTTATTACACAGTTGGCGGCGGTGGCAACGTGAAACAAATGCGACAAAAGTCATAACGCGCTAACGAGCGCTCCAGAAGTTTAGCATAATCAGGAGTGTAATCAGTATTTACGATTGTTTCGCTGAATCGTTGCGATAAAATGATGCAAAAAATGGTACCTTGCAGTTTCAATTTCATCAGTAACTTAATCCATTTTTCAGCTTACTTTTGCTGAAATTGTTTGTCCTAAATTGGGTAGGGTTCAACCCTAGTACAGTTGAGGTGTGATTGTTTGACAACTGTCAAACTGGTTTGACAAATGTTGTATTCGTTTGAGCTACTTTGAGTGAACCCTTTCTAAGTTTGACAGATGTCAAATTTCGCCCTTTTTGCCAAAACTTCAATAAAAAACTCACAAAAAAGAAACAAATTGTAATCAAACCATCGGGGTCTCACTGTGGCAATAGAACGAAACGACTCGAAGGACCTTCAGCATACAGAGAGAAAGCATTTTCTTTGTGGAAAATTGTAGCATCGTTAGCCTTTACGACAGTACCATTCGGAAAATGTCCAACCTAGTCGCGACGCGACCCGGACAATCATCCAGGGAAAGTTTCTTGCCTCCCCTCCCATTACTGTTGTTGATCTTGAATAATCCCCAAGACTTTGGGAAACATGAGAAAATCAACTTTTATTATTGTTGTGATTTCTTTTTATGTTCAAACTTGCAATCGATTCGAATTTATTTTCTTCGACCCAATGTAGTGCCAGCAGAATCATCTCAATAAACAAAACAGCAATTACCAGCTGGTACAAAAACATGTAACACACGAAACGCATTTTCCCAGTAAACCACCCCCGCACACATTCGAGGGACCACGTGGCTCAGTGTTAATTAATTGCACCATAAACATAGCGGCCACAGCACCGCGACCACTTGAATAAACAGGAGTGATCATAAAACTGACACTTTTTTTCGCCACCGGCAGATGGCGTGTGTGTGGTATTTCGACGACTCAGTTTTGGACAACGCTGCACTCACTTTTTGGTTTTGAACTCTGAAATATATATTATTGGCCAATGCGACCAAAGTGGGAGGCAGTGGCACATGTGTTTTTCGTTAACGTACAGTGTCAATAATTTGTGAGTGAGACTTTGTACTGACTGGCTGTGTAAATTTATTTGGTTGGTTTTGTAAAATGAAGGATTTATCGAGATTTTCGCAACAAAAATATCAACGTTCAACGAACATCTATAGTTTCATTTTTGTTTTACCGTTTAATTGTTTTTACATTTTACATTTTACATTTTACATTTTACATTTTACATTTTACATTTTACATTTTACATTTTACATTTTACATTTTACATTTTACATTTCACATTTTACATTTTACATTTTACATTTTACATTTTACATTTTACATTTTACATTTTACATTTTACATTTTACATTTTACATTTTACATTTTACATTTTACATTTTACATTTTACATTTTACATTTTACATTTTACATTTTACATTTTACATTTTACATTTTACATTTTACATTTTACATTTTACATTTTACATTTTACATTTTACATTTTACATTTTACATTTTACATTTTACATTTTACATTTTACATTTTACATTTTACATTTTACATTTTACATTTTACATTTTACATTTTACATTTTACATTTTACATTTTACATTTTACATTTTACATTTTACATTTTACATTTTACATTTTACATTTCACATTTTACATTTTACATTTTACATTTGTTCTAAATGCCTGTAAGCGTGTTTTTAGTTCAATTTTAAGTTAGGAAGTTTCACTTTTTTATGTAAGGTGGTCAACTTTGGTTGTATTTTGTACTATGACTCAACAATTGATTTTACAATTTGATTGAAAATAGTATCATTTTAAAGCAGAAATTGTGAAAAGCAACGATGATCCATCATTATCGTTATCGTTGTTAACGATGGACGGGCGATAACTCATTTTTATAATCTTTCTTAAATCGATTAATTCAACCATATCATGTTAGATTTTCAATGCTTTCCCCAAGAATATTTTTTGGAAAATGTAATAAAGTTTCAAAGTATAAATATGTACTCAAAATTGTTCACAATACCGTATTTTGCGAAAATACTCAAATTTTCAAAAAATACAATATGGGTGTTAAACGAAAAGAAATTTTGCATGCTTTTTCACTTTATTTGAGATTTTTAAATTCTGAAATTTTCACAAAATACCGTATTTTTTCGAACCTACTCAAATTTTCAACATATGCAATATAGGTATCAATCGAAGCGAAATTTTACATGCTTCTTCACTTTATTCGAGTGTTTTTTGAAATATTAAAAAAAATCACTCTTATTTTTTCGAAACTACTCAAATAAAAAAAATGAGTAATTTCGAAAAAATACGGTTTTTTGTTAAACATTTTGTATTTTACAAAAAAAGCTTCAATAAAGTAAAATGCATACAAAATTTAACTTCAGGTTTGGGTATCAAATATTGCATATTTTGAAAAATTGCGTATTTTTGAAAAACACGGTATTTTTTGAAAATTTTACTATTTTCAAACAAAGCATGCAAAATACTATCAGAATAGCAGCTCAGAATGAAATTTTGAAAATGAAGTTTAAAAAATTGCTGAAATTTTGTATTTTGTGATTCTTATATGTTTAAGTTCCCTGACACTTTACATGTGTTTCATGTAAGTTTAAATGAAAAGATTCAATTTTATGCATGTAAGCCATTCTTTTAAGGGGTAAAATCAAAGGTAAATTAAACAAAAGATCTAGAATTTCAAATCAATAGTTTGTTTAATTGCTGGCTGGTTTTTGTTGGCCAATTGAACAAAACTATTTGTTTGAAACACGATTGAAAAAAATGTCTGGTCATCAAATTTGATTTTTTTTCGTTATCCTTATTATAATAAATAAATATAAAAAAATCAATAAAAAAATGTGATCGAACGAATTCAAATCAGCAAAATGAGTAGTACATACATTTTAATATTTAATGATTAAAGTGCTTCAAAACTTTTTTTCTTTTTTTTGACTGACCGGACTCGACCAAGTTGAAAGTATTTATAAATAAAAAAAACCAAGATGTATGGATGATATATAAAACCTACTGAAATGTATGAAATGATGTTTTTCCTTTTTTTTTTTTTTAACTTTCCGGGAACCCGGGAATTGCCGAGATTTTCAATATTATTTAATCGTTTTCTGGGAGATTTAAAATCCGGGATTTTTAAATTTAAATCTGAACTAAAAATGAATTTCCTTTCATGACCGAATTATTTTGATGCTCTGGCAACACTGGCATGAGCTGTTGTTGAAGTTCTGAAAGGCATAATTCCCGATCGGCCATTTGGCGGCCATGTTTGTTTTAGAAAAACATTCAAATCTTGATTCAGAGTATTTCAATCAAAAAATGGTAGAAGCATTTTACGTATAGCGATTGTTGTTTCATTTCAATTTACTATTTCTGGACTCTGAATTCAGAACCATCATTGACAGTCATTGCCTCAAAAGTGAACGACACCGTCTACCACCTTAATCAAAACTAATATTGTTGATTGTTCAAAAATAATTTTATTGGATACGATTAAAATGCAAACCGAGGACTTTAGATAATTGAGTCTGGTCTCTGGATTGTAGTATTCACACCAATTCACACTGATTTGAATGAGAAATTATTTTGATTAATCTGCCTACATTGTTATGAGATACCAACTTAAAAAAATTTCGAATGTTGTAAATTTACATAAATAAATGTTATCATCTGAATGAACTATAGTTTTCTGCATTATAGAATTAGTTTTAGAAATTTATTTGATTGATTATAATTTTTGTTTGATCTGGCAACCCTATTATGAGATATTTTTAGATAAATGAGACAAAATTGATTTTGACTAAACGTGGCCAAAGTAAGTTCAATATTTTTGAGGGAATCAGGTTCATTTTGAAAAAGGATTTTTTTTTGCATTTCGAATCTATAACCTTTTTCCTTATTCTACTTCGGGTCAAGTAATCAAAAATGCTATCTCATTTCGTAACCTCGAGGTGATCAAGTGATCATTCTCTTCTATTTTGATCCCATCTCAATACTGGCGCCCTCTTAGACTTCAATCATTGCTTGCTTCCGCTCATCATTTGATTGCCCCATCCCATGCTTCAAGATCGGTCATAAATGGGTGCAATAAAAACTGAGATACAACGTACACACTCTCTCTCGAGTAACCCCACACACACACACATCCTGGTGCTTCATTTATATTTTTGTGATGGTTTCGAAATAAGCCCAGCTAAACCCGAAATCATGCCTCGACAAAGGGCTCAATCATAACGCAATTAGCTCCCGTTTTCTCTGGTACGGGAGATTCCGGACCAGATTTCGACACGGTGGCGGCGTCGGTCCTTATCGCCGGATCTCTGGAGTGCTGGGGTTATGTTTTTTTTCTCGACTTGGCCATCATCACCAGTCCCATTATCGTCAACACCATCGCGCCAAGTGAGCGATCATAATTAATCCCGAGCGCAGCGCAGGTTTGGGGTCATCAACTGGCTTCCGCTGGTTGATTTTTGGAGGGGGGAAAGGAGTGGCCGTTAGGGTGACCTAAGAGAGTGTCTTTTCCATAGCAACGCCGCTTGGAAGGCACGCCGGCGTGTAATCAACATTGTGACGTTCACACTTGTTTAGTTTAGACATTTTTTTGTTCGAGATTATGAATTATGATGAAGATTGCATCACAATCGAGGAGACCATTCCATAGCATCGCAGCTTGGGAGGCACGTCGACAGGTAATTTGGTTATATTAACGCTTGTGAATTTAAAATCAATTTTAAATGAAATGAATGCATAAAATAAATTGAAAGATCATTTGAAAGACAAGTTGACGAGTCCAAAGGTTTATTTTCGTATCACCCTAACGAACCACGTCGATTAAGGCCAAGCCCAAAATTGCGTGCCCGGTGTAACGCTCTCTTGCCGGCAAAAACTAAGCTCATCAAGGTGGCCACCTTAAGAAATGGGCTTAGCGGCTAAAGCCCACAATTTTCGCGCAAAGTTCAATTATTAGAATTGGCACCTTTTTTCTGGACATGATGAAGGTTTTTTTGAACAACCCTGTCAAGGTATGAAAATTGAAAAAAAAAGAAGTTCCAAAGAATTGCGGAATGTCCAAGGTAATCACAAATTGAGATCTGGATTCTGGATTGGGGCCACCGGCCGTCGGTAGTCCAAACACGCCAAGATAATCTCACGATGAAATGCCAAAGCTATCAAGTAAGATCGTCGGTAAGGTGCATCTGCTGCGAAGAAAATAGCTAGTTTGTTTTGGATCGTTAATCGGATTTTGCGGTTTCAAATCGTACGTGTCTCATCATGTTCTGGAGTGGCCTTGGAGAGAAAATCAATCGCATCTTATTGATTGAATAAATTGCATCTGAAGGTTCGTTTGATTTTCCAGTTTAAAGTTTTACTGGAAAGTAAATAAATCAATTGAGTTTTAAAGTATTTTTAAAAAGTATTAATCAAATTTCAGTCACTTACCCAAGAATCGTTCAGAACCAATTGCCCATGTATTTCAAGTGACCTGAGATGTGAGAGAATGTGAAATTCATCATCCACAAATATTGGGACTTTTTCCCCGCAGCCCATGTTTGCATATTTAATGTTTCAATGATCCTTCAGCCAGCCGTCGCCAGCCAGGTGCTAAATACCGCGGGCGGGCGCGTTAAAGTGATCATCACCCGTACGTGACTTATGGCCGATTTCAGGTAATTTACAGGTTTTTCCCCCGGATCCGACAATGAGTTCCCGCACTTTCAATAACCCGGCAGCGGATTGCATTTCAAGCCCTCGGCAAACAGCAGTCTGTCCGTTTCATTTGGATCCGATGGGCAAACGCAGCTCGGTGCCGAGAAGAAAAAGTTCCAACGAATAAATAGACTCAGGTCTGGAAAGTTTGCTCAGGCGGTCCGGCAACCACTTGGGCACGTTTCGTTCCGGGCGGGATATTGAAACTTTTAAAATCCATCTCTGGTTGATTGATAACAGCTAACGGAACAGAAAAGTAAATGGTGATATTAAATCGAAATAATTTATTTTTAAATTGCCTCCTTTTTGTATTCTTGTTTTCATCTAACATGTTATATAGTGTTTTACAAGTTGTTTGCTGAATAGTCGATTTCAATCTAATCCCAACCAGAATGTTCTGGACTCATTAAATTCTGAAATTACTGAAATACATGAGCTCCCAACGGGATTCGATCCCCCGTTCTTTGGATTGGCAAACAACTATGCTTTCCACATAACCGATGAAGGATGAAAATACAAGTTGAATGCAAGAATAAATTTACTTGAGGATACCGTGGAGATTTTCCCTTATCCTCTCAAAAAAGTGATGCATAAACAATTCCCATCTTTAAAATTTTCTACTCTTGACCCCAGTGCGCAGATGGGAGCAGCCGGCAATGGACGGCTGTCATTGTGTTGAGAATCTGATTCAGGTGAAATTGTTTCTACTCCCAATTATGAAGTCCTAGGCAATGTTTGAATTCAGAAGGTTGCAGACGTATTGAGATACAGAAACAAATTTATTTCTCAAAGCAAAGCAAAATCTGTAGAGCTTTGATGTCTTCATAAGAGTTGTTGCAAATGGCAACTTTTGGTTTGGTTGAAAATTAGAATGGTTCGCGATTAGGATGACTTTGAAAATCTAACTTTTCAGGAATATTTTTGTGAATTTTTTGATATTCTAAAAAGTTGTTGGGCTTGCCAATCCAAGCAACTTTGTCCAAAACACAAAAAAATTATCTCGCAATCTACACCTTCCTGGACTCAATTTAGAAAAAAAAACCTTACTTAATCCACCCTTAGGTGGTTGGTGCCTTTCTCACATTTAGAGGGTAATGCTATCCAAAATAGATACAAAAGGGTGGACATTTCAGTGTTCTGTCAACTTGGCTTCTGAAAAGTTCGTAAATAACACTTAAGTACTTATAACTTTTGATAGGGTCGTCAGATCTTAAATTTTTTGAACTCTTAGAAAAGGTCTTTTGAATACCTTTCTAAAAATGTATAACATGACGGGGTTTCTTACAAAAACCACCCTTTTAGAATCTTCCGGACATTTTTTAAAATCGTTTTTTAGCATAACTTTTGAAGTACTTAACTAAATTTATAATTTTCAATAGTGACCTATGGGACCCCAAGACGGATCGAATGAGACCAAAACGGTCCAAATCGGTTCAGCCAGTGCCGAGATAATCCAGTGCAAATTTTTTTGATCAACATCCCACCACACCACACACACAGAATTTGATTCTGAGTCGATATGTATACTTGAAGGTGGGTCTAGGAGGTCAAATTACGAATTTCGTTTTTCGAGTGATTTTACAGCCTTTCCTCAGTAAGGTGAGGAAGGCAAAAACATCTGAGCAAACCTTCAAAAATCAGTTTTTTTTAACGTAGCAAGCCAGGGGTAAGTTTTAGCTGGAAAATTTTCAATTTCGATAGGGTGGTCCCATTTTCCCTTGTAAATTCGTCATTCCAGCGTTTTTAGTGCTAGATCTCCCCATTCGAATGCAAACTGGCGCTTAAAATTTGGCTTGCACTTTTTTGAGATATGATGTTCTAAATTTGCATCTTTTTTACCTTAAAAGGGCTGTAACTTTTGACCCCAAAGTCCAAATTGACTTTAAAAAAAAAATAAAAAAATGTTCGTTTTTTAAAGATCTACAAATGCCCTCAACATCACTTTTCTCTAAAACTCAATCCTGAATTACTGCGTTTTTTCCTAATTTGGTCGTAGAAGGCGTAGACTGCGAGATAAAAATTTTGTGTCTTCGACAAAGTCACTCGGAATGGCAAGCTCAACAACTTTTTAGAAGACTTGAATATTCCCAAAAATATTCCTGAAAAGTTAGATTTTGTAAACCACCCTAAATTTTATCCAAACCAAGAATTGTCCCTTTCCATTTGAAACAACTCTTCTCAAGGCACCAATGCTTCAAAACTTCACCATTTTTGAAAAATAAATTTTCTACTATTTTCAAGTCAAGTTGTAAAACGAACGCATGCTTGTTTACTTTCTCCTTTGATAAATGGTACAAAATTATGTATTTGTTATCATCCATTATAGGACAAAATAATTATGATACCGTCAGCAGGGGTGAAATTTTGTGAGGGATTGTAAAGTTGTTATAGAGCAATCTCATCCCCAAGACTCAGTTTCACCCTGGCCGACGGAATACCGATTATTTAATTTCCACATTTGAGCCTGAGTTATGGGGATTAAACTTGATGGTTTTTCTACTGTGACCGTGTAAGTTGTTGGTCACAATTTTGACATTTTTAGATTTAAACTAAACGATAATTTTTGTTATTATTTAAAAATGTTCTTTGTCATACTGGTTATGTCTGTCACATAACCACCTGCACCTAAAATAACTGAAAGAAATTTTTATAGCCTCCTCCTTATTTCCATATTTACAACTGATTAAAACTTGAAAACCACAACCAAGTTTCAAGTCGATTTCGTCCCCTTTTGTCGAAGGCTAAACATTTTTACAGAATCTCACAAAATAACGATTTTTGAAACAATTTCATCTATCAAGTTCTAACTATGAAAAAAATAGCACAAAACTCAGACGAATAGCAAGAAGAAATAGTACACAAACAAAACATGTAATAAATAAACTGACGACTCACAACAAAAGAGCTAAAAGTTGATAAAAAAACTTAAGTAAGTTTAAAAAAATAATCCTTTAGAAAAGTTAATCGTGATTTTTACAAAAGTTTAAACTACGCGTAGTCCTGTTTTTTCGCGATAATTTTCGTCTCTTTTGTGTGGCTGTTTGTGTGCATGAGGTGATTGGTCAGTATAATTGAATAATGCCATCATAAGTGCAGTGCTTCTGGGGACGCGCAGTCCTGTTTTTTCGCAATAATTTTCGTATCTTTTGTGTAGGAATAATGTTCCGTCAGTGCAAGCGGATGGTTGTGTTTGTGTGCAAAATGAAAAAAAAAAAACAAATCAGGATTGTGAGATGGATTTTTGTGGTGTTCTTTTTGTGCTGTATTCGCGATCGTGAAAATCAGGAGTGAGTTGCACTGTTGCTATAAAACAAGATCGATCTTGGAATTTGTTTATATTAATCGGTGAGTTATTTTGTGCTTAAAGCCCTTTCTTCATCATCGCTGGTTGGAAGGCAATTTGACGGTTGAGTTCGTTAGTTTTATCGCGTAAAATAATATTTTGATTCATCAAGAACGTTGTGTGGAGCGCGAGTCTTTTTTTTTTGTGTTGAAAAGACCTTCCCATAGCTCCGTAGCTCGGAGGGCTCGACGTCGGTTGTTTGTGTGTTAAGCCCTCTCCATAGCATCGTAGCTCGAGAGGCAACGAAAATCAATACCTCATCTAGCTAACAGAAAGAAGATCGGAAGGCATTTGATGGTTGAGTTCGTAGCGTCTATTCCGTAACAAATTTATGAATTAAATGGTTATATAATTAAAAATCAGACTACGCTATCATTGCAGCATTACGTTTAACACCTCATTCTATAAGTAAACATTATTTGGCTTTATCTTTCCACAGCCGGCTGTCTAAGATTAAACCATTTCATTTAAAATTTAACAACAGTTAAACGGGAAATGTCTCATCCGCAGCATCCGATTGTTTGCCTTGAGAATAATATATAAAACCTTTCAACAAACACTATGATTTTGGGTCGCATCATCATCTTCTATGATGAATCCTGACCAAGCACCCTATCCTACTAACACATTTTCAGGTTCTTGGCGCTTGTGGGGTGTAAGCACAGAGTAAATCAGCTGCCCTAGTAGCAACCTGCGCTAACTAACATTCCCGTCCCTTAAAATCGAGATCTACAAACTGACATGGCGGGCGCCGTTCGTGGCCAATGACTGTTATCTATTCGCAACTGATCTAGTTTTAGCAATTATGGTGTTTTATCTTTTCGGCGCATTCATACTGTTGATAAGGGAAACACCACTAGATCGTCGAAGCCTATGATCAGTAGTGCTGAAAGGATATTACGGTTCTGTTCAGCAACGGAGGGGCAACCATGGGTGGTCTCTCATGCTCATGCTCATGCTCATGCTCATGCTCATGCTCATTTTTACAAAAGTTTAAATTTTCGACGTTGAAAATTAGATCAAAACTCAAGAGCTTCCAAGACATATGTTTGATCGTTATAAAAATCCATCGCAGCCAAAATGGCTCAACGCATCACATCTTTTAGTTGAAATTTAATAATTGAAACATTTTTGGAATAGATTTTTTTAAACTTATGAAAACTCGATAACGATTTTGATTTATTTTTATACAAAAATAGAATTTTAGAAATTATGTCAGGTGTATATTCAATACTTTTCAAAACTCACTAAAGCTGGTATTACATTACGGGAAACTTGCTTAAAACTAGACAAGTCTTATCCCTTGGTGTTTGACACTTATTTGCTATGTGTTGTTGTTGTTTTTTTTGCAATTTGCTCTTGTTACGAGATTTACTAACAAAGTTTCCAGTAATGGAATACCTCCTTACTTTTTCAATAATTTATCCTGGTTAAACAATTTCATGAGTCATGCACTTGAGTTCATATTTAACAGTCTGGACCCGAAGCCTGATTTTGTCTGTTACATTCTTATTGGATTTCCATATTAACTGTAACGGGAATTGCAGGCACTGGGTCCTGACTATTAATCTTATTAAAAAAATGAATACAATATCGAGGGTCGTAAAAATTTGTGATAAAACAAATATGAAAAAAATGTTTCCGAAAGCTCTGCTTCGAATTCTATAAACGATAAGAGGCACTACAAAAACCATTTTTGTTAAAAATTTTTTTCTGAAGATTTTTATTATCGAATATTCCACATTTTGCGATTTAAAGGAGCGACTTTCTGTCAAGAAAGATAGCAACTCTATAACAAAAATAAAATCCCAGAAATTTATGTAAATAATGTTCACAAAAAATCTTATCAACGAAAAACCACATAATTGCTGCTCAGTTTTAAAAGAATTTTAATTGCATTAAATGCTCATATAATTACCTAAACTTATTTAACCCGAAACAACCCGAAAAATATATTTAAAAAACTGGTTATCATCGAAACAATAAAAAAATCGAGAAAGTTTTTTTATTTTTTTATTTTCAAAAACAGCTTACTTTGAGAACTAGTTTGAATGTGTTAAAACAAAGTCTTAAGTCCTCTCATTTTTAAAAACATTTACAAAAAATAAAACTTCTGCTCATGTTTCAAATAATGTGAAAATTAACAGAAATTAATTTAAGAAATCGATTTTTTTTAAACTTCTCATTTTAGACTGAATGCAAATTTAACAAAAATTATAAAATATTTTCTTAAAAAAAGACTGCAACAAAAAAAACTCACATATTAAAGAAAAAATCTCGAGTTTTTTTGAATAGGTCCATTTAAAAAAAAACACTGGAAATTCTGTAATAATTTCATCATTTTACGGAATTTTCAATGTTATCAATAAACTTTCTTGAGTTTTGGTTTTGTCAGCTATATTTAAAAAAAACCTGAAATAGTGAAGTAATGAAAATAAAGATAAATATTTTTACAAAAAATCATTGGATTTCTATTGCATCGTTCCCCCCCCCCCCCCAAGAATAGTCAAATTCTCCCCCCCCCCCAAGAATAGTCAAATTCCCCCCCCCCCCCCCCAGGGGGGTATTCCTCACCGGTTGAGTAACACTGATTTAAGTAGTGTAACGTCTTTTGTCTGAAACTGATCATAATCTAAAACAAGAAGAAGACACTTTTTTTAGATACAGATTTTTGAATATCGGTTTATATCTTCAAACAAAAAATCATGCCACTTATAAAAGTCGTCCTGTTTGATCTATTTTTGCAGATTAAAATGATTTGAAACATTGATTATTCTTACCACACAATTAACCTTCAAACCAAATTTAATCGCACCTCAATTTACCGAAAATTCCTCCCAACATTGTGCACCAGCACGAGACTAATTTAGATTACCGGGAAAAACGCCATCTCATTAGTGACCTCTCCGTTTGGTTCATCATGAACGTCACGTCCCGCCGCCGTCTGCCCGGGGTCCAGTCGCGGAATTTTGATTGCTCTGCTCCGCTTCCATCAAACTCAACCTGCAGTCCGATCTCGGGCGGAGATCCTCATCCAGAAGAACCAGGCCGGAATCCAAGGGGACATTTTTTCGGGAGGGACTTCAAGTACAATACCATTTTTCGAGGATGGTCTTAATGGAGAGTGGAGTCGGTGAGCCGTTCGGGAACAATGCACACAAGAGGAAATCATAATAACAACCGTCATCATCGTCATTGCAAAATGTTAAAGATTGCTCGCGAGGAAATTGGGAACAGTTGATGCAGCCACGGCAGTTCGCTGCGTGGTTGCCATCGCAATTCGCGCACTTGTCGCGCGACGAGATATTACTGCAACGCCTTGTCCAGATTTCAACGTGACCAAAGTCCGGACGGGACGTCCTGGTGAGAAAGAACAGCGCTAAAAAAAAGTCGCACAATTAGACGGGAATGAATACGAAATTGAGTACAGCTAATTTAATAAGACGAAGGTTCTTGTTGGTGGCGCGGCGACGAGGGATTTCTTCGGCATTCTCTGTTGTGTGCGCGTGTTTTTTTTGTCGAGTGCCCTTTTTGGCTTCCCTTTGATGTCTGGCCGGACTCGAAGGACTTTGTGAATTGTCCGTGACCGTGGACCAGACCGGAGAAATTAATTGCCAGGCCAGTGGATGACGCATTGAATTTTAATGAGAATATTAAGACATGCTCGCGGAGCATTATGGAAGTTTTGCGTGACTTGGAGTGCAAAGTGGTCTTCGCAAATGATCGACATTTAATTCGTACTTCAAAGACCACACTTAGCGAGAGCTTAGAGAAACCCCATAATTTCGATCCGAACCTTCCAAGGTGCTAAACTCTGCCCATCAGTGCAGAGATCATCGGTTTGATTTGCCTGCAACCACTTTAATTACTGGGTTCGATTTGTCCAAGGCCCCGGACTGCTCTCAGCTCCGGTTCTTCCAACGGAGGCAGGCCGAAGGACACAACCGTGGAATGATTGATAGCTGTTCGTCATGGTGCAAGCACGGGGAGCAAAAAACACAAGCTGCCCCAGACACTCATCATATAAATGATAATTTATTTTAAAAGGATAATTATAAATCAGGCAGCGAATCTGCCCCGGTCGATCGCTTTTGGCCAACTTGCACTAATTTTGCCTGCCCACCGCCTTGGTCGGGGAACGAGTTTTTAAAAGAAACGGTGTGACGGTGATGGGGATGGGGAGTTTTGCTGGTAAAAATAATCTTGGAGTGGTGATTCGTCAAACCACCACAATTTTAAAAATGTAGGGTAAGGTAGTCATCAATGAGACACTTTTGGTTTTTGAACTTCAACGATTTTTGTATTTTTTTCTATTAGCATGTTTCAAAGAGCTTTTTGTTGCATTTTCTTTCTTTTAGTTTGTTCTAACATTGACCAAAATATGAGATCGAACTGACGTCTGAAGCCAGAGTTATTCAACTGTCTCATTGTAGACGCTTTTGGCAGGAACAATTAGACAGCTGGGAAACAATGAGACACTCTACAAAAATCAATACTTTTCTAGTAAAACATCATGTTTTTATATTGTTCCATTGCAGGTGACTTGCTTTGAACATTTTCAAGCAATTTTGTCAACATGAAACCTCAATTAACAAAAGTTATACTAAAAAGTATTTAAATTTTGTAAAATCCATATATTTTACCAAATAACTTTTTATTATTGGTTAAATGAAGTTCAAACTCAATAAATATGCCAAAAATAACTTCCAATTCATGTTTTGAAAGATTTCCAAAGGTTTTGAAAAGTTTATTAGAGAAAAATCAAAGTGTCTCATTGTTACCCATGTGGGGAGCAATGAGACAGCCCTGGATTCTGGGTACATTCTAAATTTTGGTCAAACCTAATAGAATGACATTGCAGCCCAACTCATGCCCTGTGAAATGACGAATGGAATTAGAAGAAATATTAGATTTTGTGTTAATGGCAGCCTATAAGCGAAAATGTAATTTTTAGTCATAATTTACTTTTACACTCCAGAATTAAACATGTAGGAATAATTTTGCAAGAAAGTTTCCATAACCAAAGCCACTATTATGGCAGACGTGTATCTAGTAGACACACCATTCCCCCAAATATGAGCCTGCTTGGTTGAAACTACGTCTTGTGAGTGCCATTTTATGATTGTTCCCCGTGTCTCACTGATGACTACTCTTCCCTACTTATGAAAAAGTTATTAAAACATAACCAAAGATCGTAACCTAAACTCAAATTTGAAAATTGTATTTTTTCAGGGGTGGACACAATTTGAAACCTTTTTATAAATTTGAAAAAGACGATTTTTTTCGAAAAAAATAATCAAAAATTGTAACACATTTTTTTCTATTTTTTAACATGTTCTAGGGAAAATAAAAGCCATCTTTCCTGAAAATTCCAGAATTGGCAAAAAATAAAACTTTGACCAAGTTATGATTTTTTTTAGATTTTTTTTTTATAAAAATGTTTAAAAAATGCAATTAAAAAGTTCCCAACTGAAAATTTGGGTAAGGTAACTTTTTTTTAAATAATGACTATTTGGCCATTTTGAAATGTTAGTCTGAACATCATAATTGAAAAAGGGGATGATAAGAAAATTTTACGAATATTTTCTCTCAGTTGAAATCGGGCAATTAGTGGATTAGTGGATAAGTGGCTAATTGGGCAACACTGAGACAAAATATTTTTTTTCTTGTTTCTTGTTTTTGCTCAGCAACCAAAGGTTGCATCAACTAAGTTGAAAAAAGCATATGTGGGGATTTTTATCTGATTCTCGAAAATATTTTTTTTTAAATGGGAAAATAGGCCATTTTAAAATTATGGATCTGTTTTTTTTTAACCTTCCTAAGGTGTTAGGGTCTATATAACCCAGACGGCTTATAAAATGTGCTGTAACTTTTATTAATTCTTACTTACAGACTTAAAACTTTCTGACTTTTCCTAACTTTGTAAAATAAACATTTTGCAACCGGAAGCAAGGGGTCTATATGACCCCGGAATTAAAAAAGCTGGCAGAAATCCATTTTGCAACCGATTTTCGTTCTTTTGGACGCAAATGAAAGGTATGGATGTCTAGAAAGGCACCTGTGCTATGCGGCCACTTTGGTTCCTGCATAATGCATAATAAACTATAAATAATCTCTAAAAACACGAGTCATACATGCCAGTGTCCATGGCATGTAATTCCATGAAGTTTGATATGTCGCACGATAGGCTTTAACCAAAATAGCAATCTGGCCACTTCCAGGGTATCCGTAACCGGTTCCAGAGTGGCCAGATATGATCCAAATGGCATGCAACCTGTTCTGTCGCGTATGACTCGTATTTTTAGAGATTATTTATAGTTTATTATGCATTAATCCATAGCTAAATCTAATAAAACTTATGAGAGCCGGTTTGCCGGAAAATTTGTTCCTTTGGAATCGATTCCCAGGAACCAAAGTGGCCAAATCGAGTCCGCATAGTACAGGTGCCTTTCTAGACATCCATACCTTTCATTTGCGTCCAAAAGGACGAAAATCGGTTGCAAAATGGATTTTTGCCAGCATTTTCAATTCCGGGGTCATATAGACCCCTTAACACCTTTAACGTAAGTTTTTTTTTAACATCCCAGGAAGGTTAAAGTAGTTGCTTTAAAATGGCTATAAATTGAAAACGACAGACTTTATTAAAATTTCACTGAAGGGCTTATTGATTGCAAATTTACTCAAAAACAAAAGTCAAAAATAAGTTTTTACCTTTTTTTTCGATTTTCCTAGAAAAACACATTTTTTTTTTCTAAAATCATAACTTGATCAAAAATTATTTGCCCATTTTGGAGTTTGCTGAAAAGATGGAATTTTATGTCTCCGAAAACAAAGAAAAAAATATTAAATTTTAAATTGTATTTTTTGACAAAAATGGAAGGTTAGTAACAAAAATGATTCAAAAGGCAACAGATTTTCCGTGTATCATTTTTTCCGACTACTTTGCCTAAGAAACCAAATCGACCAAAAAATCCTTCAAAAGAAAGCAAATCGACCAAAAAATCCTTCAAAAGATTCAGATTTTTGAATTTGTACGTACCAGGGTGGCCGCTCACGTCGAGGAAAACGAAAAAAGGGGGAAAAGTCGGGAATTTCAAGCATACCTGTCTTAAAAAATAGTTTTTAGATTTTGATTAATTTTGTAAAATTCTCAAAACAATTGCACACGTCTTAGGCACTTTGTATTTGGAGATTCGTTTTACTATATTAATCTATTTGCGAATGAAAGGACTATAATAGACATCAAAAACAAATTCAAGAAATTGTCATTCGGGCTGTTATAAATTAGTTTTATGAATTTGTCTTTCCAATATTTTGCATACAATGAGGAGCAACTAGTTTTTTTTTTTACAAAAAAACCAACCAATAAACAAATTCCAAGTTTTTCTGTTTTTTTAAATGAATAATATATAACTGTAAACATGTGTTAAGTGTTTTTTTATTTGCGTATCAAACATAAAGGAAGGAGGAGCAAAAACATTAAGTTTGCCAACTTTTAGTCTTGAAATTTTAAATTATTGTTCAGAAGCTGATTGATCCCATTTTTTAAAGTTTTTTTTTTATTTCTGTTAAATTTCAATGCTTGTAAAATTTTTAGTAGATTGATTGTTTTAAATCAATATACAATTTTTTTTCGTTGGTTGGCATCAACTTTTCAAATATTTTTTGTTGTAATGCGAGTAAGAAATGCCTATTATTTGAAGTTTTGAAAAAGTCCGGTTTAAGTCGTGAATTCGAGAATGGAATTAGAGCGAATATGAGCGAAATTTATTATAAACATAATGAACCTGTATACCTGTTACATTTTTTTATGAAACCAAACACAACCAAAATAACTTCATATTTTGCAAATGGAAAGCTACTCATTCTCTGTTAGTAATTTGTAGAATTTTAAATACTATCAGATCTAGTTGAACATTGAAAAGCTCAATGATTCGAAATATTGGGTGGGATCCATTGTGGAACCCTTTAAAAAATTAAAACCATACAAAGCAGACGATAGTTCTATCGTTATCGCGGGACGATAATGATAATCTATCGTTATCGTTATTCCGATAATTCTATCGGACGATAACTTATATTTAATATACTTCTAAGATTGACTAAAACCAACCAAATTACGTTGAATTTTCAAGCTTCCTCTATTTTTTTTAAAGTATGGTAAGTTTCAAAGTATAAATACTTTAAAAAATCACAAAATACCGTATTTTTTTAAAGTACTTAAATTTTTATAATTTGCAATACGGGTATCAAACGATTCAAAATGTTGCATGCATTTCCACTTTTTTAGAGTTTTTTGAATGAAATCGTCAAATTTTATCAAAATACCGTATTTTCTCGAAAATACTTCAACAGTGAAAAAACAGTAAAATATGGGTATAAAAATAAAAAAATAAAATATGATAAAAAATCTAGTATTTTAAGAAAATACGGTATTTTGTGAAAATTTTAGTTTTTCATTCAAAAAACTCTAAAACAGTAAAAATGCATGCAAAATTTCGAATCGTTTAATACCCATATTGCGAATAATAAAAATTGAGTATTTTTGAGATAATACGCTATTTTGTGAAAATTTGAGTTTTTCATTCAAAAACCCAGAAACAGTAAAAATACATGCATAATTTCGAATCGTGTGATATTTCTATTGCAAATTTTTAAAAATGGAGTACTTTAAAACAAGTACGGTATTTTTTGAAAGTTTAGTATTTATGGTTTGAAACTTACTATATTATCAAAAAATATATTCTAAACGAATGCATTGAATATTGAACATGATATTGATGGATTAAGTCAATTTAAGAAATATTTTAAAAATGAATTATCGTCCGTAAAAATAAGATTATCGCCGATAGAATTATCGAAATAACGATAACGATAAACATTATCGTTACCGTTAGACAATAATATTATTGACGATAATTCTATCGATGATCAACCTTGGAAATAGACCCATATACAGTGGACTCTCTCGTTGTCGATATTGAAGGGACCGTCGAGAGCGGGAGTTATCAAATTATAGAACGAAAAAGCAAAGCATGCTTCTTGAAGGGACTGAAAAATTTATTGACAGCAGGAGCAATATTGATATCCAGAAGATCGACAGCCAGAGAGTCGACTGTACAACAAAGTTTTACCATTTTGACACATATATTGATTGAGGATTGAGCTCATAAATGAAACAATTTTATAAGAATTTGTATAAATTTTGTACATGTTTACTTCAGAGAGAGGCACCGTCACCTTTCCTATACTCCCCGCGGCCAAACATGGAAAGTGAAATTAGTGCAACACTAGACACCAAACTACCTCACCGAGGTATGGCGAATTTCTTCGCTGGCCGGTCGTCGAAGAGCTCACCACTCCAGGGTCCATTGCACCTCACTCGCCAGAAGAACTATCATCATCATCAGAACCATATCAGAGCACCGTCGTCAAAGTGCAGTCTGGCTTGGAAAAAAAAAACCGAAGCAAAAATCCGTCACATTGAAGCCCAAATAGAGGCAAAAGCGAGCCCCCTGAAATTAAATCATAATTTATAACTGACTCGGCGGAATTTCTGCGGAACGACACGACGACGGCCAGACTGTGATGGCCATCGGACGCGGATTGTTCTTGGGGCAAGCCAGGGTGGCAAAAAGTGATTATAAAATCGCTACGCCAATCGAAAATTGAGGATAATTGATGGCAGTTGCGAGCCCTCGCTGTCTCTCTCCCTCAAGGGTCGCTAGCCTTGGCGAATTATTGGAGCAGTTTGGTGGCTTAACCCTCGAGTGTCGCTTTTTTTAAGTTCTTGCAATTTTTTTGGGTCGTTTTCTGGGGTTAGTTAAAAAAATCCATTTTAAAACCGCTTGAATTGTTCAAAACATTTTCCTATGCAGGGCATAAAGACATATATGCATTTTTTTTAATTTTTGATTTCGAGATGTCGAGGGTTAAAAGCTCAATCAGAACCCAGCACCCAGAACGCACCGACCCACTTATAACTCATAATGTTCGTCAAATTCTTCGGACCGGCCGAGGAGAGTTTTTGATTCGGGTTGTTTTCTTTTTTTAAATCACCAGACATCATTAAAAGTGAAATTGGACACGGCCCCGGGATCGGACTGAATGCAACCGCAACCTCGGCAGGAATTCATAATCGCATTTTGGGGGTTCGCGATTCTAAACGGATTGCGTTCGTTCGGGGTTTTCTGAGAATTTCGATTCTCGTTTTTTGGTGTGCTTCTAATTACTTTTGAAAATCTTCTGAAATCGGGCAACCCTTTTGCCTTTTTTAATTCATATCTTTTCAATTTCAATAAATGGAACACATTTCATTAAACACGCCCAAGTTTAAAACAAATCGGACTTTTCCATAATTTCGCTGCCGGCCAGCAAGTATTGAATTGGAAACACACAGACAGAATAGATTTCTATTTTTTTGATTTGATGTTTTGAAATTTTGAACATCGATTTCTTATGTCGATAACGGACGATAACTCATTTTTAAAATCTTCCTAAATTGACTCAATCCATCAATATCATGCTAAATTTTTAATGCATTCGCATAGAATATATTTTTTGATAATGTAGTATGTTTCAAAGCATAAATTAAAAAAAAAAAACAGAAAATACCGTGTTTTGTGAAAGTACTCAAATTCACTATTCTAGTATTTTTGGAATTAAATGCTCTTGTTCACAAAATACCGTTTTTTTCAAAAGTACAAAAATATACATAAATTACCGTTATTTTTCATACTATGGGTATCAAACAAAGCGAAATTTGCGAAATTTTGAATTTTCTCTGTTTTAGATTTTTTTGAATGAAATGCTGCCCGCCCGTGTGGATCAATCGGACCGCGCTCTGGACTCACAATCCAGAGGTCGCCGGTTCGAATCCCACGGCGGGCGCTCTAAAATTCTTTGTGTAAATATGGGTATTCGGCGCCGTCACTCCGTGCCATACTTTCATACACTTAGGAGCCCAGGGCGGCGAAGTCCTTGTAGGGGAAGGTGGGGCAAGACGACCATATGGGGCAAGAGGAACAATCGCTCGTACGGCCGTAATTTTTACAATTTTGATTATTTCCAGTATGAGGAATTGTTGCTAGCAATGCAATTGGCTGATTCTACTACCACATAACCGCCAAAACGACGTAAACGCCACGGGGCATAAAATTTAATGAAGTTTTTTTCAAAACCATTGTTTTCTTATAATATTTGGAAAGTACAAAATAAGGCCTAGAGATCGTTTTAAGGCTCATTTCATCAAAATGCTATTTTTCATAGATCAGTAGTGTCCCTACCAATGACTTGCACCTATTATAAAGTATGATTTAACTTTTAATTATTTTTGTTGAGAGCTTTTAAAAAATCTTGTTCAGGTGGGGCAAGTGTACCATATGGATTTTTAGTATGGAAAAAAATACGAATTGCTGCAACAACATATTTTATTGGGAAAAAAATACAAAAAAACTGATAAACAATTGTTAAAAAAAATTGTCTATGCAAAATATAGTGATATTATGAAAATTTCCTTTTTATTACCTAAGTAATATGTTTTTCATAAAAACGATCAAATTTTTAGTAAAATTTTATTATTTAATCTAAAAATGAAAGAAACGTTTCAAATACATTCTAATCTGATGTATCTAAGTGATGACAGTTCAATTGTTGGCAAATTAACTTGTTGTTTCATGCATTGTTCCTCTTGCCCCCAACGGGTTGTTCGTCTTGCCCCACTAGTTGAGAAGAACGTACGGAAAATCAAAATTTTTAAAATCAATTTTTTACATTAAAAACATGATTTTTTAAAAACTTGTTCTGTCAAAGTCTTAGTCAAGACCTGGAATAAGATGATTATAAAACAATCCGACAGTTTTTTAAACGTTTTTGATGGGTTATAACGAGCATTTCCTTAGCTTGCCCCACTTTCCCCTACACTGAAATAAAAAAAAGTACCGAATTCCTAAATTCTAGGAATTTTGCCACTTTTTCTTATTTAGTAATCGGGTTTTTTGGATTACTTGATAAGGAAATGAGGCAAAATTCCTAGAATTTATGAATTTGGTACTTTTTTTTTATTTCAGTGTAGATAAAAAGGAAGACACTAGTGGTTGGTACTAGCAATGGTGGCCGACAGCTATAAAGTCAACTTCGTTTTTCGCTTAAATTTTCACGAAATACCGCTATTTTTAAATACTCAAATTGTCATAGTTTGCAATATGGGTATCAAACGATTTGAAATATTGCATGCTTTTTCACTGTTTTATAAATTTTTCAATGCAATACTCAAATTTTCACAAAATGCGTTTTTTTAAAGTACTAAAATTTCCACAATTGGCAATATGGGAATCAAACGATTTGAAATTTTGCATGAATTTTCACTGTTTTAGAGTTTTTTGAATGAAATACTTAAATTTCCACAAAATACTGTACATTTTTGAAAGTTCTCAAATTTTTATAATTGCAGCATGGGCATCAAACGAAGCGAAATTTGGTTTTGTGTAAATTTGAGTATTTAACACAAAAAAAAAAAACTCTAGTTAAAGCGAAAAAGCATACTAAATTTTGCTTCGTTGATACCTACCCAAGCAACACACTTTGTCATATAAACGTATTTCCTAACTGGCTGTATAACCAATCCGCCTCGTTATCACAACTTGTTCTACAACTCCTGTGAACTGGAAAAAGCGCACTTTTTTCTGTTGTATAACTTGCCAGAAAAAGATGCAAGTTGTCAGAGTAAGTTGTACAAATGTATTTGACAACACTGTGCTATCTAACAAGAGATTCAACGAAAAAAGGGGGCGTGGTTTACGGCTGTGCTGTCAAATCAAAGCGCACACTGGAAAGGAAAGTTAGATTGAAAACAGATGTCTAACCGTCGACTAACTTACATGTAAACAAACGTTTCTTATTAGAATTTCAACTAACGACGAATCTTATAAAAAGAGTACGCTTGTTTCTGCCAGATTTATTTAAAATAATTCAAAATTGAATTTAAAAAAAAAGAAAAACAATCATGGCGCGCAGTCTACCTGTGATTAGTGTGAAATTCACTGCATGGCGAACTTTAAGATTTTCCTTTTTTGATGAACTTCCTCTTTCCCAAGATTCGATCCGATGACTTCGACGATTTGTTGTTATCTCCACGGCAGGTCCAGGCGCGCTTCCACATCTCTCCACGGGGCTTCATAGTAAACAAGCTGGCCCAAGCGTCAATAAGAAGGCTGCTGTCTGTTTTGTTTGCTAAAGAACTTAACTCCAACGAAGGCTGTCATTGGAATTGAAGTTATATAAGTATGTTTCAAGTCAGTTTTTATAACTCCACTATATAACTTTGTTATAACAAACCGTTTCAACTGTCATTTTGATTACCGTACCACGGAGTAATATTGAAAATCGGTATGATGTTGATTTGTTGTTTTCTCTATCATAAACTTTATAAACTGATAATTTTTGTAGCTTTTACCAGCGATATGTTCACAAATTAATCGGTCAAAAATTAAAACTTTTGCAATCTTCAATAAATAAAAATTATTGAAACTCTAAATTCCTCATGTACAAATTTACACCACCTAACACCACGTAATGTCAAGTTGAATATGTATGTTGAGCATCAGTTATATAATCTGTTCTCCGATAACATTTGTGTAACAAAGCGAGAAAACCTAAGGTTATTTATAGAATGGTTGGCCTCGCCCATTTTTCAGAAGATTCCGTCACATGACAATGTTAGATAAGCAGTGAAACAAACAGTGCAATATTGTTTTTATTCAACAAACTGTTTTAGAGTAAAACATTGCAGATGAGGGAACAGCATCTTGACATATCAGCACTTTGACGTTCAATTACAGCTCATAAAAAGTGTTTTCAAGTGAAATAAAGTGATAAAGAGCTCAATAGGAAGTAAGCAAGCAAGTTTCTATCAAAAGTGTTCCAAAATAAATTGTTTAAATAGTGAAAATCAGCAAATTGGATGGAGTTAGGAGCAAGTGCTTACCCTCCCAAACATGTGAAAATATTCCCTATGTTGTGTGCAGAAGTTGGAAAAGAGTGAAGTTGACTGTGTTTTAACACTTGTGTGGCACAAATCTCAAGAGTTACATAAGTCAGTTATACAAGTAGTGAAACAAACTGTTATTTAACTAACGTTGACATTTTTTCTCGTATGTTGATCAAAAACAGCTGTCTAACAATTATTCAACAGTCGACAAGTTATGAGTGCTACTTGGGTAGGTAACAAATTATAAAAAATAGAGTACTTTCAAAAATACGATATGACTTGAAAATTTTTGTATTTCGTTAAAAAAACTTTCAAACAGTGAAAGTTCATGTAAAATTTCAAATCGTTTGACACCCATATTGAAAATTATGACATTTTGAGTACCTAATTTAAAAAATACGTTATTTTGTATAAATTTGAGTATTTCATTGAAAAATCTTCAAAACAGTGAAAATGCATGCAAAGTTTCAAATCGTTTGTTAATTATGAAAATTTGAGTATTTAAAAAAAAATACGGTATTATGTGAAAATTGTAGTATTTCATTAAAAAAAATCTAAAACAGTATTATCGAAAAATTACGGTATTTTGTGAATATTTTAGTATTTTGTGTAACAAGAGCATTTAATTCCAAAATTAATGAAACAGTAAAAAATCATATCAAATTCCGCTTCGTTTGATACCCATATTGCGAATTATGTAAGTTTGAGTTCTTAAAAAAAACGTTCTATTTTGATTTTTTTTTTGTAGAATTTATACTTCGAAACATACCATTTTATGAAATAAATAAAAATACTTTATAATAGTGAAAATGCATGCACAATTTCAAATCGTTTGATTCCCATGTTGCGAATCATAAAAATTGGAATATTGTCGAGAAAATACGGTATTTTTTGATTGTTTAAAATATTCACACTTACTATACTATCAAACAAATAAACACCTAGAGAAAATTCAACAGAATTGGTTGGAATGAGTTTGAGAAGTATATTTAAAAAAAGTTATCATCCGTTATCATCGATATAATAATCACCAAAAGAATTATCGGAATACCGATAACGATAACGATAGAATCATTGTTATCGTTATTGAACCTCGATAATTTTATCGTTAACAACCTTGCTCCATACAAATTAAGGGGTGTTCTTACAAAATTAGAAAATCTATTTCTTTAAAAGGAATTTTCAAATTTGTTCAATTTCTCTACAATCAACAAAGGGCAGGTGTGCAGCCCACAAAAAAATCTCGAAAGAACATGCACGTGGTGTGTGCAATCCATCCTCGTAGATTTATTCCCCCGGTGGTTTCCGGAGTGTTTTGCGAAAGAACGAACGAATGCCAGCAAAGATGATGCATCTCCGGATTGCATTTGCGAAATTAGTTTTCCACCGTTGCAAGAAACCACGAGGGAAAACAAACCCCGAAAAATGTGCATTTTCCGCTCCTCCACAAAATAAAAAAAATAAAAAATCCCGAGAGTAAATCAAACAAACGAGATCTCATCCCGTCCTCGAAAAAAAGCAATATGGCGGATCCACTTGTTCTGCTTTTGTTTATTATTGTTTTGCAAGACTGTTTTATGATTATTGTTTTGTTGAGTTTCCCCTGCCTTGTCGAAGGTTCTAAACAAAACCCTTCTGTCAGTCACAGGAAATGAATTATTTTTTTTGGTAGATCATTTTTAAAGTAGAATTATTCAAAACGAAACAGATGTCACAGCGTGGATAAATTTTTGTTCAAATTTTTAGAAAACTATTATTAACTGTCATAAATGTCACAGATGTGGGTTTTGCTCAAGACGTAATTACCCAAATTCGTTTCTATCCAATTAAACCCCTCGACTTTAACCCGTTACTCTCATATTTTGATGACAAACCATTAAAAACTATAATTAAAGCTGCGTGTTGTGTGACGTTTCGTTTCATTGTCCTCATTAGCTCAGGAACCTCGAGCCCTATAGCTATCTCGTGATCTTGGCCCAGATCTTGATTGCTCCTATCCGGCTGTTTGCGGAAGTTTTAATTGAACAGCGGATGGAGACAAACTGGAACGATCTCTGTTTGTATCTTTTTTTTTTTATTTGATATGTTTTGAAACGTTTGGACAAATAGCACGATTGATTGATACAAATATTTGTTAAGGGTTGAAAAAATTTGCTTTTCATTTGTACTCACATGTAATATTTAAGCAGTTGATATATTTTCGGCAATAATTTCATTTCCTAAGAACAAATGTTGTACATTTTGCTGGAAATTACTTGCAATCCCATATCACCGTATAATATTTGGACCCTTTGTACTTTTGAAAAAACTCGACGCCCACGCCTCAACCGCTTCAACCTGACCTTAAAATTTCCCCAATCAGTTCACAGTCCTTCCTCCTTCAGAGCTTCTACCAACTACCTGTTCCAGCCCTTAACCAACGATACAAAAAAACATTTCGGCACCGTTTCATCTTATCTCGATGCTTGATGGATTAGTTTCATTTTTTCGTCTGCCGTCTTGGGCCTTGGACCCGTCCCAACCTGGAACTACACACCCATTCATTAATTACCTGTTTTTTTCTCCTTCCACCAGTTGTGTCGACCAACCGTCGTCGGTTATTGCGGGAGTTCTACATGGATGAGTCGCTTCTGGTGCCGCCGCCACCGCAGCCACTGGTCGGTCGTCAGGCTTCTGGTTTGGGTCGCTTGGGAATTTAATGTAAAGATTCCTCGATCCCCGTACCGCGTCCCTTGTATAGTTGGGATGATCTTTGGAAATTCAGAAAAATACAATTTTGGTTGAATCTTTTATGCAAATAGAATTTATAGAATTTTAGCAATTTCCAAACCTTTTTAAAATTTGTTTTATTTTAAATTTGATATTTGTTTTAATTTTTAAGAATTTTAGAAATCTTAAGAATTTTAAGAATTTCAGAAATTATAAGAATTTTGAAATTTTTAATTTTTTTAGAATTTCAAAAAATTTAAAAATTTTAATTTTTTTAGGAATTTCAAAAATTTTAAAAATTTTAAGAATTTCAAAAATTTCAGGAGTTTTAAGAATTTTAGAAATTTTAAGAATTTTAGAGATTGAATTTAATTTTTTTTAAGAATTTCAGAAATTTTAAATCTTTTAGAAATTTAAAAAATTCCAAAATTTTAACAATTTCAGGAATTTTAAAAATTTAAAATTTTTTAAGAATTTTAGAGATTTTAAAATTTAAAAAATTTCAAGAATCTTAGAAATTATAAATTTTTTAAGAATTTTAATAATTTCAAGAATTTTAAGAATTTCAGAAATTTCAAGAATTTCAGAGATTAAATTTAAAAAATTTCAAGAATTTCAGAAATTTTAATAATTTCAGGAATTTCATAAATTTTAAAAATATTAAGAATTTTAGAGATTTTTGAAATTTTAAGGATTTCAAGAATTTTATAAACTTTTAAAATTTCAGGAATTGAAAGAATTTAAAAAAATTAAAAATGTTTAAAAAAATTAAATTTAAAAAAAAAATTCAAATTTTTAAATTTTTAAGAATTTTAAAAAATTTAAAAATTACAGCAATTTTGAAAGTTTTAAGAATTTCAAGAATTTTAAGAGTTTCAAGAATTTCAAGAATTTCAAGAATTTCAAGAATTTCAAGAATTTCATGAATTTTAAGAATTTCAAGAATTTCAAGAATTTCAAGAATTTCAAGAATTTCAAGAATTTCAAGAATTTCAAGAATTTCAAGAATTTCAAGAATTTCAAGAATTTTAAGAATTTTAAGAATTTCAAGAATTTTAAGAATTTCAAGAATTTCAAGAATTTCAAGAATTTCAAGAATTTTAAGAATTTCAGGAATTTCAAGAATTTCAAGAATTTTAAAAATTTCAAGAATTTCAAAAATTTCAAGAATTTCAAGAATTTCAAGAATTTCAAGAATTTCAAGAATTTCAAGAATTTCAAGAATTTCAAGAATTTCAAGAATTTCAAGAATTTCAAGAATTTCAAGAATTTTAAGAATTTCAAGAATTTCAAGAATTTCAAGAATTTCAAGAATTTCAAGAATTTCAAGAATTTCAAGAATTTCAAGAATTTCAAGAATTTCAAGAGTTTCAAGAATTTCAGTAATTTCAAGAATTTCGAGAATTTCAAGAATTTCAAGAATTTCAAGAATTTCAAGAATTTCAAGAATTTCAAAAATTTCAAGAATTTCAAGAATTTCAAGAATTTCAAGAATTTCAAGAATTTCAAGAATTTCAAGAATTTCAAGAATTTCAAGAATTTCAAAAATTTAAAGAATTTCAAGAATTTCAAGAATTTTAATAATTTCAAGAATTTCAAGAATATCAAGAATTTCAAGAATTTCAAGAATTTCAAGAATTTCAAGAATTTCAAGAATTTCAAGAATTTCAAGAATTTCAAGAATTTCAAGAATTTCAAGAATTTCAAGAATTTCAAGAATTTCAAGAATTTCAAGAATTTCAAGAATTTCAAGAATTTCAAGAATTTCAAGAATTTCAAGAATTTCAAGAATTTCAAGAATTTCAAGAATTTCAAGAATTTCAAGAATTTCAAGAATTTCAAGAATTTCAAGAATTTCAAGAATTTCAAGAATTTTAAGAATTTCAAGAATTTCAAGAATTTCAAGAATTTCAAGAATTTCAAGAATTTCAAGAATTTCAAGAATTTCAAGAATTTCAAGAATTTCAAGAATTTCAAGAATTTCAAGAATTTCAAGAATTTCAAGAATTTCAAGAATTTCAAGAATTTCAAGAATTTCAAGAATTTCAAGAATTTCAAGAATTTCAAGAATTTCAAGAATTTCAAGAATTTCAAGAATTTCAAGAATTTCAAGAATTTCAAGAATTTCAAGAATTTCAAGAATTTCAAGAATTTTTAAAATTTCAAGAATTTCAAGAATTTCAAGAATTTCAAGAATGTCAAGAATTTCAAGAATTTCAAGTATTTCAAGAATTTCAAGAATTTCAAGAATTTCAAGAATTTCAAGAATTTCAAGAATTTCAAGAATTTCAAGAATTTCAAGAATTTCAAGAATTTCAAGAATTTTAAAAATTTCAAGAATTTAAAGAATTTTAAGAATTTCAAGAATTTTAAGAATTTCAAGAATTTCAAGAATTTCAAGAATTTTAAGAATTTCAAGAATTTCAAGAATTTCAAGAATTTCAAGAATTTCAAGAATTTCAAGAATTTCAAGAATTTCAAGAATTTCAAGAATTTCAAGAATTTTAAGAATTTCAAGAATTTCAAGAATTTCAAGAATTTCAAGAATTTCAAGAATTTCAAGAATTTCAAGAATTTCAAGAATTTCAAGAATTTCAAGAATTTCAAGAATTTCAAGAATTTCAAGAATTTCAAGAATTTCAAGAATTTCAAGAATTTCAAGAATTTCAAGAATTTCAAGAATTTCAAGAATTTTAAGAATTTCAAAAATTTCAAGAATTTTAAGAATTTTAAGAATTTCAAGAATTTCAAGAATTTCAAGAATTTCAAGAATTTCAAGAATTTCAAGAATTTCAAGAATTTCAAGAATTTCAAGAATTTCAAGAATTTCAAGAATTTCAAGAATTTCAAGAATTTCAAGAATTTCAAGAATTTCAAGAATTTCAAGAATTTTAAGAATTTATTTGAGTATTTTTGTATTTTTGTATTTTTGTATTTTATTTTTGTATATTTTTTTTGTATTTTTGTATTTTTGTATTTTTGTATTTTTGTATTTTTTTTTGTATTTTTGTATTTTTGTATTTTTGTATTTTTGTATTTTTGTATTTTTGTATTTTTGTATTTTTGTATTTTTGTATTTTTGTATTTTTGTATTTTTGAATTTTTGTATTTTTGTATTTTTGTATTTTTGTATTTTTGTATTTTTGTATTTTTGTATTTTTGTATTTTTGTATTTTTGTATTTTTGTATTTTTGTATTTTTGTATTTTTGTATTTTTGTATTTTTGTATTTTTGTATTTTTGTATTTTTGTATTTTTGTATTTTTGTATTTTTGTATTTTTGTATTTTTGTATTTTTGTATTTTTGTATTTTTGTATTTTTGTATTTTTGTATTTTTGTATTTTTGTATTTTTGTATTTTTGTATTTTTTGCATTTTTGTATTTTTGTATTTTTGTAAATGTTGACTTCCAGAGAACTCCTCACCTTTTCCACGTGTTGAGACAAGGGTTTGCCCCGGCCAACCAGTATTAGGTAGGGGTTAATCAGAAGACGCAGACGACCCTCCTTGGCAGCGATTAAAAAAGTTTATGGGAACTTTTGTTCTTGCGCGGGGGTTATGTCTTCCGAGCTAGACACTAGACTGGCGGGGTAGAAAAGGGGGTATTCTCACCGACCAAAAAAAACACCGCTTCTGAATTGTCTGGGCTCGGAACCCGGAGGCAAATATCTTATCGGAGGTTTGGAATTCCCGCTCCTCGAAATGCCAACAACCACTTGGACATGGGCGGTCACTATTTTCGGGGCCGTCTCCATCCAAAACGGTTCAACGGAAGCGCGCCCTGGGTCAAGCTGGGTGGGCCTCGGCGGACACGAAACGAGCGGGCATTTTTTAATTGATTTCCAGAAGCTCCGCGACCTCCTGGCGCGTACAAATGTCCAACGGCGGGGAGTTGGACGGTCTCATGGGAGCGGGACATGACCCTGGTCGCGGGAATGAACGATGTGACAGATGTTCTTTTTTGGGATTGGGATTGGGTTGCAGGATCAGTGGCCGATAATAATCGAGGTGGGAATCGGTGGGAGAGAGCGCACCGGATGGATTTTATTGGCCGAATTAATTGCTATGGGAAACAGAAGAAGATGCTGTGGGGAGAAAAAATTGTCACACAGTAGCTGCAAACAGGTTGATTTTGTTTAAATTTAATTTAAAAACAGATTTCACTGAATCATGAGTGGCCTACAAGTTGTCAACCAAGCCCTAATTTTAACTGTAGAATTTTCGAAACGTTCGTGTCTTCAGCAAAAATGTAGTTCCATAAAAAATGTCTACATTGATTAATACTGTGTGTCAGTTTGAATCTGATGAAGAAACATCTCTTTATTTAAATATGACTTTTTAAAAATGAGCAATTCCATGTCAAATAGGGAATCGGTTGTACCCTACCCTCTCCGATTTCAATGAAACTTTGTAGACATGTTACCCTAGGCTAGAGCGTCCAATTTTCCGGGGTTACAAATTTCCCGGGAAACGGGAAATTTTCAACCAATTTCCCGGGAAATCCCGGGAATTCTCGGGAAATTTTAAATATATTAAAAAAGTGTTCCGAGCTTGGTTCTGATTAATATTATGCAATAAATATTTACATGCTTGACTGCATGTAAATAATCATACAGCTACCACTAAATGAATATTTTTCCTTATTACAAAAAATCAAGTACAACAAATCAAAAACATATCTCAGGTATTTTTGATGGAAAGTATTTTTTATCAAAATGTTTAGACAGTGAATAAAACGAATCCATACTCCAAAATCACAATTCTTTCAAATTTTCCTCTGTTACCAGTTTGAGAGAGTGTGAATTTGAAATGAAAAAAAAAAACATGCAAAAATTAAATTTTTCATCACATATATCTTTTCTAAAACAGGTCATACTGGTTTCAGCCCTTGAACAAAATGGTACAGCTTTTTATTATTTTCTTAAAACCATAGTTCCCGTGTTTGTTTTTTTTTTTAGTTTTGAATATATTTTTTTTGATTTTTTGAGCAACTCTTAAACCATATAAAGTAGTTTTTTCAATGTTTTTTTAAATGTTTTATTATACCACATGATTTTCAGGTTTATAATTGACTTCGTTTGAAAAAAATTTCATGGCCAAAAACATGATTCAAATTGTACGTACATCTCATTTGATCATGATAAACAAAAATGTTAAACAAACTCTCTATATAACTTTGACAGTAAGGGGTGAATTTATTTTTAAACAAAATATCACCAGTAATTCTATAAAAAGCATACCTTCATTGTAGTAAATCATTCAAGATCTATTTATAGTTGCTTCAGAAAATAGACATAAATGTTGGTATCAACATTTCTTATAATCTGATAAACGAACTTAACAATGAATATAATTGAACAATATAAGGTTGTGTTTTTTCATTTAATATTTTTTTCAGAGCAATTTTAAAATATTGGTATCAAAAAGTTACGAAAATGTATGCTTCCACTTGAATTTTGGGAATTCCCGGGAAATTTTCAAATTCCCGGGAAACGGGAAATATTTTTTTCCGGGAAATCCCGGGAATTTTTTTCCCGGGATGAGAAATTGGACTATCTACCCTAGGCATATATCTGGGCATATATCTGTAAGCCCATACATCCAATTAAAATGTGGTCAAACACAAACTTATGAGAAATTGTACGAGCCTTTCGGTAAAAATATTTTCGAGACTGAAAAATCAAGTCTGTCATATAGAAATTGCCAAAAACCATGGAAAAACCTATTTTTTCTACATTTTTATTTTTAAAACCGCCCCAAGTAACATTTTTTTCCAAGAGTTCTACAAGAGCTCTTCAAGATAGCTACAGCATAGCAGTTTGGACCGCGGTAGGATAAAACTCTCTTCAAGTACTCTTCCAAACTCCTGAAGAAGTTTTAAAGAGAATTTTATCCTACCGCGGTCCAAACTGCTATGTTGTAGCTATCTTGAAGAGCTCTTGTAGAACTCCTGAAAAAAATGTTACTTGGGGCTGTAACTTCACAAGGATTGGACTTAGGACAATGGTCAATATGGAGACTTTTATGTAAAATTGTCTGGAAAATCGATTCCCGTATTCGGCTTTTGAAAATTTTGACGTTTAGAGCACTTAAAAAAAAACTGTTTCAGTAAATGATTTTTGTATTTTTTTAGGTGAGTTGATCCATCCTGCATTTTTCGTGAGTCTTTTTGTAACATCTTAGGCTATTTTCACAAAAATTTTGAACGAAAAAAAAATCGTGGGCTCACCTTCAAATTTGACTTTTCAACTTAAAAATCTATAAATCTCATAAAAGAGGAGTGTTTTTTTCTTTCAGTGTTTTTGTTTCGGAAAGCCCGTCAAATTTCCTACAAGTTTGTCTTTGACCACTTTTTGATACGATGCAACGGCTTCGAAATTAAGCAATATTTGAATTACGAAATACAAAAATATTTAAAACACTTACGCCCTTCTCAAATGCCATTATCGAGTGTAACTGGATCCATATACACAAAAATGGCTTATATATGCCTAGGAACACATGCCTACAAAGTTTCATTGAAATCGGAGAGGGTCGAAAAAAATCCTGTTTTGGGCTGGAATTGCTCAAATATGAATAATAATTTTTATCAAGGATCTGTTTAACGGAAATTTTTAAATCAAGTATTATATTTAAAAATTTAAATATAAAATCAAAGTAAAGTATAGATTTTAAATCTCTTGTTTCTGATTCAAAATTTTACTCCCTCAAACCCAATCCCACGAGTCTAGTTCAAAATCAAACTACCCCTAGCACCTGGTACCTAATCAACGATCAAATCCCACAAATGCCCAAATCCAATCATGGTGTAGCCCACCAGGGCCAAATCTGTTCACCGCGGTGTGGCGAAACTGTTTGTGTGTGAAAATGGTTCTATTTACAAATCGAAAGTAACAGCCAGGTCCGGGTGACAGGCCGGCACAGCAGAGCCCCCCGCAAAACGGCTGTTGGCCAATTCGCGCTGGCTCCCTCCAAAATTACCACCAATTGGGCTGGGAAATAACAGTAATTCACAAAATGTGGCCAAACCGTCGTCGGCTCGTGGAGTCACAGCGTGGCGAGCCTAATTTTCCACCGGGTTGAAATTACCCCTGCCTTCTCCCCCCCTTGAAGAGGACAGAGCCCGGTAGGTAATGGGCAGGCACTTCTGCGTTTTCGAAAAAATTGGCCACCATTCACTTTTCGCCGGGATTTTTGGTGCGACCTGTACGGAAGGAGGGGGCAAGTGGGGCTAGATGAATTGGGTGAATGTGTGTCTGTTGATTGATTCGATTATCTCATTCATTCATTGGGGCCCTGACCGGATGAGACAGGGAGTTCAGGGGCGTCGCAAGGTGGAGAAAATCTTTGAAAATCTGATGTTTTTAGGAGAGGTTAAAAAACGTGACTTCCAACAAGCCAAATCAACTGGTGTAAAAACAATTAATTGTCAAATACTAACAAAAACAATGTTCATCCCTTCGACACCACTGCCAAAAAAGTGCAGATTGGACACTGATTTGGGAGAGATGAACCGTTCGTGGTACTAACTATACGCTCCATACCCAGAGCTTAGCTCCGGCTCCGGCTGCCGCTGAGAGGAAGAAGTTAACTTAAACAAGCAAAACAAGATGATAATCTAATTACTCAATTATCACGTCTTGCCCGGACCCTGGAACCCCTCCCGCTCTCCAACTGGACCGGTTCGGGATCGAGAAGAGTTACGCGCACTTTTCGGTCAATGAGGCTGGTTTCCGCTCATTTTTTTTTTCGAACGTCGAACGTTTTACTCAATTGCTCGAGATTACTTCATTGCAAGGTATGGTAGGTAGGTAGGTTGAATTGGTGAGCTTCTAGCACATCAATTGAAACACACGGATGAGTGGTAGGGAAAGGTGGAGGGAGGGAAGCCACACACCGGTTTCGGTTCCGATCTTAATCGTGATTAATTGAATAATGAAGATCTTCTTGTGGGGACTGGTACCAGGCTGAAAGTGGTTGCTCGAAAGAGGAGACGGAATGATTTTTTATTTTTTTCTTGAGTTTTGTATTTTTTTGTTTCCTGTCAAATTACAACATAAAATCTTTTTTTTTATACAATATTAGGTTCTTCAATTTTCCAGGGGATTGATTTGAAAAAGGGATAATAATTTTATGTTTTTAATCAACCTAATGCCTTTAAATTGTTTGATGACAACGTTTTTTTTTTCTTTTTGGAACGGCCGTTTCAAATTCCTAGTTATCAAAGTTCGGTTACATAAACTTTGAAAAATATTTGCAACGGGATAATAAAAGGATGGTAAAAGCACTATATTTTTTAAACATTTATTAAACACTCTTGACAACTAAACATTGTTTTGTTTGTAGGGCTGTGTTTTTGACATTCAAAGTAGATTTTGATGCAAAACACGTTTTTAGTTCTCAAAATGTCTATAAAATTCCTCTATCAATTGAAAAATTCGTGAATTTCTTCGTTTGCATTAGCATTAGCATTAGCATTTGAAGGACGCCCCACCACCGGAAGGCTCCACAACGCTTATCCCTCTGTTTGGTCTGGTTGTGTTAGACCCTCATCCGGAACAATAATCCAACACGGGAGATACCATGTCTTCATCTTTTGATGAGTGTGTAATACAGCCCAGGGCATAAGGGGGTCCAGGCCGGGTCCAAGCTATCCTCAGGGATATGAAGGATCGTTAGTAAACACCTATCTAAAGTGCGCAGGGACCCCTACGTCACCTTAGTGGTATAGATGTTTGTAGGGAGGTTTTGGACTCAATGTTAGTAGGAGAGGTAGAACCCTAGGATACACCTCGAAAGGCGTTACGGGTTGGTTGTAACAGTATTCCTAATTCCAGTCTATGCTCACCAAGTCGCCATGGCCTAGTGGTTAGCATTTTTGCTTACCAATCCAAAGGACGGGGGTTCGAACCCCGCCTTCGGCGACTTTGATTTTTCGTTTATATTCAGCATTTCAAGTATTTCTATGTCCTTAACTTTCTCGATGGGAGCAGATGGGAATCGAACCCAGAACCATTCGCTTACAAAGCAAACACTGTAACCATTCGTGAATTTATTCGTTTGCAGTAAAAAATCGTGCAATTCAGAATACCTGTTGGCATTCATTTAGTGGAAAATTATTTTCCGAAAAAATGGTGAAGTTTTGGACCTTCGGTGCCTCCGTAAGTGCTGAAAATCGGATTGGGCAACTTCTGGCTTGTTTGATAATTAGGGTGGCTCACGATCAGAGTGTTTAAAAAACAAACTTTCCAGGAATATTCTAAAGGATTTGCAGCTTAATTGATGACAGCAACATTTTATCCTGCAATGTACGCCTTCTATGACTAATATTGACTCAGAAATCTGTTTTTTGAACGAAGCAATTCAGAATTGAGTTTTAGAGGAAAATAATGTTCTAAGCACATTTCAACGCTGTCGTGCTATCTTGTCGTACGTCGCTTTTTGAAGGTCCGAGAAAAACGCGTTTCAATGTTTGACCTTGAATAAACAATAAATAGTGCAATAGTCCCGAAGTTTGGTTGAGTTCGGTTGCCAGAGCCCCGAGTTATAATTACAATTGTTTACGGTAGTCGGGCATGTACGTGTGTCAAACGCGTTCTGATTTGAAATCCCTTTGGCCAGTTGTCGCACTTACAGCGATTTTCAGGGTATTGCACGCAAGATTGAGACTTCTTCATATGAAAAGTGACAACAATGCACGGAGTTTTTTTTTTGGGTTTTCTTGAATATCTCAGAATTGAAATCGAATTTTGGGGATCTGTGAAGGTCAAAAGTTTTTTTGGTGAATTTGGCCCAAAATGCACGTGCGTCAAGATAGCACGACAGCGACGATTTAGAGCCTAAAAAAACACATTTTGGTTTATTATTTTTTGGAAAAAATAACAAATTTATGAGAAATTCGACGAGATTTCCGGTAAAATTATTTTCGAGGCTGAAAAATGAAGTCTCACATATAGAAATCGCAAAAAAAATGCCAAGCCTCCTGTTTTTTCAACACTTTTATTTTAAATTCCGCTGTAACTTCACAGAGATTGGACTTAGGACAATGGTCGATATAAACACTTTTATGTAAACTTGTTTAGAGTACTTAAAAATCAGTTTTAGTAAATGAATTTTGTATTTGTCTTTTTGTAACATCTTAGGCTATTTCGACAAAAAATTTGAACCTAAAAAAAACGTTGGCTCGCCTTCAAATTTGACTTTTAAACTTAAATATCAAAAAATCTTGCAAATGTGGTGTATGGGAAAACCTTAACGAAATTCGAAAAATTTCGAACTATATGATTGTTCATGAAATTCTGCCAGCTGAATCTGAATCTGCCCTCAGAAGCGGGCCAAAGTGTCAATTTATCGATTCTGGGTTTCTATGAGTTTTTATGATTATTTTATAACATTTTGAAACAAACCTTCAATTCTAGAATGTTTTAAATAAATGTTTCTAGCTCTTCTGTAATGATAATTTTATCGACGATAACGGACGAAAATTTATATTTAATATATTTCTAAAATTGACTAAAACCAATGAAATACTAAAATTTTCACAAAATGCTGTATTTTCTCGAAAATACTCAATTTTTTATATTTGGCAATATGGGTATCAAACGACTCGAAATTTTGCATGTATTGAACTGTTTTGGAGTTTTTTGAATGAAATACTAAGATTTTCACAAAATACCGTATTTTCTCGAAAATACTCAATTTTTTTATAATTCGTAATATAGGTGTACCAAATGATTCGAAAAATTGCATGTATGTACTTGTATTTTGACAAAATATCGTATTTTCTCGCAAATACTCAAATTTTTATAATTTGCAATATGGGTATCAAACGAAATGAAATTTTATCTGCTACCTGATACATCATTCAAAAAACTCTAAAACAGTTAAAAAACATGCAAAATTTCGAATCGTTTGGTACCCATATTGCAAGTTATAAAAATCTTAGTACTTAAAAAAACGGTATTTTGTGAATTTTAGTATTTATACTTTGAAACTTACCATATTATCAAAAAAAAAAAAAATGTACTAAGAGGAAGTTTGCAAATTAAACAAAATTTGGTTGGTTTAAGTCAATTTTAGAATAATATTAAATATAAGCTATCGTCCGTTATCGTCGATAAAATTATCGCCGATAGAATTATCGGAATAACGATAACGATAGATTATCGTTATCGTCCCGACAATAACGATAGAACTATCGTTATCGAACCTCGATAATTTTATCGTTAACAACCTTGGAAATTATTTTCATCGATAAAAAGCAAAACATTCCATTCCTCAGAAATTTAACATATTCCAAACTCGATTACATGAAGTCTCCATTATTCGAAGTTTTGATCTTCCGAAGATCTTTGGATCTTCAGATGATCAAATCATGGATAATATTTTTTTGCGCGTGTTTTTTTTAAATTTTCTTATCGATTCGGAGCTTTGCGAAATTCAAATTTGAGTGGTTGATTGATGACCAAATGCCTTTTTAAAGTATTTTTTCCGAATTCCGAATGTTTCACGTTTTTTGCAGACTTTGTTTGTTTTTTTTTTTAAATTTAATTTATTGTTTTTGGCATTAAAACAGCCTCTAAAAAAATTTAAACGAAAGTTGATGTGAAAATTTATGAAAAACTACGGTTCTGACAATTTGAATGTCAAATTATGACCAAATAATTGATAACACAAGATAAGACGTTCGGATTTCTTCTTGATTTTTTGTGGTTTTTTTCTTTCTTTAAGCAGCATGAATAATTTTTCAAATTCAATTTAGTAAATGTTTAGGAACATTGATTTAAATAGGAATTTATAGTAAAAATTTCCCATTTTCAAAACTTCTGTTCTACTCTTTATGAGTTAAAGATGTCTACTTCAAACATTTCTGGTGTATAGTTTCTTCTGAAAGCGAAATTATGAGAACGGATACATTTTGGGAAATGATTTTTTCGAAAATGGCTTCCCGTGGAATAAAAAAACAATCTGAATTTTCGAATTTGAGATTGATGATTTGGAATCTAATGTGTTTTCTACATGCCTCTTTATTTTTTTGTGTAAAACTTTGGTTAAGTTATTGTTATCAAATTTCAATAATGCCATGTTCTTGATTACAATTTCGAAACTGTAACTTAAAATTCAAAAAAAAATTTGCTCTTTTTCTTTTCATTAATTGAAATCGAGCTGGATTATCATCTCCCACGTGTCATGGTTTTATGGTAAAAATACAAAAAAGCCCTCTCCAGATGACATTCAAGTAAAAGAGAGGTATTTTGAGTGTTCCCGATGCACTTGATAATTACCCTCCATACCTGTTTGCATCGCCTGCTGTGTGGTGTGTGCATCATCATCATCATGGGGGATCTGCGTGGGCATGGCTGCGCATCGTAATGCCACACTCTTGAGACATTAATCCGAGCCCAAATATGACAAGCGCGCACACAGCCACTTGACATTTGAGCAAACATCATGGCAGGCCATGCAGAAACTGTCCCGGATCGGATGCACATTGCACACACACACCCCGGGGTTAAGACAATGGCCCTCTTTTTACCCCCGTTGCAGTACATTTGCATCTTGAAGAGAGTGCACCTTCTTCGTTTTTTCTCAACCCAAACTTGAGCGTGAATGAGACCGGGGGGGAAGCCAATCAGGCTAATGACAAGTGGAACCATGATTCTTTTTTTTTGCTTTTTGTTGAGGATTCTTCCCCCATTTTGCGAAAAGAGAATAGCTCTTCTGTTTACATGCATAATTCCTGCTCAAGTAACACAATATTTCACGGTGCGCGTTTCACGTAATTCTACACCCAACCCCTTCTTCTTCTGCTCGTGTTGCACTCGGTATGGATGTCCCCTAAGTGCACTCGAAAGGAAGAAAAAAATGGTGCATTCATCAGTGCAGCATGGCACACTCCTCTTTCCATTCATCGGGTCGTCCATGTTGTGTGCGCAACTGTTTTGGTTCATGCTGCTCTCGCTCGCTATTGTTCTTCCATCCGTCAAGTTGAGATGTTTTTCGCAGGTTTGCCATTCATCAAGTTTCCGCCCGATGTTGTAAGCTGTTTGAATTGCAAGGAGGAGTGATCTTTATGCCCAGTGAACACGCCCTCGCTGTTTTTTCCGCTCTGAAGAAGGGATTGAATTCGCATTAGAAATCTGCAATAACTCTGAAAGGCAATTTTTCATCATGAGAAAAATGTACCTTACAAACTTTTTTATGAAAAATATGTTACAAATTAATAGAGCAAGAAACCAAAATTAAGACTTTAAAGTATAGGCTTTTGGGTTTGCTTGCAATCTTCACAAACTGCACAAGCCATTTCACAAAAAACGTGTTGTTTTTTTAGAATTTTATTACCAGTTATTTTTTATTTTCGCTTTTCTAAGATATTAGGTACATATTTCACTTTTGTTTATTGCATTTTTTTCAAAAATGGCTCTAAATACGATATATTCAAATTTTGTTTAAAACATATGAATTATAATAGCAGGCTTGCTATCACAAATTTTCATTCAGGGTTTGATTAATATGGCAAATTTGCTGATATATTCGGTTAAAAATACCTTATAAAAAATTTGATTCAAATGCGAAAATAAATAAATTAAAAACTGGTAAAAAATACAAAAAGAACTTTTTCAAATATTTGATAATAAGAATACCATTACTCGTGAGAGTTGATAGTTGAAATGACATTGTTTTAAAACTATCTTTGTTAAAAAAAACTCTTTTATTTATTTAAATTACGTAAAAGTCCAATTGACACCAATTTTCTATTTATTGACGGTTTAACCAAATTTAAATACCAACATCATAAGGCCATTGCAAATTTTATTTCAGTTTCCTGCCCCCTCTCTCGAATTTCCCTTAAATCAGGGGGCATACATTATAATTGCTGAAAATAAAAATTTGAATTAAATTAAAATTCCCGTTGAATATTTCCGTTCCTATGTTTAACATTTTTATTTCACGGGTCCCCCACAGACCGTTATTATGAAAAAAAAAAATTCCACCCAAATCAATGATTGGACATGGTTCCTGGGACCATTCTGCGCCTCTGGGCCGAGTTTCAAAATATTTGCCGGCAGAAATTTCGAATACGATCAGTTTTAGTGTTTTGAGTAGAAATTAAGGGGAAATCGCATGTAAAATGCGTAGGAAAAGATCAAAGTTTCAATGTTTTAACTCCAAAACATTTCTGGTCATGGTTTGAAATTGTACTTACATGTAGCAAAATGATATAAAAACGATTTACAGCACTGACTTAGCCGGATTAAGCCTAAGTCAAGTGACTTAAGTATATTATTTACAAGTTTATACCTTAATATTAAAAAAAAATCCTACATCAAGAAATTTTAAGTCAAGGAAAACTAGATTGCACGAAAATAACTTAAAATGGGGTGACTTTGAGCCAAGGGGTGACATTGTACCAATTTTTACGATTTTATAATAGCCAGATGGCGATAAGCTTGAATTGCAAATGGAAATCGTTGCAAATATTTTTTTTAAAATATGTTGTCCTCTGCCATAAAAAGTTCATGATTTTCTTAATGAAAATGTGC